>NC_061805.1:45211859-45545192 GCF_021462225.1 Girardinichthys multiradiatus
CAAAAGGACTGATTTTAAATTAACTCTTGCTATACTGGCAATTTATATGAAACATTTCATCAAACAGTTAGCAAGAAAGCACATGATGTCTATTTACCAAAACTTTCAAGAACTCCCATAGCCAGCATGTACAAACAGGGCAACATTTTCCACACCCCTGCACATTAAAGTGGAACACCTTGCATTTGCTTCATCAAACAAACTGCCACAGTTTCTGTATCTGAAAGATCATGCATATTTTCTCATGCTCTAAGACTCACAAACATCCACACTGTCTCTGTTTCACCACTGACCTCGAATGTTAACCCCAAGCAAGACTAGTCATGGTTACGAGGAAACATCAAGAGCAAATTAAATCTCTCCTGATTAACCAGCTTGGGCTTGTTCAGGCAACCAACATCATGAGCCGCATCATTACCATCTTAGAGAGCAACTCAATTTTGGCTTATTTGGACAGCTCTGACAGGAATCGGCTTCAACTCGTGCGTACATTTGGTGTGAAAGGCCAAAAGGAGTTGCCAAGAAAGCAACCGCAGGGCCGTTCTGATGCGAGATCACGTGGGATTTTTTTATAAAGCCTCTAGGAAGAGGTCAGTATGATATATCAGGAGAATAAGATGTCTTTTACAGGTTATTTTATGTTGTTATACAGTGCCTTGCAAAAGCATTCAAGCACTTACAATTTTTTTTACATTTTGTCACAATAAAACCATAAGAATGTTATTAGGATTTCACTTGATAGACCAAGACAAATTACTGCATAGCTGTCAAGATGGAAAATGGGAAAATGAACCAAAGTTTGAAACAAAGATCTGATAGCTGTGACAACACCACTCAGTCAGTGCTTTGTAGGAACACCTTTTGTTGTAATTACAGCTACTTTGACATATTTTTCAGCTTCGCAGATTTAGAGAAGTACATTTTTGAACATTCTTCTTTGCAAAAAAACTTCAAGATAGGTCAAATCAGATTGAGATTGTCTATGAACATCAATGTTCAAGTCTTGTCACAGAGTCTCAATTAAAGATTTTTTTCTGGTCTTTGACTGGGCCATTCCAACACATGAATATGCTTTGTTCTAGACCATTCCATTGTAGCACTGGCTGTATGTTTCAAGTCTCAAGTCTTTTGTTTCTAACATGTTTTCTTCTGGTTTTGCCCTGTATTTATCAGTATCCATCTTCACCATCAACTCTGACCAGCCTCCCTGTCCCTGCTAAAGAAATGCATCCCGACAGTATGATGCTGCAGCACTATGTGTCACTATGGGGATGATTTGTTCAGGGTGATGTACAACATTAGTTTTCTGCCACACAAAGCATTTTGCTTATCGGCCAAAATTTTATTTTTCAGTCTCATCTGACCAGAGCACCTTCTTTCACATGTTTGCTGTGCCCCTATATGGCTTTTGGAAACTGTGAGCAGGAATCAGCTTCCTTTTCTTTCTTTACTTCTAGCTACGCTTCCATAAAGGCCAAAATTTTGGAGTGCACAACAAATACTTGTACTTTAAAAAAGATTCTTTCTACCTGAGCTGTGGTTCTCTGCAGTTCATCCAGAGTTACCATACACCTCTTGGTTCTTCTAACCTGGCCTGTCCGTTTAGATGGATTGTCATGTCTCGGTAGGTTTGCAGCTGTGCTTTAGTGAATTATTAGATGATGACTTAAACAGTGCTCCTCGAGAAGCTTAAAGGTTGGGATATTAATTTATATATTAACTCTACTTTAATCGTCTCCACAACTTTGTCTCTGACCTATCTGCTGTGTTCCTTGGTCTTCATGATGCTGTTCATTTTTTTCCTTCCACCTTAAAATGATGTGGTACTTTGTTTTTGTTTAGCACATAAACTCTCCATAAAATAAAGCTTGTGCTTACAACTTGACCAAAAAACCACAACAGTCCAAGAGGTAGGAATACCTTTTCAAGGTCCTGTAGGTGGTATAAAAAGTGATTAAGTGCCCCACTGCTTCAATAATGCTGTCTCAAATAAAGCCTTGTGAATGTGTGTATGTCGGTGTACTTCTCCGCGTGTGTGGCCACTGCACAAACTCAGTGATGTTTCTCTCCTGTGGTAAAAAAACATTTATTAGACTTCTGCTTGATGCAATTCTGCAGTCTACCGGGACACTGAAATCTCTCCAGCGTAATCATTTTAGATGCACTTTCACAAAAGCAACAGCAGCTGGCTAACACTGATAAGATGATCCACGTCTCCGGTGTACGAGTTAAAGAAAAATTGCCACCTGCTGAAGAATTCCTAATAATTGAATAGGATTCTAAGTTTTTGGTGTCAATAAGATCAAAGAAGTTTCATGGGTATTTGTAATAAATTGTCTTGTTTTTGTCTTGTTCCTCAAAGAGAAAATCAATTCATATTTAACTAATTCTGCTTGACTTTTTTGCTTATTTGTCGTAGACATACGAGAAAAACAACGGTCTTTAGGTAAAATAGAGCAGCACTGGCTTTAATGTATTTCAGATGAGTTTTGTCCTTTAAGTGATGAGGTTTACATCCACATTGGCGTAATATCTACACAGACTGAACATATTAACTCTATCTATAATACCTCATGAGTCATCACCTGCATTTACACTGATTTATTACACATCCAGTGAATTATTGTTTTACTGTAAATTCACTGTGGCAAAACTGACTTAAACTAAACATGAACTTTTTTTTCATCTTTCCTCCCCTTCCTAGTGTTATGAGGGGAATACCATTGCTTTAAATACTTTGTTAATACATAGGTACACATGGGAACACTTACGCACTGGTCCAGATGGTGGACCCTCTAATTTGAAATCCAAGGCTATAATTAAGAGACCAAAAAATTAAATAGGAAAGCACAAGGATCTGCTGCTCTGACATGAAACGCGGCGAAAATTACAGCAAAGAAGAGCGCGGTTTATGCGGTCACCATTATTAGATATTCACATTAAAAACACAACGCGCTCCGGGAGGATCCGGCTGGGGACTTTGAAGCTTTGCGCAAAGACGCAAACATTTTCTCGTTTTTTTTCCCTTTTCCTGCGTATTTATTTGAGCTCGGTGGAGAATTAAATGGATAATAACAGATGATTGAGGTTCACTCCGAGGCTGACCGATGTCTGGATGGTTCAGTGAGATTAACAAAAACCAGCAGCGCTGTGCGGGTTGTGACGGTGTCATTATGGAAAGTAGACATATTCTGTTTCAGTCGGTAAAAACGAAAATGAGACAAGCTAAACAGATTGCTTGCTGTTCAAGCAAAGAAGGTAAACACGGGTGCGCATGACGTTGGAGGAAAGTGTGCGTAAAAGATGAAGGTTTATGTCAAAATCGTTGCCTTTTATTGGGTGGAATTGATATTTTTCTTAAAATACAATCTAACAAACACATCCACTATGTTTCAGAGTTATGGGAACTATTTTTAATAGGGGTGACTGAGGCGTATGGGATACGGATTGGGGACAAGTGATCAGCGAAGCGTCCCATCAGATCAGTCACTTTCAACCACCAACTTTATCTCAGCTGATATTCCTTCGTGCTTTGACTTCACCTTGTAAACATCTTCACTAAACACGTCGTGCAATTTAGGTAGGGATTGTATCAAGGCATAAAATGAAGTTACAGCCAGCTGCTGCATGCTCTAATCCAATTTAAAGCCATATCTTTACGCATTACGATGTATGTCCTTTCGGAACATTTTTAGACACCAGCTTGCTCGATGCTTGAAGCGTAACTTTGGCGCTTTTCATTTGGACCAAAAGGAGAATGGGACAGCTCCACTTACCGCTGTCGAAATGACGAAAAGCCGCCGAGGTGATAAAGCCAGCTAGGAGAAGCGCAGAGGTGGCGCTCCAGGAATCCATGGTTTGAGTAAAAAGTCTGAAGTGGCTGATCCTCTCAGGTGAAGTGCAGCCTGATGCGCACGCTGGCGTCCGGTTGCTTGGCTCGCTGGCTGGCTGGTTGGCAGGAGTCTGGGCAAGAGTCGTTTCAAAATAAAGAGTCTGGGCGTCACGGCATTTACTTGACCTACACTAGAACACTGACACCGCGGAGATGAGAGTAGTAAGTAGAAAACAAGGATCCTATTTCCATGCCATGTGACAGGAAATAAGGGCAATGGATTCAACCTGCAGCGCTAAAAAGACAGCGGAGTGAAAATAGGAGGCGGACGAGTAGGGGGTGGAGAGAGGAAAGAGGGTGGAGGTGCAGGGTTTGGGGAAGGAGGTGCGCTGGTGCAACAAGCTGCAGGTTCAAGCAAAGCTAAATTTAAAGAATATTTATTCGAAAATAAGCCGATGATGAGCTTAACATCCGTGTAAAACTTTAAAATCAGATAAATAAGTCAAAGCTGTTATTATAGTTTTCCTCTTTTGGTTTCTGATGTAAGGTTGAATGCATAGATATGATGCACCTAGCCAGAGCTGGCTCAAGGCATAAGCAACAAGCAGCTGCATAGGGCTCTGTAAGAGTACTGAAATTGTCACTCGAGCAAGTTCATGTACATATGTTTTGTACAATGTCTTATGATCGATGATATTAAAATTGGCAAACATGAATCGCTGCAGTCAGACTGTAAAGACTTTTTGACTAATTAAAAAAAGTATTTTACTTATGGCCCACCTGTGTTTATGCCCCATCTTAACACTTAATAGAATAATCTAGCTGCAAAATAATTAACAACTAAAATAATGGATATGGTACATGTACACTCACCAGCAAATATATTAGGTACACCTTGTTAGTTATAAACTTTACCCCTATTTAATACTGCCAGAAATGCTTTAAAGTGTCTGAAACATGCCTCTAACATTTTGGCCCACATTAACATGATAGCATCATGCAGTGGCTGCAGATGTATCTGCTGCACATACATGGTCCAAATCCTCTGTTTTACCACGTGTCAAAGGTTATCCATTGGACTGAGATCTGGTCACTGTGGAGGACACTGGAGTGGACTCAATGTCATGTTCAAGAGGACAGTTCGAGATGATCTGAGCTGTGCGACATTGTGCATTGTCAAGCTGAAAGAAGATGGATACATTGGTGTCCTAAAGGGGTGGCTGTGGTTTTTAAAGATATTCAGCGTGTACCAAAGGGCCCAAAATGTGTTAATTTCTTAGGTGACAGGAGAGGCACCGAGTATGGTTTTCTACTGCTGTACCCTATCCTATCTTCTTTCAGGCTTTGTATGTTGTTACTTTCCTGTTTCTCATACCATTTCCAGTAAACCACAGAGATGGTTTTGTGTGAAAATCCAGTAGATTAACAGTTTCCGAAATATTCTGACCGAGTCCATCTGGCACTAGCAGCCATACCATACCATTATATGGAGTATATAAATTCATATAAAGATGTACGTAGTACTCTGTTAAGGGCCCCTACAGCCTTCGGTCGGCTCAGTACTAAAGAATCAAAGCAACAAAATTATGACAGCTTATTGTTACGAAGAATGACAAAACAAACCACAAAAAAACATGTTTCTCTCTCAGGCATTTGTGTCAAACTAATCAAGGTCCATTATGTCTGGAAACCCCTGCTGTGACAGAATAATGTCACTGCTCAGACAGTCCATTAAAGCACCCAAGCAACTCTTTTTAAAATACACGAAAAGCAATAAGGGAAATGTATGTAAAGAATTTGCACATGATTCTTTCAGAGCAGCAGCAAAACAGATCAGAAGGAAAAATACCAGATGAGGACATCTTCAAAGACAATCATGCTTGGTACAGTTTAGTGGAATTAAAAGCTTCTGTTTCAGTTTCAGTTGCAGCTTTTGACTAGTCATATATGATTTTTCTGACATAACAAAAGTAAGAATCCAACTAAATGTCTTTTCTATCACGCATGTCTGTTTTATGTAGTTGATTTCTCTTTTTTCCCGCACTTTTTTCCCACACATGGAATCTGATGTGTGAGGGAAACAGCACCCTCTTGTGTTTCACACAAGAACCACGCAGCGTGGTGAATGAGTTTTTCCAAGCCAAAAGCAGCCACTTATCCTAAAAATAGACACTCGATAATGATGTCACCAATCCTGGAGAGGGTGAAAAAATAAATAAATAAAAGGAGCCCAACATTTATTTTTGCCAAAACCAAGCTGGTTGAAATGAGGCGCAATGGGAAAGTAATCCAGCTTGACGTGTGCCCTTTTGAGAAATGTAAGTGCATGGCCTTGAGGTACCATGGCTGCTGAAGCTGTCCTGTTGCTGAACAGAAAGACTGTCTTAAAGAGACTATGTTTCTTAAAATGAACTTATTGAGGCAATGTTTACTGGGCAGTTTACAATGATGATGCTCAAAATGTCCAACATTTCTAAAACTCCACAGTTATTTGTCACAAAGGTTATGCATTATTTATTCTATCGGCAATCAAGAAAAAGAAAAGGAATGTACATCCTATCACACTTATTTATACAACCCTAGTATCAATGTGGTAAAACCATAGAATTAAAGTAATTTTCATTGCCATATGTTTTACTAATATTCTCACACCATTTTTCTTTTTTTTTTTTTTTTTTGAAAGAGTTGACGTTTATTAAGTAAGTGAATCTATTCAGTGGCACAATAATCCTTTATTAAGAAATAATTTAAAATCACTAGTTCCATGTATTGGATCCACTATCAGCTTCTGTTAAATAACTGGAATTGAAGCATTTTGTTATTATTCTTTTACACTTGACCTTTTTTAAGTTGATTAGTGAATCTGGGAACATTTAAGGAGTAATCAATGTGTCACTGGGTTATACATTTGATACCAACACCCATTTCTTTTAGCCAAACTGGGAAAGCCAAGAAAACATGCCGTTTAAGTTTGCATATCTTAATAAGTCAGGAAATCAGTACAAGTTAATTTTGTTTTTCTTAATTTGCTCAAGATTTATCTTATTCCTGGCAGTCCTGCTGTAGGTTTGACCGTGGAGCAACTTGTGGTATGATAGCTTCAGTTGCAGCAAAGCAATTTGTTTTGTACCTAATGGCATGCAGTGAGTTGCACCCAAAATGAAACAGGAATATTCTTGGGATCAATGGATTATTATTTAAGAGGACTCCAGATAAATTTGGCTGAAGAATCAAAATTTTGGGTAACCACTAAAAGCCCTGCAGATGTGCTCTTTTCATGTCGTAAACCAAAAGCCCACAGAAATGATGAGTGACATAGTCATGTCCTGTTCTGATTGTGAATACGTCATTGGTGAGTGAAATCTTGGTATTTCCCTTTTTGACTACTTTTTTAACTTACAAAATAAAATTACCATTTAAAAATAGTGAAATACACACCTAACAGTGGCAATTGCTCTAAGACTGCAAGGGAAGCTCAGCTTCCCCTAAAATGTCAAAAAAAAAAAGTGATCAAGTATATACTGTTGTGTGTACATGTCATTGACTAAATATGCGCTACAACGCGCACAACTTTTGTTCAGAATCAGCTTCTTATCACTGGTAACGACGCGACTTTCCTCTCACTCATTCCCACAGCTCCAGTACTTTAGACAATGAGTTCAATAGCGAAGCAAAAATGCTGGGCTTTGTCCCGTCCATCGGATGCTCAGTGTCTCTGGGGGTCTATGGGGCAGCCTCGGCTGCAGCGAAACGAGTCATTGGATAAATGCTGGGCTTTGTCCCGCCCATCGGACGCTCAGCGTCTCTGGGGGTCTATGGCGGACACTCAGCTTCTGCATGATGACTGGAGGATCTGTCTGAGGCTGAAGACCAGCATCTGCTACTGACACCTAATGCTGCTGTTTGAAAGCATAGCACCTCCTTTCTTCACCATCTTCGCCAGCTGTGTTGACAAAGTAGCTATGAACCAGCTTATGAAATAAGTAGCTATGAACCCGCTTATGAAATCAGAGTCCATCTCTTCAGGTCATCCCCGCAATCTATGAAAGATGATGGTGCAGTTTTAATGATGATGTAATTTTTAAAGTATAAAACTTTAGAGACCATCATGTATACAGGTTCAATTTAAATTAACCTAGAAATTAATGTTCCTAAAAACAGTGGTGAATGTACAGTACAGACCAAAAGTTTGGACACACCTTTTCATTCAGAGAGTTGTCTTTATTTTCATGACTATGAATATTGTAGCTTCACACTGAAGGCATCAAAACTATGAATTAACACATGTGGAATTATATACTGTGAAACAACTGAAAATATGTCTCATATTGTAGGTTCTTCAACGTAGCTGCCTTTTGTTTTGATTACTGCTCCGCACACTCTTGGCATTCTGTTGATGAGCTTCAAGAGGTAGTCACCTGAGATGGTTTTCACTTCACAGGTGTGCCCTGTCAGGTTTAATAAGTGGGATTTCAAGCCTTATAAATGGGGTTAGGACCATCAGTTGTGTTGTGCAGGAGGTGGATACAGTACACAGCTGAAAGTCCTACTGAATAGACTGTTGGAATTTGTATTATGGCAAGAAAATAGCAGCTAAGTAAAGAAAAACGAGTGGCCATCATTACTTTACGAAATGAAGGTCAGTCAGTCTGAACAATTGGGAAAATTTTGAAAGTGTCCCCAAGTGCAGTCGCAAAAACCATCAAGTGCAACAAAGAAACTGGCTCACATGAGGGCCGCCCCAGGAAAGGAAGACCAAGAGTCACCTCTGCTGCGGACAATAAGTTAATCTGAGTCACCAGCCTCAGAAACCACAGGTAAACAGCAACTCAGATTAGAGAACAGGTCAATGCCACACAGAATTCTAGCAGCAGACACATCTCTAGAACAACTGTTAAGAGGAGACTGTGTGAATCAGGCCTTCATGGTAAAATAGCTGCTAGGAAACCACTGCTGAGGACAGGCAACAAGCAGAAGAGACTTGTTTGGGCTAAAGAACACAAGAAATGGACATAAGACAAGTGGAAATATGTGCTTTGGTCTGATGAGTCCAAGTTTGAGATCTTTGGTTCCAACCAATGTGTCTTTGTGTAGTGCAGAAGAGGTGGACAGATGGACTCTACATGTCTGGTTCCCACCGTGAAGCATGGTGGAGGAGGTGTGATGGTGTGGGGGTGCTTTGCTGGTGACACTGTTGAGGATGTATTCAAAATTGAAGGCATACTGAACCAGCATGGCTACCACAGCATCTTGCAGCGGCATGCTATTCCATCCGGTTTGCGTTTAGTTGGACCATCATTTATTTTTCAACAGGACAATGACCCCAAACACACCTCCAGGCTGTGTAAGGACTATTTGACCAAGAAGGAGAGTGATTTGGTGCTGCGCCAGATGACCTGGCCTCCACAGTCACCGGACCTGAACCCAATCGAGATGGTTTGGAGTGAAGGCAAAAGGGCCAACAAGTGCTAAGGATCTCTGGGAACTCCTTCAAGACTGTTGGAAAACCATTTCAGGTGACTACCTCTTGAAGCTTATCAACAGAATGCCAAGAGTGTGCGTAGCAGTAATCAAAGCAAAAAGTGGCTATTTTGAAGAACCTAGAATATAAGACATATTTTCAGTTGTTTCACACTTTTTTGTTCAGTATATAATTCCACATGTGTTAATTCATAGTTTTGATTCCTTCAGTGTGAAGCTACAATATTCATAGTCATGAAAATTGAGACAACTCTTTGAATGAGGTGTGTCCAAACCTTTGGTCTGTACTGTATGTGTAAGTGTAATGTGGAAACAAAAAGTAAGACTGCATACTTTTGGAGGAGAGCAGAGACAGGTTAGTCAAGCTTTAAATAACTGAGGAATTCACCAAGTCCCCAGGTGTTCCATATAACACTGATCAGAGAGCTGCAGAACAAAGGTAAATTCTTACACCAACCACAAGGAGACCTGCAGGGGTCATAACTGAGAGACAGTTTTTTTTTGCATTTAAGACTGCCTGCCTCAAAGTTCCAGAACAAATTCACTCAACATGTAGCATCATGGGTTGTGGGAATAAGTTAGATACAGCCAGACCAGATAAATTATAAAGTTCAAAGCAACTGGAAATGTCATGTTCTGTAAGACGTTAAGTTTAGTTTTGTCTGCGTTCAGTTACTGATTCTGTGTTACTGTGTTTCTTATTTTTCTTGTTCCAGCAAATTCTGTGCCCCCCCGTCAGATTTCATCGTCAAGTGGGCATGCTTGCACACCATGTCCAATGTGCATCAGACAGTCCATGGTCAAGATGGCCAAGTCAGATCCACCAGCAGGAGCAGTGGACACCCATGTCTATCATGTAGCTGATAAAAACATAACAGAGCTTTTCGGGTTTAGAGTTAAAAACAAAATGACATAAATAAGAAAATCCGAGGCTGTACGGATGATCTCCAGTGTGTTTTACTTTTGCAAATTTACATTGACAGTGGTTAAAAACATCATAAACTCAGATACCCCTGAGTGTAATGAGTCACTCTGAGAACCTGAAATTTCAACTGGACACAACAGGTAAGATTCAAAAAGTTTATCATAAGCTCTGGATGTCGTCAGGCAGGAAACCCCCAGCGGCAGACTCAGGAACCTCTTAAGGCAGACAGATGGGTTAGTGGCTGAGCAGAGAACTGAGAATATTGTTAATCTCAGAGGAAAAGCCACTAACCTTCTCAGAATCCGTAAGGGAACCAGGAAGCTGATCTTTGGCTCCTCAGAGTTTTGATGGGGCAAAAGTACGGAAGCGTCCCACGGGTGCTTGGGTTTAGAAACCCAGTGACTGAGCTGGTTGCGGTGGTCAGGGGACAGAAACTGGGTCAGAGCCGTGCGAGCAGATATGGGCAACAGGGAGAAGCTTGAATCATGGTCCAGGGAACAGAAATGAAGGGGAGGAAGATTCAGGCTGACAGATCCAGGGGTTAGCCAGGGCGAGTTGGTCCGGAGGCAGAAACATTGTTGTCCAGAAAGCTGAAACCAATTAGGTATCTGACGTGGCCAAGGCATATCAGGGAAAGACGAGATCAAGATCAGGCAGGCAAACAAGGAAGGAATGCTGGACAACTACTCACAAAAGGCTTTCGAAAATATGGCACTGTGTTTGTCAAAGAACTGCTTATAGGGAGGAGAACAGGTGGAGCAAGTGAGGTATAATTAGGGAGCTGGATGGGAAGGAGCAGGTGAAAGGAATCCTCCTAATTGCTGCAGCACAGAGCAGGCAGACAGAACTAATGCAGACAAACGGTGCAGAATCATGACAGTCCGGCTCCTGACAGCAGACTGCCATCAGGTTCACCACTTGCTCTCCACTCTCAGGCGGACATCTTTGGACCTTCTGTCCAACTTGGTACGTTGGAGCAGGAGCGCACCGGCGATTGGCCGCTCTGGCCTGCACCTCCGACATGGCAGTCATGGTTCTTCTGGCCATTCCCCAAATGCATTGGCATCTCATGGCAGCAGCATGAGCAGACGGAACCTTAGCTCCTTTTTCTTGACAGGTGAACACTGGTGGGTAAAATCCATGGATAATGTAGAAGGGGGACAGACCAGTGGTGCAAGACAGAAGGAAGTTGATGGTGTGCTCCACCAACATTAAGTTGTGTGATCATCTAGTGTGATCGGCGTCACAAAGGACACGCAGCTTGGTCTCAACCTCTTGGTTAGCCCTCTCAAACTGTCCATCAGACTGGGGTGAAAACCAGAACACAGACTGACAGTTACACCCAACATTGAGCAGAACTCCTTGCAATAACAGGAGACAAACTGAGGGCCTCTGTCGGAGACAATGTCAGTGGGAATGTCATAGAGACAGAACACTTCATGTGCCAAAATCTCTCCCATTTCCTTAGCTGAGGGGAACTTCTGCAGAGGGACCAGATGGAACATCTTAGATAACCTGTCAAAACCAGTGAGGATGACAATATGATCATTAGATGTGGGCAAACCTGTGACAAAGGCCATTGCGAGATGAGACCAAGGGCGTGACGGAATGGGTAGAGGTTACAGCAACCCCGAGGGTGGACGTCTAGAAGACTTGGCTTTGTTGCACTGTTGACAGGACGAGATGAACTCTTTAACATCCCTGGTCAGGGTACGCCACCAAAACTGAGACTGGACCACCTGTAAGGTTTTATTGATCCCAGGGTGACAAAAACACCGTGATTTATGGCAGAACAACAATACCTTCTGGACAAGGTGGTCCGGCATGAACAAGTGATCTCCTGGGCACAAGTCTTGGGGAGGAAGATTCTGGGTGGCATCCCTGATCTCTCTCTCAAGGTCCAACATGATGATGGAGAGTCTTACTGCCTCTGGAAGAATAAATTCCTACACACTACTGGTCTTGGAGTTAGATCTCTCATAAATTCTGGAGAGTGCATCAGGCTTAACATTCTTGGTCCTGGGTCTGTAAGACAAGGAGAAGTTAAAATGTCCAAAAAATAGTGCCCACCTGGCTTGTGGGGGGTTGAGTCTTTTAGCAGATTTACGGTACTCAGAGTTTTCATGATCGGTCCACACAATGAATTGCTCAATAGCTCCCTCTAGCCAGTGTCTCCACTCCACCAAGGCAGGCTTAACTGTGAGAAGTCCTCGATCTCCAACATCATAGTTTTGTTTGGCCGTAGAGAGTCTTAGAAAAGAAAGCACAAGGGTGCACACAACCATCAATAGATGAGAATAGCGCTTACCCTGGTGTTAGAGGTGTCGACCTCCACGATGAACTACTTCTCTGGGTCAGGGGTGCGACGAACAGGAGCAGAAATGAACAAAGACTTTAATCTAGTGAATCTTTCTCAGCCTGATCATTTCACACAAAACGCACTTTAGATGAGGTGAGTGAATAAAGGGGAGATGCCACCTGACTATAATTTCAGATAGACCGACGGTAGAAGTTGGCAAAGCCCAGAAACCTGTGGAGCTGCGTGCGGTCAGATGGTGTGGGCCAATCGGACACTGCTGGGGTCTTAGTAGGATCCATAGTGACCTGGTAAGGAGAGATAAAAAAGCCCAGAAAGGGGGTTGAAGTGGTGTGGATTCGCATTTCTCAGCCTTGACAAATAAGTGATTTTGGATTAGGCGGAGAAGGACAGAACGGACATGGAGTTTGTGGGACTCTAGGCTTTGTGAAAAGATCAGAATGCCATCGAGGTAGACATATACGAAATGTCCCACCATGTCTCTGAGGACATCATTGACCAATGCCTGAAAAACAGCTAGGGCATTGGTCAGTCCAAACGGCAAAACCAGATACTCATAATGTCCAGTGGGGGTGTCTTCCACTCGTCCCTTTCTCTGATTCAGACAAGATGATAAGCGTCAAGGAGATCAAGGTTGGTAAAATATTGGCTCCCTGAATCAGGTCGAAGGCAGAGTTCATTGGCAGGAGTGGGTAACGGTTCTTGACCGTAATGTCGTTAAGACCACGGTAATCAATGCATGGTCTAAGAATCTACCTCCGGCAGGGGATGAAGAAGGACGGATGATGCCAGCCTTTAAGGAGTCCTCCACATAAGTCCTAATAACAAGATTTTCAGGAACTGACAGGGAGTAAAGGCGCCCCCTAGGGGGCGATGTGCCTTGGAGGAGATCAATAGCACAAACATAGGGCTGATGAGGGGGAAGCTTAGAAGCCCGAGACTTATTGAACACCTCCTTGAGATCATGGTATTCAGATGGAACCTTAACCAGATCTGGGTAGTTCTCCTCGATAGAACTGACTGGGTCAGGAGGGGAACAGGCAGAAAACAGACAGGAGGCAGAACAAGTCTTAGACCACACCATAATAGTATTATTTTGCCAATCTATCTGTGGATTGTGTTCTCTCAACCAGGTAGCCCCTTATACAATAGGTAATTGAGGGGACGGAATGATAATGAAGGTAATCTTTTCACAAGTGAAAGTTGTTTCTGGGAAGAAAATGTCTCCGTGGAGAAGTGCTCCACCAGTCAGAGGTGAAAAAAAGGAGTGTCAAAAAGCTGAACGCAGGTGGCGAAAGACTGGACTCCAGGTTTACTATATTATCTATAAAGAGTGACTATACAGATATAACCTACAACTGAAAAATGCAAGGGAATCTTTCTTTTCTGAGATCATCAACAATGCTCATGCATTATTTGCCACGGTTGACAGGCTAACAAACCCTCCTGTAACTGTAGCATCTGAACTCCACTCTACCAGGGCCTGCAGTGAATTTGCTAAATTCTTTACTGAAAAAACCCAAAAGATCAGAGGGGCAGTCAGCACATCCACATCAACTCCAGTACCAAAGTTGTCTCCAACTAGAACAGATTTTGACAAAATTTCCGAATTTCACCACATAAACTACAAAAACTTAGAAGAAATCGTACACCAACTAAGCTCTTCTTCCTGCTGTCTTGATGTTTTACCCACAGCTTTCCTTAAGAAAACTTTGCCCATAATGACATCTGATTTAACACAAATAATAAACCCGTCCCTTTTGTCAGTTGTTTTCCCCCAGGCCCTTAAAACAGCAATTATCAAACCTCTATTGAAAAAGAGCAACTTGGACAAGCTGCTACTACAGAACTACAGGCCTGTATCAAACCCCCCCTTCATCAGCAAGATTATTGAAAAAGCTGTGTTTCAACAGTTAAACAACTTCCAAACAATGACCAACCGCTTCAATGTCTTCCAGTCAGGCTTCCATGCTCACCACAGTAAAGAGATTGCTCTTGTCAAGGTGTTCAATGACATCAGTATAAATGCAGACTGTGGAAGAACCACAGTGGTGGTATTATTGGACCCAACTGCAGCATTCGACACTGTTGATCACTCCATTTTGTTAGAGCGCCTGGAAATCTGGGTCGGCCTTTGTGGTACAGCAGTCAATTGGTTTAAATCCTACTTGAAGGACAGGTACTTTTTTGTGTCAGTAGATAATTTTACATCAGAAACCACAAAAATTACATGACGTTCCCCAAGAATCCATCTTAAGGCCCCTCCTATTCAATATCTACATGCTCCCCTTAACTCAAATTTTAATAAACAACAATGTAAGTTATCATAACTATGCAGACGACACACAGCTATACGTTACAATGTCACCAGGTGACTATGAACCCATTCAAGCGCCGGGTAAATGCTTAGAAGAAATCAATGCATGGATGTGCCAAAATTTTCTTCAGCTGAATCAAAACAAAACTGAAGTAATAATCTTTGGACCAAAGGAAGAGTGTTTAAAAGTTAGCACACGGCTTCAGTTAATACAGCTAGAAACCACCGGTCAGGCTTGAAACCTGGGTGTAGTGTTGGACTCAGACCTGAACCTTCAGAGGCACATAAAGACAGTAACAAGGTCGGCCTTCTATCACCTAAAGAACATATCCAGGATTAATGGACTAATGTCTCAGCAGGACCTTGAAAAACTAATTCATGCATTCATCTTTAGTAGAATTGATTACTGCAATGGTGTCTTCACAGGTCTGCCTAAAAAGTCGATCAGACAGCTGCAGTTGATCCAGAACGCTGCTGCCCGCGTCCTCACTAGAACTAAGAAAGTGGAGCACATCACCCCAGTTCTAAAGTCCTTACACTGGCTCCCTGTAGCTCAGAGAATAGCTCTCTCTTCACCACAACGGACCGGCACAGCGCCCCCATTACTGTGGCAGCCGCACCGATCCGTCTGTCGATCTCCCGCTCCATTCTTCCCTCACTCGTGAACAAGACCCCGAGATACTTAAACTCCTCCACTTGAGGCAGGAACTCCCCTCCAACCTGTAGAGGACAAGCCACCCTTTTCCGGTCAAGAACCATGGCCTCGGACTTGGAGGAGCTGATCTTCATCCCAGCGGCTTCATAGTGCGTGCTGTAGGTCTAGGCTAGAGGGGGCCAGCAGGACCACGTAATCTGCAAAAAGAAGAGACGAAATCCTCTGGTCCCCAAACCAGACCCCCTCTGGCCCTTGGCTGCACCTAGAAATCCTGTCCATAAAAGTTATGAACAGGACCGGTGACAAAGGGCAGCCCTGCCGGAGTCCAACATGCACCGGGAACAGGTCCGACTTAGTACCGGCAATGCGAACCAAACTCCTGCTCTGCTTGTACATAGATCGGATGGCCCCTAGTAAAGGGCCCCCGATTCCATACTCCTGGAGCACCCTCCACAGGGTATCACGAGGGACACAGTCGAATGCTTTCTCCAAGTCCACAAAACACATGTGGACTGGTTGGGCAAACTCCCATGAACCCTCGAGTACCCTGTAGAGGGTATAGAGCTGGTCCAGTGTTCCACGGCCGGAACGAAAACCATACTGCTCCTCCTGAAGCCGGGGTTCAACTATCGGGGGGACTCTCCTCTCCAATACCATGGCGTAGGCCTTACCAGGGAGGCTGAGGAGTGTGATCCCCTGTAGTTGGAACACACCCTCCGGTCACCCTTCTTATGTAGGGGGACCACCACCCCAGTCTGCCAATCCAAAGGCACTGTCCCCGTCCGCCACGCAATGTTGAAGAGGCGTGTCAACCATGACAGCCCACAACATCCAAAGACTTGAGGTTCTCAGGGCGGATCTCATCCAACCCCGAAGCCCTGCCATCGCGGAGCTTTTTAACCACCTCGGTGACTTCAGCCTGGGTGATGAAAGAGTCCAACCCAGAGTCCCCAGCCTCTGTTTCCACCAGGGAATGCGTGATGGCAGGATTGAGGAGATTCTCGAAGTATTCCTTCCACCGGCCGATAATGTCCCCAGTCGAGGTCAGCAGCTCCCCACCCCCACTGTAAACAGTGTTGGCGAAGCACTGCTTCCCCCTCCTGAGGCGCCGGACGATTTGCCAGAATCGCTTCGGGGCCAACCGGTAGTCTTTCTCCATGGCCTCACCAAACTCCTCCTCCCAGGTCCGGGTTTTTGCCTCTGCCACCGCCCGGGCCGCGGCACGCTCGGTCCCATGGTACCCGTCAGCTGCCTCAGGAGTCCCACAAGCCAACCACAGCCGATAGGACTCCTTCTTCAGCTTGACAGCGTCCCTTACTGCCGGTGTCCACCACCGGGTTCGGGGATTGCCGCCGCGACAGGCACTGCAGACCTTACGGCCGCAGCTACGGGCAGCAGCATCGACAATAGATGCGGAGAACATGGTACACTCGGACTCTATGTCTCCAACATCCCTCGGAATCTGGTCAAAGCTCTCCCAGAGGTGAGAGTTGAATACATCCCTGGCCAAGGGTTCTGCCAGACGTTCCCAGCAGACCCTCACTATGCGCTTGGGCCTGCCAAGTCTGTCCGGCTTTCTCCTCCTCCAGCGGATCCAACTCACCACCAGGTGGTGATCAGTGGACAGCTCAGCCCCTCTCTTCACCCGAGTGTCCAAAACATGCGGCCGAAGGTCTGATGATACGACAACAAAGTCGATCATTGACCTCCTGCCTAGGGTATCGTGGTGCCAAGTGCACTGATGGACACCCTTATGCTTGTACATGGTGTTCATTATGGACAATCCGTGACTAGCACAGAATTCCAATAACAAAACACCGCTTGAATTCAGATAGGCGAGGCCATTCCTCCCGATCACGCCTCTCCAGGTGTCACTGTCATGTCCCACGTGGGCATTGAAGTCCCCCAGCAGTATAATGGAGTCCCCAGGAGGGGCACTATCCAGCACCCCCGACAGGGATGCCAAGAAGGCCGGGTACTCCGCACTACCACTCGGCCCGTAGGCTGAAATGATAGTCAGAGACCTCTCCCCAACCCAAAGGCGCAGGGAAGCGACCCTCTCATCCACTGGGGTAAACCCCAACACTAGATGGCTGAGCTGGGGGGCGACAAGCAAACCCACCCCAGCCCGCCGCCTCTCCCCGCGGGCCACTCCAGAGTAGAAGAGAGTCCAGCCCCTCTCGAGGAGATCGGTTTCAGAGCCCACGCTGTGCGTGGAGGCGAGCCCGACTATTTCTAGTCGATATCTCTCGACCTCCCGCACAAGCTCAGGCTCCTTCCCCCCCAGCGAGGTGACATTCCACGTCCCTAGAGCCAGCCTAAGCATCTGTGGATCTCCACCTTCGTCCACCACCCAATCCTCTTTGCACCGGTTCCTCACGGTTCCCCCTGCAGGTGGTGGGCCCACTGGGGGATGGTCTCGCGTCTCTCGTTCGGGCTTGGCCCGGCCGGGTCCCGCGAAGAACAACCCAGCTACCAGGCGCTCTCCGACGAGTCCCGAGCCCCGGCCTGGCTCCAGGGTGGGACCCCGGCTTCGCCGTACCGGGCGACATCACGTGTCTCAATTTTGTAGTTTTCATGAGGCGTTCAATTCAAAAATACTTTATTAATCCCAAAGGGAAATTAAATGTTGTAGCTCATTATGAAGGTTTCTTCAAAGAGCCGTTGTAGATGCTGATGGCTGTAGGCAGGAAGGATCTCCTGTAGCGCTCCGTCTTACAGCAGATCTGAAGAAGCCTCCGACTGAAGACACTGTTGTTGACATGACACTGAGAGTTCATCTCTGACCTTGTTCTGCCAGCAAAAGCTTTGCTTGCCATCTAGGAGGAATTGGCCTATTCTCTTTTAGTACCTCAGCTTACTGTTTCTGTCACAGCTGTGCTACATCACTGTAATCCAACTCACCTGATCCTTATCCAAGGAATCACCGTTCTTTGTACATAAACTCCTGTTTAGCATTCTGCCCTTTCAGAACCTACAGTGGATATTCCCATTTGACACCTTCACTCCTTGTCATTGTCCTACATGTCCTACCTGCTGTTTTTTGTCTTTTATTGTCTAATACATACATAGAGCGGAGAGTACCGTCGTGGGGTCACAGAGTCTCTATTAGATGTTGATTAGATCTACAGGCCAGCAGTGAGTCGTTTGGGAGGTCAGTTAGCAGAAATGCTTTTTCCTACTATCACAAATGTAAAGGTGTGGAGTGGGAAGAATGCTACTGGAACCTGGACTTAGGTTAGTCTTAGAATGAGCTTTTTAGTGACAAATAGTCGAGATGGGTCCGATGTAAAAAAGATGAATGTGTATAAAAGCACCTCATGTTCACTGTTAAGTATAGAGAAGGCTCTATAATGCTGTAGGCCTGCTTTTTATCCACAAGGAATGACAACCTTGTTTGTGTGTATTACCTCATAAAGTCTTTAAAATACCAGGAGATCTTAACTAAAAATATGGTTGCATCTCTCAGAAAACTGAAAGGAATAGTCCTTTAACATAACCATAATATAGACGAAAGAAAAAATCCGTGAAAGTAATTTTTCTTACACTGGATGAAGCTGACGTTGGTGCCTATATTCGAAGGGATTTCCTAAATAAATTAATGTAATCCATGTTGACAAAAATTTACACTTCTTAGACAAAAGACAACCTTGAAAATAATCACAAGCATGCTTCTTTAACCTCTCTTATTTTCTTAGTTTAATAATGTACTTAAATATGGAGCTGCTGTATTGTCTATTTGTGGGAGTGATGGAGTGTGTGTAAATGGGTCTATCTGTGTGCTAAACTGAATATGAACTACAGCATGTTCATTTAAAAATGCTGTGCAGCATGATAGACTTCCTTTATCTTCTTTGACTGTTTCTTTCTTTTGTGTGTGTGTGTGTGTGTGTGTGTGTGTGTGTGTGTGTGTGTGTGTGTGTGTGTTGGGGGGGAGTGTGGGTGTGTGTAATCACTCTTTGTGCTTGTCTGTACATGCTGCTTGGCCACATTCCTTAAGGACTGCCGAAGTTAACGTAATTTTCTTCTTTTCTGTTTTCTTTGTCCATATAAACCTTGGCACTTCAACATGTAACATTCCAACTTTGACAGTTTGGCAGCTTTACTTTAGGTGAATGAATAAGATACAACATTTCTTTCACATGCAGATATTCCTTTGCAGGGTATGTGCAGTAAAATCCTATACGTGAGTCCCCCTGTTGTGATTGACAAGGTTGAGGCTGGAGGTCATGCGGAGAACTCGCCACATAGATGTCTCATAAAGTACCCGAGCATTCACATTCTCCTTCCAATGAGAGGTTCTGCATATGTGACTTATAGGTTAGCCCAGAAGCTTTGACTTCACAAATTCAGAAGCCAAGAAAATGTCATGTCATTGTTCTCTCTCAGGTAAACGCAAGAGTGTAGCCTGGAATTTTAATGCTACATTTCTTAAATTTTTAGGCAAAATTACATGTCCTTGCAGATATTTGTTCTTGATATTAGAGAGAACAAAAAAAACTAACAACTTAATGACTAAAAGTAAATGATGCAAGCTGCATAACAAAAAGCTTATGCTTTTTATTCCAGGCCTTCTTCATCATGAATATTTCCTATAATCTTTAGTTAATTTTTTCTATTTTGGTGGTGCAGGAGGTAAGTGTGAATCCATGTACAGAGGCCTTATTCCTCAACGTGGTTGTCACAGTCTGAGTCCCAGCCCACTGACCTTTGCCCCATGTTTTTCTCCTCTCTCCACCCTATATCCTGTCAGCTTATTTTTTAATTTAAACTGAAAACATTAAAGGCCACCAGTGGCTACAAAATTCTTGCTTTATCCTGTAGCAGTTTTATAGCCATATGTCCCATCAACTTTGCATTTAAATACAACTTCCACATTGATGGGCTAATCAAAAAGCACTAGCAGCGGTTGTGGTTTGTGACACATTTGAACCAGAGCCTTAGCAGACTTTGGATCATGATCCGGGTCACCACCAAAACTTAATAGATACTTCCTTGGCCTAAGAAACGCTTCTGGTAAAAAAAAAAAAAATCATAAGAATTTGTCTGTAACTTTTCTTGTAAAGTTGCCAACACACACACACACACACACACAAGGATCCTCTGTACTGTGCTGTGGTGTACCGTCCTCCTGCCCGGAGTAACACGTTTTTAAAGGAACTTAGTGACTTCTTATCATCCACCATAAAGTTGTCCAGGCTGGTCTTAGTTGGGGATTTTAATATTCACATTGATGATGACTCTGACCGGTTCGCCAGAAGTTTTATCAGCGTCATGGATTCTTTTAATTTTACTCAGCATGTGTCCTGCCCTACACATGCTAAAGGATACACTCTTGACCTTGTTTTTACTTTGGGTTTAAATATTGATTCTATTTATTCGAAAGACATTCTTATTTCTGATCACCATTGTATTCTGTTTAACTTGTCTTATCATGTCACTCAGTCCCCTGCCCGCCGTGTAGTTATTTCTCGCATGTTAAACTCCTCTACTGCAGAGAAATTCTCTGACAGGTTTAATTTATTCTTATCTCCCTGTGATGATGTTGTTCACTTAACAAATCATTTTAATGATCATTGTTTTTCCATTCTAGATGAAGTTTGTCCTGTTAAAACCAGATTAGCTCCTGCTTCAAAACCTTCACCCTGGGTAAATGACAGCATTCGCTGTTTAAAGCGCGACTGTCGTAAAGTTCAGCGTCTGTGGAAGAAAACTCATTTACACGTTCATTTGCTTCACTTAAAGGATATTTTAGTTTCTTTTAATAATGCAGTCAAAAATGCAAGGGCGGCTTACTTCTCAAACCTGGTCATAAAGAGTAGAGGGAATCCAAAGGTGTTATTTGACACAATTACTGATATCCTTACTCCTGCTCTACCTGTTGTTCCAATTTCTTCATATGAGGATTGTAATAATTTTCTTTATTTTCTGGTAGATAAAATCAGTAATATAAGATCTAACATCTCCCCATCTGGTTCTTCACTGACCGTACCTGCTCCAGCTCGGCCTGTTGTTATAGAAAGTTTTTTTCCTATTTCTTTAATCGAGCTGGAAAAATTAGTGGACTCAACAAAAGCATCTTCTTGCTCTCTTGATATTCTACCTGCCTCTCTGTTCAAAAATGTTTTCCGCCATATCAGTCCCTGTGTGCTTTCGATAATTAACACTTCACTGGCCTCTGGTCAAGTACCCACTTATTTTAAGAATGCTGTCATTCACCCACTTTTAAAGAAACCCAAGCTTGACCCTTCTATTTTCAACAGTTATAGACCAATTTCAAAATTACCCTTTTTATCTAAGATTCTGGAAAAGGTTGTATTTATGCAGCTGATAGCCTTCATGGACAAACACAATATCCTTGGCAAATATCAGTCTGGTTTTCGTAGGTTTCATTCCACAGAAACAGTTCTTGTTAGAGTTTCTAGCAATATCTTGTTGCGTAGTGATGCAGGAGAGTGTTCTGTTGTGCTGATGTTGGATCTTACTTCTGCCTTCGATACTGTTGAGCATCAAATCTTGCTTGATAGGCTGAGACATTGGGTGGTGTATCTGGTTCTGCTTTAGAGTGGTTCACTTCATATCTATCTGAACGATGCTTCTGTGTGGCTGCCTCTAGGTACAGGTCCTCTCCAGCCTCCCTTTCTTGTGGTGTCCCCCAAGGTTCCGTCCTAGGGCCCTTGTTATTTTTATTGTATTTGCTTCCTTTACAGCATATCCTGAGCACTTTTGAGGGCATTTCTTATCACTGTTATGCCGCCGACATTCAGCTAGTTGCTGATTGTATGTTTTGAATCTATCAAAAGTTGGATGGCTGATAACTTTCTCCAACTTAATGATGAAAAAACTGAAGTCCTTGTTTGTGCCCCTGACAGATTTATACCCAGGATAATGGAAGCTCTTGGTTCTCTTGGCAAATTTGCTAAATCTTCCATCAGGAACCTTAGTGTAACCTTTGACTCTGCTTTCTCCTTAGATACCCACGTCTTTGGTTCACTGTTGTTTTTATCATTTACAGAACCTTGCTAAGTTAAGTCCCATTGTGTCACGTTCTGAACTTGAGATTGCTATCCATGCATTCATTTCCTCACGTTTGGATTACTCTAATGCTTTATTTACCCGTCTTAGCAAAAACTACCTGGAACGTCTCCAGGTTGTTCAGAATGCTGCTGCTAGACTTCTGACAAAATATTCTAAGTATTCCCACTCCACACCGTTACTCATCCAGCTGCACTGGCTCCCCATTAATTTCAGAGCTCAGTTTAAGATTCTGGTCCTGACTTATAGAGGTCTTCACGGTCAAGCCCCAATTTATATCAGTGAACTCTTGTATCCGTACATTCCCCCCAGGTCTCTGTGGTCATGCGATAAAGTCCTACTGGCTGTACATCACACAAGGCTGAAAACTAAGGGTGATAGAGCTTTTGCAACAGTAGCTCCCCGACTCTGGAACTCTATCCCCTTTTGTATAAGGACTGCGGATTCGGCGGTGTCTTTTGAAAAAACAACTAAAAACTCATCTTTTTAGGCTTCCGTTTGGTTAGTTTATTTTTGATTTTATCTGATCTTCTTTTATTTTACATATATAAATATATTATTCCAATTGTAATCTGTTTTAGTGTTTTGAAGCACTTTGTGATCTGTGTCTTGAGAGGTGCTATATAAATAAAATTTTACTTACTTACTTACTTACACACACACACACACGCACGCACACAAACACACACACAAACATGCAAAGAAAGACAAACAAATTCAACTGAAAACATAATCTCTGTGCCGGAAGTTAAAAACAGTCTGGTTTTATAACTGTGCACACTATTAAACTAATAACTTAAATTCAATTTCAGCCTTTAGTTTTGGTAGGAGTCTATCAGCACCCTACATCTTGACATGGCAACATTTACCCACTTTGACTTTCCAAAATATTTCAAATCTATCAGACTGTGAGCATATCTTTTGTCTATAGCTCTCCAGTCTATCTCTTTCAGCTCCTTCCACAGATTTTCAGTTGGCTTTAAGTCTGAACTTTGGTTAGGCCATTACAAAACTTTGATTTATTAAAGAAAAAAAAAAAGCGATTCTCTTGTCTACTTGGACTCAGCTGTCTATCAGCTTTCTAACAGACAGCTAAAGGTTTTGAGTCCAATCTGAGTCATATTTGGAACTAGACTATCTTTAACTTAATCCAACTCAACAAAAAAACCTAGTTCCATCCAAAAGAAAGTAACCCTCACTTTAGACTGGAAATATACAGAATACAGGAGACTGTTGTCTCAATAGAGAATAACCAGTACTTGTTGGATATTGCACTGGCTCTTTCTGTGTTGACATTGACCTCCTGACAGACCCATTTCAGTCTTATGTTTCTATCATCAGTTTTGGAAAAACATGTAGTTTTTAGTCATTGTGGTCTCATAATTTCTCCAGTTATCGATGACTGCCTTTAACCTAGCATGTTTTAGGATTTCATGTTCATTGGATTCTCTTTGACTGATGGTAGGTGTGAATTCAGCAAGATGTAAATTGTGAAATTGAATCATTGAGTTTCTACAAATCTACCTCTAGATGAATTGTGCAGAATAAATATCACACTGAAGATGGAAAAATTCAAAAAAGATTAACAATGCTTTTTTAAGTCTCAAAACCTTGGAATTTAAATAGAAAGCCAACATATCCCATTTCTTTCGTACGTTCTTTAGACTGCAAGATTATACATATAACCATTTTGGACATAGAGACATATGTATTTTGGGAAAGTCATTTAGGACAGGAGGTAGAGAAAAATAGGTCTTATAATGAAGAAAAGTGTACTCGTTCTTTTTGTTATAAGTTTTCACATGCCAATAAATGTATAATCTTTCCTTAAACTGTGTCAAACTGTTTTAAAGCTAGCTTTATATTATTTTAACCAAGAAACAAAATGACCCTGAATCAGCTAACCAGATTGAATGCCCCAATTTCTATCACTTTTGACAAAGATTTTCACTTTAGCAGGCTGGCAACACTACTGTTAGACAGCAAAATCTACAGAATCCAAGGAAGGCACACAATAAAAGTGAAGCTGTTTTACACCAACCTTACACTGACTGCCAGTCCTCAGAGGTCAAGCTGATCACTTTTATCCAAAGAATTCCATTAAGGTTAAAGATAACCTTAGGACTTCTTTGCTTCCAAAGAAAAAAGTCCAACAAGGACTTCTTTTTGGAAATGTATAAAGAGCAGTGGTTAGTTTGATGTGCTTTTTTTCTTTTTTAGCAATTTAGCGAAAAACTGCATAAAAAAACAGTAATCATTTTAAAATGCACTCAAGATTAAGGACCATAATTCTTGGAGGCATGTCCTGTGGTCTAGTGCAACTAAAGTGGGCATCTTTGGCCAAAATGGTCATTTTTAAATTTTGAAGAGAAAAGGGATATCTAGTAAACATAAACCCAATATCCAAAGTGTGAAGTACGGATGGCAGCCTCATGTTGTGGATTGGTGCACTTCAAAAAACTAGGTGGTATCATGTGGAAAGTAGATGGAAGTATTTAAGCAACCTCTCAAGACATCATCCAGGAAGGTAGAGCTAGGACACAACTGGGTTTTGCAAATGGACAGTGACCCCATGCATACCACCAAATTAGTTACAAAGAGGCTTAAGAACAACAAAGTCAAGTTGATAAGTGCCCATCACAAAGCTCTGATCTCAGTCCCATTAAAAATTGTGGGCAGAGTTGAACAGGAGTGTGTGACTACACACTCCTGTGACTACACACTAGTGAGAACTTTGTTGTGGATACCAGAAACATTTGAGCCAAGTCAGACAGTTTAAAGGCAGTAAATATACAGTGGTGGACACTGTCCCCTGCCCCCCATTGGTGGCACCACTGTATTTTATCCTTTTAACTTGGCGTACAAATCTCAGTATTCAGGTGGTGACACATGATGTTTTTGAGACTACCTTAGTGAAAAAGTGGACCTGATTTTCCACCCTTATGACAAAAGCATTTAAGTTTTTTCTCACTTTTTTGGCAGATGTGTGAGAGAGGAAGGATTGAGATTTTCTCTCAGTCTTTGATATCAATTCGGAGTCCCTCTGTGCTGTTGGAATCTTCTTTCTTCCTTGCCAAAACAATCACTTTTCTCATTACATTGATTAAAATCAAAACACCTTGGCAGACACAATGACTCAGATGTTCTTGTGTCCTCTCCTTTGGGGGAACCCAGTGAGTCAAAGTGATTACTCAGCCAAAGCATCTGCTTGCTGTTTGAAGTATGTGTTGCAAGGCCCAGCACTCCCTGAATGGCCACATCATTGTCTATACGATGCAGATCATTAGTGGTTTCATAACCAACACAATAACCTCCACTGTGTCACTCTGTGACCCTAGCAAAGCTCCATCAAATGCTCCTCACCTTGACAAATCACTGCCTGTGGCCCTTTTCGTACCGTAACCACCACCATCATCTCTGAACTCCCAGCCCCTACACACACACCTGTGCAGGCCCCTGAGCTTACCTGTGTTCAAAGCCAAGATAATAGCTGACACATACACCCAGCCACCTGCATTTAAGCAGCAGCTTCTGGAGCAGCACGACCCCCTCCTCCTCCACCACTTTGCACTGACACACACTGCAGTCATCTCTCTTACTCAGCCTCCCGGGTCTCTAATTATTTGCCGGGTGGGTGACGCCCTCTGGAATGTTTATTGTAACATTGTTTCTCTTTATCATTTTGAAAGGATGAAAAAAAGAAGGGGAACATTTAACAGATGCAGAAGGAGAGAGGAAGGAGAGGTGGTTGGAACACGTTTATTATGATCCTCAGGAAGAGACTCTTACAATCTGTCTATGAGCAATAAATGCTGAAAGGTAACTGGAAATCTGGGAACGAAAAGACAGTCCTCCAGAAAAACATTGGAAAGATGACACACAAATTCTGTTTACAACAAAAAATTAGTTGTAAACAGAATTTGTAAACATGTTTTTGTTTTATGTGTTTTTTAGGTGCAACACATCTTATAGAACTTAGAAAATACTTTCCTGGAATCTACAGGTTACTTACCTCTAAGTACCTGTTTCAAAGTCCACTTTGTCCCCAAAGCAACTTGAAAAGTGCAGAGAAAATGCCAGGTTATAGGTTATCTCATAATATGGCACTGGTTCCTGAAAGCAAGCTGTATATTTCAATATAGCACCTTAGGAAGTTCAAGGAAACTTGGTCTGTGAGGCTGACACCCTGTCTACTTTTAAGGCTAGGCTTAAAACTTTCCTTTTTGATAAAGCTTATAGTTAGAGTGGCTTAGGTTATCCTGAGCTATCTTCCTTATTTTTTACCTCCGCCTTCCTCCCTCCCTGTTGGATGGAGTAAGGGGGAGTCAGGTTTAGCTTAAACCAGCTCAGTTATGGTTGAGGTGCAAACACACCCTCCATTTCTGCTACCTGTATGATCCCTTCTCTTTTCCAATGGTTATAATCAGTCTAACAGAGAGAGGTATCTCGATCCTTGTGGTTTTTAGTATAACAATGGCCATCAGTGGGCTCTAGATGGACAAATGTTATCAGTTTATTATTTTATTTAGTGCCCCTACACGTGGCCCGTTCTGGGGTGACAGGGCTCTGGCACTCGGTGGTTTGGCCTGGCCTCCCAGGCGGCCCCGCGCTGTTCCGGACCCTTTGTGGGGTGCCTTCAGATGACGTTGTAAATAAGCACCATATAAATAAATAAACTGAAACTGAAACTGTCTCTGTAGTTATGCTGCTACAGGTTTAGGCTCCTGGAGGACATAATGACCACATTCACCCTCTTCACTACATTCTCAAACTACTCTCCAATTTTGCATTATTTGCTGTTATTTCAGTTTTTAACTTTGTTCTCTCTTTTCTCTTCCTAGAAGCTACACCTGGCCTGACTCTGTGTCTACCTGTGACACCTTTCTGGAGAGGGGCATCGTCCA
This sequence comes from Girardinichthys multiradiatus, assembly GCF_021462225.1. Classification (NCBI taxonomy): domain Eukaryota; kingdom Metazoa; phylum Chordata; class Actinopteri; order Cyprinodontiformes; family Goodeidae; genus Girardinichthys; species Girardinichthys multiradiatus. The sequence goes on from NC_061805.1 coordinate 45,239,326, forward strand.
AGCTTCTGCTGGCAACAACTTAATGCTCACCCTCTACCGATGATCCACATGGTCCTGTCTTTTATTAACCCTTTCTCTCTCCTAGACATGGCAATTGACTGAGCTTTTACTGTAACTAATTATATGTGCTCTCTTTCAGACTCTATCCTTGAAAACTGGCTCAAAGTTTATCTGTTCTTTCTTTCTAGATGAAACGACTAAAGGAGCTACATCCATTAACATTTACTTTTCCTTCCCATAGAAAGTACTACTGGATCAGTGCTTCTTTGTTCTTTTGTGTCTCTGCTCTGTTCTCCAGTCGGTCGTGGCAGATGGCTGCTCACACTGAGCCTGGTTCTGCTGGAGGTTTCTTCCTGTTAAAAGGAAGTTTTTCCACTCCGCTGTCGCTACATGCATGCTCAGTATGAGGGATTGCTGCGAAGTCAACGCCAGTGACTGTCCACTGTCTCTACATGCTCATCCAGGAGGAGGGAATGCTGCAAGTCACTGACTGGATGCAATCTGCTGGGTTTCCTTAGACAGAAAAACATTTTATCCAATTTGAATAAATAACTGAATCTGACTGCACTGTTCAATTGTTAGGATTAATTGGAATGTATGTACCTGACTTTTGTGAAGTGCCTTGAGACGACATGTGTTGTGAATTGGCGCTATATAAATAAACTGAATTGAAAACTGAATTGAAGGAAAGTACCCTGTAAGTTAAGTGAAAGTAACCTGTATGTCAGAGAAAAGCAACTTTTAAGTCCAAGGAAATTGCGATATAAGCTACAGAAAAACTACCTGTAGGTTCCAGGAACGTACATTGGAAGTATGAGGACATTATTCCTTAAGTTCCAGTAAAGCAACCGGAAAGTTTATGGGAACAATTCTGGAGATTAAAGTAACCTTTAGGCAAAATAAGCTGTTAAGACTGTAGAAAGTACACTAAGTTTCAGGAAAGTATCTTGTCGGTTCTAGGAAAGCAATCTCCAAGTTCCAGGAATCAACACGGTAAGATCTATGAAAGTGCCCTTTAAATTACAGTATAGTCCCTTGCTAGGTATGTGTAAGATACATATGTGTAATTCCTCTAAGATCAAGGAAAGTACTTCTATAGTCCACATGTTGAAACTCTAAAATCCCTATGACTATAGCGTTTACGTTCCATGAAGGTACCTTGCAAATTCTAGTAAAGTACCCTTGTAAGGTCCAGGAACATAGCGATGCCATTTTGTCTGTGTTATGTTTTCACAGAAGATATTTAGTTTTTATTGGTGGACTACTTTTCAGTAAAATTCTTTCAGTTGAGAAAATAAAGGGTAAGAACAAGTCAAAAACTATTCCTCGTACCTCTGCATACCAGTGCAGATTAAATACATACAGAAAAATTATGAGATAAAACAAACTGTCTCTGTAAGGTCTACAGGAACCACATGTGAACAAATCCAAGTTGATTAAGGGTTAAAACTTTATCTGTAATTTACTGGTTCACCTCTCTGTTGAGATGGGGCAACATTTAACAATAAGATACTCCTTCAAAATGACATCCAGGATAGTTGGATGTTATTTGAGATTTGAATTGTTTGTACAGTCTCCTCCTTAGACAGCAGAGTGGCCTTCCTTTTAAGCTCTAGCAGTTCATGTTACTCTCAGCTTGTCCATCAGCCACAAATTGCAAACACAGCAAAGCCTCAAAAGTTTATAAGAAACCCAAAACCAAATGTAAAGGCTAAACCATTTCTCATAAACCACAGCTTGGTTCCTGCATAAGTGATCAACCCCATTTAAGAAAATCCTGTCAACGTGACTGATTTAGTTTGTTAAACATTTATTTAAAGAAGAAATACAGAAAAATCCCCTTTTCAAAAACAGGACTGTTATTAAATGTATTTAATTGTTTTAACACAATTCATGTTCCACAATTGAAATACTGAATTATACATAGGAAATCTAATTTACAGGAGCAACAATCCTGTTCTGAACAATAAGGAACATTATGTACATTCAGCATTTTCTTATTTTACAAAAACTTCATAATTGTTGCAGAACATAAAAAACATATGAATCCATTTTATGCAGATGATTTAGTCCCCCATTGGCTAAGCTTACACTAATTAAAAATCTGTCTCTGCTTATAAAATGCTGTACCATAGCACTTTTTAGAGTGTGAGGCAGGTCTTCCCCAGGGGGCTCCAAGCACTTTCACGAGAAAATTACCGATTATATCATGAAAAGGTGAAGAGCAAATCCAGAGAGGAGGCAGGAGGCAGGCAGGTGAAAATAAACATTCTTAAAAAAGAAAATTCAAAAACTTACAAAAACTACATTCCAGGGGAAATCCAAAACAGTAAATCATGAGGGGACCAACATGAAACAAGCTGGTGACAATATCAGGAGGATATGATGAAGAGCTGACTAACTGAGAGATATTTAAGCTGGAGTGTTGAGTACTGAACAATGAGCTTGTGATTGATATAAACACTAAGCTCATCCTTAACTCTATCAAAACCCATCCATAAAACCCCTCTATCATAGTGCATGGAGCCAAAGAAAATCTTTCCTGGAACAAAAGAAGCCACTGCAAACATGCGGTTCAAAGGTATTGAAAATTAGGTCTAAAGGCCTTCTGATGGTCTTTCAACGCTTGTTTAGGACTTTGGACACTTTTTTAAAACTTATTTTCTGTTCAGTGCCTGACAGTTTTTGTTTGCTTTTCTTATGCCATTTCAGTGTGTCTAGACATAAAAACCTGCCACAACTGAAACGATGAACAAGTGTTTCTCCAACAAGTTTGCAAAGATCCAATTTTTAATCAGCCGGCGGGCCCGCTAGGCCATGCGCCTTTTTGGTGGTCTATAAAACTAGGTAAAACTCCACCAATTTTTTTTCTTAAATATATTGCAAGAGGAGGCTTTGATCTTCACAAAAGAATTCGCCAAATGAGTTTTGCACAAATACCTTTTAGTTTTACAGCAACTTAAACACAGGCAATGACATTTTAAGGTCCCTCAGACATTGCTGACTCTAAACAAAACGGTACAAAAAGCACCTTTCTCTTTGCAGCACCCCCACATGTCTCATATCATAACAAACTAGAGACACTCACCGTTCTAACAAGGCATAACCTGTCTATCTAGCACCTTCTTTGGTGATGTAATTTGCTTGCACATTACTGTCTGTTCGTTGCTGTCCGCCAGCTGCTAGCTTGCGAGCTACTCCATTAGCTTCCAGTTATGTTTGAAACTGTACTTTTTGATTATACACAGGGTAAATGTCTTAACCAAAGGCTATGACAAATGCAGAATGACTCCTACTATGGAAATCAGCCTTTTATTTGACCAGATTCTCTTTTATTTCCTTTTTATGAGGTGAAAAATGCATTTGTGATAGTTTGGCACCCTTTGCCTAACTGCCATTTCCGCCTCGTCCTCTAAAACGTTTGTGGAACATATATGTGGAACGGTTGTGTACCCGTCCCATCATAAACACTCTCAAAGACCATTGGGTTGGATGATGAGGTATTTTACTAAAAATGAGTGGTTCAGAGCACAAACATGATGTGGTTAGCTCCTCTACTTGCATGGACATCACAGCAGGAAGTTAAACAGACTGTGTAGAATTTCCATATTGTTCTTACAATGGTTTTAACAGTATTCTTTTTTTTTAACATGTGGTTGTATAGTGGTTTTTACATTATGGTTTTACAATGAATTTAATACAATCTGTTTTTAACTCTGTTTTTAACCCATTACATCCTTTTTATAGTTTTTATATATATGAAACAAGGAATTAGAAAATAATAAAATACAGACAGCAGTCAAAATGAATTATTAAACTCCTCTTCAGCACCCTCTGGTGGTACACAGAAAATACAGCAGGTCACGTCTCGTCATGAAATGGCAGCCAACAATCATTGTGTGAAACCATATGGGAACTTGGGAACATCCTTGACTTAACTCAGAACATTTAGTATTTAGTGGACATCTATATAAAAAGCAACACTGAATTTAGTATACTGTGAGCAACACATACAAAACAAAGATACTATGGTGAAACTTGTCCAATGTTGCTACATGACTGTGCATATTACAATAAATCTCGGGTTAACTTTTTAGTATACTTTATAATACTTTTCTTGAAGAGAACCGGACTGCTAGCTGGAGGGCTAAGTCCGTGAGGGCATCGTCAGGAGGGGGCATGTCTGGACGGACAAAGCTGGAAGGGGCCACATCCATTCCTGGAGGCAAAATGTCCTGGTGGTGCTGTGCGTCTTCCACAGTGTCCACTGTTGAGCAGGCAATATTGTGGACAGGAATCAGCGTACTGGTTTGACTGGGTGTAATGACTGGATGTAACGACCGTGAGAGGGTCAGACTGGGCAACACCAGATCCCCGATCAAGTGAGTCATCATCTTCTGAATGCAGTCCGTCATCGCCGGTCTGCATCAGCCAATTGACCGTATCACTGTATCATCACTGTCCTCCACCACGTCAGGTACATCAGGGCATAAATGATCATATATGATCATCAAATCATAACTCTCCCATGCACAGCAGCATCACTGTCGGAGCGTACAGATTCAAGGTCCTCTCCTCTCTCACAGGGCAAGAAGCTAACAGTCACAGGTTCCTGTGGATGACTTTCTCTCTACCTGTTAGTGTATCTTTTACTCTGTAGACATTGATGTCAGGCTTTACTGACATGACCACATAAAGTATAGACTCCCACTTGTCCGCAACCTTGAGTTTCCCTGGCAGACCTCTGTTGGCAATCAGTACTCCAACAACAAGAGGTGAGCCCCTGACCTTGCGGTTGCACAGCTTGGCATGGCGAGTCTGTTCCCTGAGACTGTTCTTCAGCACAATCCGACCAGCCTCATGTAGATCTTTTTTCAGGTGGGAAACAAAGTCTGAATAGTTGACAACAACATCATTGGTGAGAGAATGCCGGAACATGATGTTGATGGGTAGACGAGGGATCCTTCCAAAGACGAGATAGAATGGCGCAAACCCTGTCGTCTCATGCTCCGTGCAATTATTGCAGAAGGTGAGCAGCTGCAGCAGTTGTGGCCATTTTGCTTTGGGCTGAGGGGAAAGGGACCTGATCATATCTCCCAGAGTCCTGTTGAATTTCTCTTTGACACCATTTCCCATAGGGTGATAAGTGGTTGTATGGGATTCTGCACCCCAGCCATCTCTAGAAGCTCCTTGATTAGCTTGCTCGAAAGTTGCCCCTCTGGTCTGAATGGATAAGGCGAGGAAACCCATAAATGAGAAAGAAGCTATTCCAGGAACAACAAGCAACCTCCTTGGCAGTCTGATTTTTGTAAGGGAAGGTATGTGCCATCTTGGAGAAATGATCGGTCACAACTAGAACATCCACAGACTTGTTCCCCTGCTCAGCAATCCAAAAGTCGATGCAGACTAACCATAGACTCAGAAGTGGTTATGTTCTTGAGTGGTGCACAGCTGTGGGTCTCAGGTGTGTTCCCTACTATGCAGCCCTGACAGGACCTAACATAGTTTATAACATCACGTCCCATGCCACTCCTGAAGAACCTTTGCCTCACCAGAGACAAGGTACGGTGCTGGCCTTGATGACCGCATCATGGAGACCATGGAGGACCTTATGCTTCATTGACTCAGGCACTATGAACTGGAGGATCTTCTTGTTCCTGTAAGGATCTTTCCTTGTCCTGTACAGCATGCCATTCTGTATGGTGAGTCTGGTCCAATGCTTCAGCAGCTCAATCACGCTCTGTGACTCAACAGCCCTTTCACGCTTGGTAGGTCTCCTGCGTCTCCGTACAATGTACATGGCTCTGCTTACTGGTTCGTCAGCCTCCTGCCAACTGACAAGCTGGCTCTGTGGGAGTGCAGAGGACTAGTGTGCGTCTACCGGAAGATTGGGCCCAACACCGCTTACCATCTCTTGGCTCACACCGCAGCTGGATTGAGCATTGAGGGTGGCAGCAATTTCCTCCGCTGCGACTGAGCCCCTTGTGCATGGTGGAACTGTGTCTCGAACAGGCTCATTTGGTGTCTCACCACCATCATCCACGACTGACAGTTGTTGGACACTCTGAAGACATCCTGCACAAGTCTGTTGTTCATGCCACTGTGAATGAGTGTATACCACTCATTCACAGGGCGATGACTCACACACGACTGGACGAATGGCTCACGGCTCAAAGCATCGGCAACAATGTTCTTTTGGCCAGGGATGTATTTTAAGTCAAAGTCGTATGCAGCGAGCTTTGCCACCCACCACTATCCACATGCATGAAGTCTGAGTTTGGTCAGAATGTACATCAAGGGATTATTGTCAGCCCATATGGTGAAGTGTCTCCCTCTTAACCAATGGCTGAATTTGTCACACACTGCCCATTTCAAGGCGAGAAATGAAAGCCGATGTGCAGGGTAGTTCAGCTGGGAGCGTGAAAGGGTTCTACTCGCAAAGGCGATGGCTACTTTTCTGGCTATTTTTTCACCAGGCGGCAGCTGTGACAGGACAGCTCCAATCCCATCAAAGGATGCGTCAACGGCCAGAATGAACAGGGCCTTGAAGTCCGTGTGGGCTAGAGTAACACTTGTCATGAGGTCATGTTTCAGTGTCTCAAAAGCAGTCTGGCAAGCGTCTGTCCAATCGGCAGGTGCCTCACTTGGCCTCCCTTCTTGACAGATTTGCGACCCCAGACCAGCTGTGAGCCTAAACAGCGGTTTTGCCTTTGCAGAACATGCCTCGATTAAACTTTGGTAGTACATTACCATGCCCAGATGTGATCTAATTTTACTAGGTCAAGGCGTTTTCCCATCAGACTCCATAAGGTCATTGACTTGGACATCATTCACGGCTCTCACTTTCTCAGGGTTTGTCCAAATACCATCAGCACTGATGACATGGCCAAGAAATTTCATAGTCCATCTGAGGAGAAAGCATTTCTTGGGTGCGAGTTTAAGTTTGTGTTCCTCAAGGCGAGAGAAAACCATCTGTAGGCGACGGAGTGCAATTTCCTCCGTAGGTGCAAAAACCATCAGATCATCGAGGTAGCACAACAAGCTTGTGAAATTCTCGTCACCTAATATGGACATCATCCTCATGAACATAGCCGGGCTGTTGCACAGACTTTGAGGGAGCCGATTATATTCATGAAGTCCAAAGGGTGACGAGAACGCCGTATATTTCTTGTCATCAGGGTACAAGGGGACATTATAAAAACCCGATGTCAGGTCCAGGTTGTGGAGAAGAACGCGTTACCACCGAGCGCAGCCAGAGCATCAGCCTGATGCGGCAGTGGGTAAGCATCCTTCACAGTTCTCGTGTTAAGCCATCTGAAGTCAGTGCAGACTCTGAGGTCTCCATTCGGTTTCCATACCAGGACGAGCGCAGATGCATATTCAATGTTTGACTTCTGGATAATCCCTCTCTCTTCCATCTCGTTCAGAGTTGTTATTAGTTTCTCATAGTGGCTCAGTGGTATGTGTCTGTAGGACAAATGGAACGGCTTGTTGTCGAAGAAGATTGACTCGTACTGCACAATGATGTGAAGGAGCTTGTCTACTGCTGCGACACTTCACATGACTTCAGGTCAATGCCCTGCAGACCCAGAGCTTCCAGCGTACAAATCATGTCCTGCTCCGACCTCGACTGCATAACTTCGCTCTGTACACACTGCATGTTACACTCGACCTTGTCAGCTTTTGGCAGGTCCTCAACTGCAATACAAGGAGACAGATCCGCTATCTTGGCATTCCTTCTCAGAACCACAACTTGGTCTGTAGGATTGATGATCCTAACAGGTACCCATCGATCTCCCCAAAGAGGAGTGATAACTCGTCCAACAAGGATCTGTTTCGGCTTTGCTGTAGACCATGTTGGCTCAACAACCACTGTACTGCCCGCTGTCATCACCGCTGACTCGGGTAACATGCCCCAGACAAGGTGCTCACTCTGTGTTTTCAGGGTCACACAACTCTTGTCCTTCACTGTCCCCACCTTTTCTGGAATACAATCACCCATCCATGGCTCTGTGTTCGAAAGCAGTGACAGGAATTGGCAGTGGTCAGCTGTTTGGCCTCTATTGGGTGTGGAAACTAATCTCCAGTAGCTGTTGGTGCTCTTTAATTGGGTCAGAATGTGTTTGATGGCATTGCTGCCAAGGATAATGTGTTCTGTCTGGCCTGGAACAACCATTGTTGGAATGATCATCCTGCATTCATAAACCGTGACATCAAGGTCATACATGTCTTTGGGGAAAACACATTGTCCACCACAGCCTATAATGACATAATCATCAGCCATATATCTTGTCATATCACAGCACTGTTGTAAAAGGGACTCAGCAGAGGAGTCACTCATTGTACAAGCCATCGACCCACTGTCTAACAGTGCTTTGAAGGTGGGGCCATTCTGTATAGACACAGGCGTATAGAACAGGGTGTTAGTTTCTGCTATTCTTTGGTATCCCTGAAATATCAGTCTCTTGGATGGGGTTAATGTATTACTGTACAACTCATAGAGGGACGCATTATCTTGGATGGCTGGTGTCCCATCACTAGTGGGAGGTTTATTGGGTTCGTCTGCACTGTCCTCCCCTGTGTGCACTCCAGTCAGTTTTCCTGATGCCCTGGAGCAGCCCTTTTAGTTGGACAGTTGTGGCGTGAATGACTTGGAGCATGGCACTTGAAACAAAGCCTATTTTCTCGGCAATGCGACAAAGCACTGGTCGTTGCCTTTGCAAATAATGTATGATTGAAATTGTTGATTTTGTCTGTACCGTCTACCGGTCGCCTGGGTGGAGCTTGCCTTCCCGCTTGCGACTGGCCAGATGCTCCACTTAGCAGAACCTTCTCTGTCATAGACATAACCTCTGCCAGGGAGACATACTGTGGACTATGTGCCTGGGGGGGCTCCCGACCGCTATGAGTAGGGACCGGGTATAGCTCACCTCTGCTTTGTGCACAGTAATGTCCGTCTTCTCAGGTTGCACTGGGGAAGTTTCTTTACAGCCCCAGCATAGTACTCATTCAGCACCTCCAGGATTTAACACACTGACCACCTGTCGATAGTTTTGGATCTGAAAGTGAGAGCCAGGTCTTTACAGGGACAATTCCTAATAAACATACAAGTCACCTCCATCTCAGGGTTTTCAAATGATTTGCCCTGCTCTCTCAGGCAGTCAGAGGCGAGGTCAGCTGCTCTGTTCAGTCTCAGCCAGTAGTCATAAGGGTTTTCCTGGTCTTTGGGCAAAGTTGAGTAAAAGTAGGCTAAGGGGACAGCAGAGTACTTAGTAGAGCTGAGGTGTTTCCTAAGGAGACCATAAATCATATCAAGGCGAGCACCGATGTCAGTGTTGCTATTTCTAATACTAAACCTAACAACATCCTTAGCCTTTTCCCTCAAATGCATAAGGATTTCCTCAGCCTGTTCTTCAATCCTCACTTTATTTTTCTTAATAAACATTCTCGTCTGATCTTCCCAGTCAGGCACTGTAATTGGGTCTGAACTATTACCTGCAAAACATGGAGGTTCTTTGACCTTTCTCTGCATGACAACAGGACCTGGGAAACATCAGACACACAACCGGACTGACTCACAGTGCTCGCTACAGTTTGTGTGGCTGTAGAACTGGGAGCAACCGTGTTGTGTGGCTGCATGCGTGACATGATGCTGTCAGCCAACTGATGTCCTATTTCCTGGATAACAGATCTCATCTGAGCAGCTACACACACAGAACTGTCATTAGTAGGATTTGATGTAGGCGTGACATAAGGCATAGGTGTGCTGGCATGATGGTTAACAGGACTATGGACCCTGGTGCCAGGAATTTCATCCAGTGAGGGTATAACACCACTCGGAATGGGACTATCAGAAAAAGGAATGGGAGTGAGTATGCCCCTGCCTCTACCAATAGCAATGTGTGTGCTAAACCAAGAGGGATTACTTTGAGTAGACATTTTTCAAACATTTTGACAAAAGTATAGATATCCAAATCCATAACTCCAAGGAAAATAAAAATCAATAGCTCGTCTGGTATATCACTGGTATGGCACACAAAAGTTCTCCGCGTCACTGAGACACACTATCTAAAAATATTTCTACACTGCACTGTAATGATACCATGTCAGCTCTGAGCTTGAACCCATAAACACTGCAAACAAACATCCTCAAGAAGCGATGTGGCAGGCAAGACGGTCACAGGTTCGATGAGCTTGATTGAAGTCCAGGGTCACGGCACCAATGTAACAGTTGTGTACCCGTCCCGTCATAAACACTCTCAAAGACCAATGGGTTGGATGATGAGGTACTTTACTGAAAATGAGTGGTTCAGAGCACAAACATGATGTGGTTAGCTCCTCTACTGGCATGGACATCACAGCAGGACGTTAAACAGACTGTGTAGAATTTCCTGATCGTTCTTACAATGGTTTTAACAGTATTCTTTTTTTTTTTAACATGTGATCGTATAGTGGTTTTTACATTATGGTTTTACAATGAATTTAATACAATCTGTTTTTAACTCTGTTTTTAACCCATTACATCCTTTTTATAGTTTTTATATATATGAAACAAGGAATTAGAAAATAATAAAATACAGACAGCAGTCAAAATTAATTATTAAACTGCTCTTCAGCGCCCTCTGGTGGTACACAGAAAATACAGCAGGTCACGTCTCGTCATGAAATGGCGGCCAACAATCATTGTTTGATACCATATGGGAACTTGGGAACATCCTTGACTTAACTCAGAACATTTAGTAAAACATAATTACCTGAAAAGGAGTGCTTCAGAGCATAAACATGATGTGGTTAGCTTCTCTAGTGGCATGGACATCTATATAAAAAGCAACACTGAATTTAGTATACCGTAAGCAACACATACAAAATAAAAATACTATGGTGAAACTTGTCCAATGTTGCTACATGACTGTACATATTACAATAAATCCCGGGTTAACTTTTTAGTATACTTTATAATACTTTTCTTGAAGAGAACTGGACTGCATAACTTACCACAGCAGGAAGTTAAACAGACTGTGGGAGAATTTCCGGTTTCCTGTCACATTTATAGCCTACCAGTACGGGGTGCTAAAAAACACCCATCACAGGACAACCATAACACCTATTTTATCAGGAATTTCACTACAATAATTTAAGTATTTCTTATACCTGTTACATATGATTCAGCTTATTCAGTCCAAATTGGCTGCATTTATAGTGAAGATGTTGATGAATGCAACCTGGGGGTTCTCCTAAGGATTCCAAAGGATTTTCATACTGTTTTGCAATGTTCATTTAGAAAAAAACTTTTGGCGAGGTTCGAAATTTTTTTTTTTTTCTTTGTTTAATCACAATTAAATCAGACATAGTAATAGTTACAATAGTGGTTCCACTGGAAAAATATTATTTTATGTCTTACCTTTACACAAGTACCAAAGGTTTGCATGTAGGCATTATAACTGTGGAGCTATACTTGATTTATTTAAGATATGTAATTTCAGGCGAAAATTGCTCTAAAACCCCTTAGGGCTTAACAGGTTAATTGTTTAGGGACTAGTTAGGAGTAGAATACCTGAGGGATATATATATCTCAGGACCTGTGTCAGGTCTTTACTGAATTTTCTTCTTTTTGATAAACACATTACTTTCTGATACTGTTGATCTACCCCTGACCCTAAAAGACCTTCAGGTGACCTGGATAACTGCCTGGTCAAAAGTAATATTAAGAGGAAGTTTGGTTACCTAGAACATAACTATGAAAAAATCAGGAGTTGTTTATTTTTGAACAAAATATTTTTAACTTGTAATCATTTTTAATGACTTCTTAGAATTTTGTTTCTCATCAGAATCAGAATCAGAATCAGAAAAGCTTTATTGCCAAGTACGTTTTTGGACATACAAGGAATTTGTTTTGGCGTAGTCGGTGCAATACAATACAAATTAAACAGTATAAACATATCTACAATATAATATAAATATATGTGCACAGTTTTAAGTGAGTGAGAGTAAATATAGAGCAGTAATTTGTGGTTTTAGGCATTTTGCTAACAGCTGCAAAGCCAGTGCCTGGACTTTAAACACAAAATGAATGATGTTGGTGACTTTGTGGCTCTGAATCAGATCATTTTGGAAAGCAGCCTTTACATTTAAAATTTGTGATTGGTTAACATGAAGGAATGACTGACCTGTCGTTACCGGTTTACTACACATAATAAAAAAACACAGGATGTATCTTGATTGGGTGAATCCATCAACGATGGAGATGAAAGCCAGAAGGGTGCCAGTGATTACTGCCATGACGTCCACAGCCACTACAGCAGCTTATGGGAATCATCCTGTGATGGATCTTTGTTGTGGTCTAAAGGCGACAGCACATCTGAGTCACAGGACGATAAATAAGCATTTAAAACATCTGCTTGGGCAACAACATTGACCCGATTGACACTAAAGAGAAGAAAAAAATCAAAGTTTCAAGTGTTTCTTTACATTTGGAACTGATGCGTACTCTGTTCAGGGTTATCATGGAACCTTTAAAGTGGAACAGAAAGTTGTTGCTATGCTTAGTCAACCTCAATTCAAACGCTGATTTTTAACACAAACAACTCCAAGGGTTTAGTGTTTTTGCATTACAGTGATGCTAGGCTTGTTTTTACACTGTGCCTCTTTTCTTCTATGTCAAACCCGAAGAACCAGGAAAACATCCTGAGATCAGCATTTCCTTTCATTTCATCCATTGAAGGGAAGCAGTGAGAGAACCACAATGCACCATGCGTGTAATGTAAACTGCTGATTTGAAAAACACTTTTGAGAACTCATGGCTTGGAAGGGCAACATTGTTTACAAGACTTCAACACAAAGAAGATTACAAGAGCCTTGACGTCACATTTAATGTCAGCAAATAATCACTCTGTGGCAGAGTGCAAACAAGAACACAGTTTTATGGTGTCACAAATCTACGGCAACCATAATCCATGAACCCAGTTTAAAACCACAGTAAACAAGAACAAATGGGTACGAGTTCCAAATTATGCATAGAGCCATCATTCTAACAGTTACCGCTAAAATGTATTAATGTTTGGCTCGTCCTAAAAGGTCTCAGCTGTGATTGGAAACAAAATGAATGGGACAAACTGTGAGGTCTGTGTAATCTTCTCACACATAATGAGAAAAGCAAGATGGATTCTTTGCAAATCAAAGCAAAATTAAACACGGGAAGTGGAAGATTTCATTACCAACATGACCATAAGAAAAGACATGACATGAGTTTAGGGAAACAAAGTGTTGTGTCACAGATCTTTCAAATGGTAACCAGCTGGCATCATCCAGAGTACGAGTGATCCAGTTTTAATATTCAGCTTCTAAGGAACCAGAATGTCTAGTCTTTTAAAGTGGTTTTGATCAATAGTTACTCTGGCTTTCTGTATTTTTTATTTTTATTATATTTCTAAGAATAATTTTCAGAGAATTGTCTGTTGAGTATCTTGCAAAATACCCTCAAACGTTTTCAGATTTTGCATCTGTAAACAACAAAAGTCTTTTCACATATCCTCGAATGGACTTAGACCTGGACTTTTACTGGACTATTCAAACACATAAATGCACTTTGGTCTAAATGCAACTGTTGTTTCTCTGGCTGTATGTTGTTGTCCTACTGAATGGCAATATTCTCGAAGTCTTTAGCTGTCTTTTACAGGTTCTCTTCCAGGATTGCCCTGTGCTTGGCACCATCTATCTTCCCATTAACTCTGTCCAGCCTCCCTGCCACTGCTAAAGAAAAGTGTCCCCACAGCATGATGCTGCCATTATCATGTTTTATTGTGGTGATGGTGGTTTAACGGTAATGACGAATATTAGTTTTCCACCAGACATAGAATTTAGTACTTAATGTTAACTTTTGGCCTCATCTAACCATAGCATCTTGTTCAATATGTTTTCTATATGTCCATTCAGTAAACTGCTAATGGACTTCTCAAAGCTGCTTTTGATTATACTTACTATGTATCATCTGAAGGCAATTAGCTGCACTGTATTCTGGTTAGGGATGAAATGCTTACACTATAACACACTTTTCATTTATTACTGTGTAAGGATTTGAAAACAATATTTACTTCTCCTTCCGTGGGTAAAATACATTAAAGTTTGTGATTATGACATCACAAAATGTGGAAAAGTTTAAGGACTATGAATACTTTTGCAAGACATTGCTGCTGGAAAAGGACCCAAAAATTAAAATGTTCCTATGCAACTTGTCACATGTAAGAAGAATTTATGCAGTTTTTTAAGACCAGGCTTAGATCTCTCAGTCAGCACTGTCTTCACAAGGCTTTAGGAGCAGAGATTGATGATAATTTCATTATGATATTAGAACGTAGTTTTATTTATTTTCAATTATATTGTCATCTAGGTTTGGCTGGGTGGGTAAGAGCACATCTGTCTGTGGTGTGACAAATTTAGAATGTATATGTATTTCTGGTTTAATATAACAGAAAACTTCTGTTCCATCCACCTGGTTTCTATCAACACAGACTTTCTTGCCGTGCAGTTTGTTTGCTGTTTGATCATTTCCAGTCCATCTTTTGAATAACTTAGTTTTGCACTGACTTAATAAGCCTCTTTGGCACAAATGTGTCTAACATCAAACAAATAAGCATATGGGTTGAAGGTGTTTTACGTTAATAATGTGTGATCTGGTAAACTATCCATTTGCACAAGGAATTTAGAGTCCTGAACTTACCTTAGATGCATTTGTAAGAGGACAACCCAAATCTAATACTCATAGAGAGAAAGGACAAGCAAAATTCACAAAGAAAGGCCTGCATGTTACATAAAGTAACTTAAATTAAATGGAGAATCAAAAGGCTTTGGTACTTGATTACACAAATGTTGCAGACTAGTCTAATAAAGTTTAGCCAAAAATTATTTATATCCCTGGCAGATTTAGGTTTACAGCAATCTTTTTAATTTACTGACATGTTTTTTTCTGACTGGATATAATATTAACATTTTGGAGTGGTCCAGCCAGACTCCTGAGTTTAATTTAACTTAGAATCTGTTGGGAGACCTAAAGATTAGGGTGATGCAAGGAGGCCTCGTAACCTCAAAGACTTGGAGCTTATCATTAAATATAAATTTGTCAACAAATGAGTGAATGCCAATAAAGCTTTTTAAATTGATTATTGAGAAGAGTATAAATCATTTTTGACATGCAATGTTTCATAAAATATAAATAAAATAAGATTATTTTCTTAAATAGATACTACTTCATCTTTTGAGACATTCCTGTCTTATTTCCTATCAAACACAAACTTTTTAGTTAAATGAAAACAATTTTACATCTGAATCTGTCATGGGCAAGAAAAATTTTGACTTTGAATTTAAGTCATTTTATGGTCATCAGCCACATTATTACGTACAACTGCTGGAACCCCTTTCGTCTTAATTCCTTGTGGCACAGATTCAACAAGCTGTCATAAACAGTCTTCAGACATTTTGATCCATCTTGACATGATAGCATTTCAAACTTCCTGCAGATCCATCCATGTAGAGAATCTCATGTTGTACCTCATCACAATGGTGCTCTCTTGGATTAAGCTGATGACCGTGGAGACCATTGGTCCTGCTGGAAGTCAGAAGATAGGTACCATGTGGTTATAGAGGCCTGAACATGGTGAGCAACAAAACCCAGGAACTCCCTGTGTTTAAACAATGTTCAGTATCATATCCAGCCAGTGTCTGTGTAGTGAGTTTGTGTTTTTGTTTATTTCTTCTGGTCTGGTCCTTAGTTTACTTTTAGTTCTGTGTCCTGCCTTGTTAATTGGTTTCACTCCCTATCTCTCCCTGCAGTCTGACCCACACTGTTCTTAGTTCCCTTGATTACTCTGTCCCTCTGTTCATTGGTCCTCCCTGTACGCTATGCCTGTATTTAAGTTCCTTAAGTGCCTTTGTTCCTTGCTGGATCCTTGTCTGTTGTTTATGCCATTGTTACCAAAGTCATGTCTAATTACCCCGTGTCCTGGTCTGGATCTGGTTCGACCTGATTCCGGTTTACCTGCCTGGTCTGCTTAAGAGAATAATTAAACACTCGTCTTACCTTTGCTCCTCTGGCTCCTGCCTCCTTCACTGCATGTTGGTCCTACCACAAACCCGCATTCTCTGACACTCAGTTGGTATTCTGCTCCTGTACAAGTTTATCCTAAGTTTTCTGATCTTAGTTGACAAGGGTGGCACATGGTGTGGTCTTCTGCTGATGTAGACACTCTGCTTCAAAGTGTGACATATAGAGTGCTCAGAAATGATATTAAACATACCTTGGCTGAAACGAGTGGTTATTTGGTTATTTGAGCTACATTTGCCTCTCTATTATCTTGAAGCAGTTTGTCCTTTCTCCTCTGACCGTTGAGATCAACAAGGGATTTTTGAAGCATCTTTGTTATCAAGAGCACGTCACTACAAAAATGTTTTTAAAAGAGTTTATAAAGCTCCAAGGTTTGGATTTTCTCATTAAGCTTAGTAAGGGCAGAGGTGTGAACACATATGAGATATTTGACCTCGTTCTGATCCACTGAGGAACAGAGAGCAAACAATGAAGCGCAGCAGTAAGAATTCATAATGAGGTGGGGAAAATATAAAAAAGACCTACAACGCTGCTGTGATATTAATCGCATGTTCACGAGGAGGGAAACACGCACACAGAAACAGTGGGAAAAGAAAAAATCAGAGACACCATAAGCAAACTTGTCTACAGAGTAAACAAGATCTGTGCTGGGGCCTGAGAATGTGGGCAAACTAGATACAAACCTGAGCACAGGAGACTCGAAAGAAGGAGAACGTCTGGATAAACAAACATGAATAATCCGCTTGAACACAATAAAATCAAAACACCACATCAGCTGGAGTAATAAGGAAAAAAATCATTCTATAATCTAGTTAATATAGATGAAGATAGCCCCAATAAAGACACAAATATTTGCAAAAGAACAAAATAAGACAGGCGAGTCCAGGCATGTTTGAACTGATAAGCTTTAATTTTAAAAAACATGTGCTCTGTATACATTCAGTGTCTACGTCCTGCTCCTCACTTGCTACCAGACTGTATGCATGTCAACACACAGTCAAACATGACTGGATAGTTCAAAGAACAAAACGGCACGTACACAGAGGCCATTTTCCTTTATCATCTCTGTGCATCGTACAAGTTGCACAGAGGATGATAAGGAGAAAAATGGCTGAAAACACAAACCAAGCGGGGAGGAGTATGCACCTTTTGAAGATGTCTGTCGTCTTGCTTTTTTGCTGTGGCGTAACGCTGCTGGTTAAGCAGATCATTAAGAGTAATGGTTGCTGAGGATTGTGGAGCTTTATCTTTAATGGCGAGAACAAAGTTGCTGATGATCTGGGGGGATTCTGGAGCTGGATTTGATGGGAATTCCCATGCTTGCTAGAACAGTTTATGTTGAAACATTTTGATCTGTGATAACAGACAGGTGCTATCATAAATTTAAAGTCAGGGAATTACTGGCTCAGCTTTACATATTTGATATCTTGACAGAGACTAAAAGTTCTCCCTCAAACAGATGCGGGAGTTTTATTGTCTGGCACCGGCTTGTCCCATTAAATACTTTACTTAGGAACAGAGTGAAGACTGTATTATACACATGTATAGACTTTATTCCAGAGTCAGAAATGTACTTTAAATCTAAGGCAGAAATCAAAGCTAACATCAATATGCGGACATTAATCGGTAGTGTGGCATTCCCAGTTCATGGCACTACTGGTAAAGAAAAGGCCTTTAAATAAATATTTTATTAATGTAGTTTAATCTCGCATTGAAGAAATTTAGTTGAGACTGTTTTCAATACATTTCTTTTTTCATGTGCACCATGATTATTAGCACTCCTGGTGTCACTACTTCTTCGTCTTTTATATAATGCATTGAATATACAGAGAGAGGGAACATTCGTTTTTGAACAACCTCTTTAGAACTTCCTGAGTCCTGGATCTTTTCTTATAGTATCTTTTCTTATTTACCTTAACACTTACAGTTAAGCCCAAAATAATTTAAATCCCTGGAAGATTTAAATTTAAAGCAGTCTTTTAATCGTAACAGTGTGTTTCTTATGAATGAATGTTATATTCACTAAAACACCCAGGTTTTCTGTTGAATTTAGGTCTGGAGACTGATATGATTTTCTGTCTAGTGAACCATTTCTGTGCTGATTAGGGCTATTGTTTTGGATCACATTCCTGCTTAAGGATCGTTAACCTATTTTCAATGAGTTGGCAGGAGATATCCATTTAAAATGTTCTTGTATTGAAAGAGTTCAAGATGCAGTGCAGCCCTAAATGTTTCCTAAGGCCTTTAGCCCACAACATCACAGATCCGCCACTGACGTTACTTCCTGTACAACAAACTCATGCTGTTTTAAGCCTGACCAACCTGGAGAGTTTGTTGCTAGACTTAGTCTAACCAGACTTAAACAAACATGTTTACTCCAAGTAAAATGTAACAAACTCCACATGTTTACATATATTATAGCAGGACAGAAAAGGGTTTTTATATGTAGGATATCTTACTGTGAAGGACTGTCAACCTGTGTGCATCCACCCCCTGGCGACCAGGCATGTGTAGACAATGGATGGATGGATAGAAGTAGACTTTTTAAGCTAATGGTAGCCCAGTGCAATATACACTGCTCAAAAAATAAAGGGAACACTCAAATAACACATCCTAGATCTGAATGAATGAAATATTCTCATTGAATACTTTGTTCTGTACAAAGTTGAATGTGCTGACAACAAAATCACACAAAAATCATCAATGTAAATCAAATGTATTAACCAATGGAGGCCTGGATTTGGAGTCACACACAAAATTAAAGTTAAAAATACACTACAGGCTGATCCAACTTTGATGTAATGTCCTTAAAACAAGTCAAAATGAGGCTCAGTATTGTGTGTGGCCTCCACGTGTCTGTATGACCTCCCTACAACGCCTGGGTGTGCTCCTGATGAGACGGTGGATGGTCTCCTGAGAGATCTCCTCCCAGACCTGGACTCCCAACTCCTGGACAGTCTGTGGTGCAACGTGATGTTGGTGGATGGAGCGAGATATGATGTCCCAGATGTGCTCAATCGGATTCAGGTCTGGGGAACGGGCGGGCCAGTCCATAGCTTCAATGTCTCCATCTTGCAGGAACTGCTGACACACTCCAGCCACATGAGGTCTAGCATTGTCCTGTATTAGGAGGACCAGAATATGGTCTCAAAAGGGGTCTGAGGATCTCATCTCGGTACCTAATGGCAGTCAGGCTACCTCTGGCGAGCACATTTCTTTGGCCGTGCCGCCCTCCAAAGAAATGCCACCCCACACCATTACTGACCTACTGCCAAACCAGTCATGCTGAAGGACTTTGCAGGCAGCAGATCGCTCTCCACGGTGTCTCCAGACTCTGTCACGTCTGTCACATGTGCTCAGTGTGAACCTGCTTTCATCTGTGAAGAGCACAGGGCGCCAGTGGTGAATTTGCCAATCCTGGTGTTCTCTGGCAAATGCCAAGCGTCCTGCACGTTGTTGGGCTGTGAGCACAACCCCCATTTGTGGACGTTGGGCCCTCATACCATCTTCATGGAGTCGGTTTCTAACCATTTGTGCAGACACATGCACATTTGTGGCCTGCTGGAGGTCATTTTGCAGGGCTCTGGCAGTGCTCCTCCTGTTCCTCCTTGCACAAAGGCGGAGGTAGCGGTCCTGCTGCTGGGTTGTTTCCCTCCTATGACCTCCTCCACGTCTCCTGTTGTACTGGCCTGTCTCCTGGTAGCGCCCCCAGGCTCTGGACACTACGCTGACAGACACAGCAAACCTTCTTGCCACAGCTCACATTGATGTGCCATCCTGGATGAGCTGCACTACCTGAGCCACTTGTGTGGGTTGTAGAGTCCGTCTCATGCTGCCACGAGTGTGAAAGCACCACAAACATTCAAAAGTGACCAAAACATAAGCCAGAAAGCATAGGTACTGAGAAGTGGTCTGTGGTCCCCACCTGCAGAACCACTCCTTTATTGAGTGTGTTTTGCTAATCACCAAAGATTTCCCCATGTTCTCTATTCCATTTGCACAACAGCATGTGAAATTGATTGTCAATCAGTGTTGCTTCCTAAGTGGACAGTTTGATTTCACAGTCGTTTGATTTACTTGGAGTTATATTGTGTTGTTTAAGTGTTCCCTTTATTTTTTGAGCAGTGTATTAATATCCATCTGATCCAGAGGTGTTGCCGAAGCAATGGAAGCTGCAAAATTGGGCATATTCCTAGATTTGTGTCACTGCCAAAGCATTTGGCCCCGACTATAAATTTATTACTCAACTCAGATAAAACGTATGAGCAAAGGTACATGAACAGAAGAATGTTTATTTAAATGTTTCTGTTATAAAAATATACAACTGTAAGGAAATGTACATTTCTGCTGCATACATTCTGAAGCATACAGTCTATTCATTTTAAATCTGAGGTAAAAACAAAATGCAGCAGATGTTGACCTTCGAAGGACTGTAGCCTTTGCCTGCACAATATTGTGGATGGCGAGGACCCTAAGTCAGAAAATTGCATACCTTAGATATAAAAATTGTTGCAGGGTTCTTTTTCAATCTCAGTCAGAAAGACAAAAAGAAATCAAAGTAGCTGCAGCAGGAATGAGCTTTTATATATGAAAATGGCCATAGTTTATGTAAAAGGGAAACTGAAACACAACAAATTACAGCTTCTCCTTTGCATGGGGGAGAGTGGAGGGCTGCATCTTTATTCATGGGAGCTGTTTATCTTTGAGAAAAAAAAGTTTATACAGAAAATGGTCGGCATTCATCTGAGCATTTCAGTTGAGAAATCAGAGTGGAAAGTGTACGGATTATCACCGTTAAAACAACTTCTCTCTGGATGAAACAGAACGTTGAAAACATTTCCTCCTCGAGGCAAACAAAAGGCAAACACCAACTATTCTTTGTTTATGTTCTCCTCTCACTTTATCTTTGTCAGGGACTTCTACTATTTTGCATTTGAATCCCTCCAAATCAGGAAATCGTTCCACAGAGTTCTTGTGTTTATGAAAACATGAGTTTCTAAGAGCCCGCAGTGAATTTATATTTGGTATGAGCTCCGTTGTGCATCTTAATCCTTGGTAACGTGCCCTCTCACAAGATTTCCATGGGGTTTCGTCCCCCCCCCCACAGTTTCCACAGTAATTGATTTGCTTTTTAAAGGCTTCCTGTGTTGGGCAAGGCCTACAAAGCACATCTGTAAGGGTGCACTGGCCATGCTGGGTCTGTTTTCCTCTGCTGTGCTCTTCTGTGGTGTAGTAAAGTGAGGTATCTGCCTTTTCTGTGGCCTAGGAGAATGACGTGCTCTATTATAAAAAGAACTGACTCCAATGAAAAATGAACCTCGGGCCCTAACGGGCGTTGGTCGCTCGGCGGATTACAGCGCCTCAAGGGCTGTAGCCGAGCCTCTGATGTCGATGCCTAAAAACGGGGAACAAAAGCAGCTGGCCCGTGAGTGATAAAGTTATACTGAGTGTTTATGTCAAGAATAGTTAAGAGTTTGAGGAGTCAATCCAAGCCCTTTCAGCTGCTGAAGATCTGCTTTGGGATGTAATAAAGAGAATTTGAGAATGGATTCTGTCTGCTTTGAAGCCAAGTTGTTCCAGCCTAATCAAGATAAGTAAGAATCATGTTAAAAAGAAACAATCAAGATTGTTTAATTGTAGATTAAAATGTGAGCAAAAATCTAGTTAAACATTTTACAAAAATGTTTTTTTTTATTGGACAGATTTAGACTGTTTCTTCCCCATTACTTCATCAGGTGAGCAAGTTCAAGCTCTGAAGGTGATTCCAGGTGTTGCATTAGTAGTTGGAAGCTACATCGGGAGGGGCCAAATCAACAGTTTGATTTGTGAGAGGAGAAGGCATATACAGGCTCAGCAGCATGATAAGGCCTGGACCCCTCACAGAATGAAAGAAGTGATACAGAAACACTCAAAGATGCAGTCAAAATGGGGGAAGCATAGCAAATACAAAACGTCCAACGCAAGATCAAAACCATTTGAAAGTCTTATGAATTGAAAATGACAGCCAGGTTTTTCAACAATGACCTTTGGATAGAATAAACTTAAATTAAAGTAAAAAGAGGAAAAGTTAATCTTTGGAAACATAATCAAATTTTAGGAAATACTTAAAAAGATATCCAAGAGAGAAAAACTGTTGAACCAACAAATGTATAATGAAAAGGGATCATTTACTTATTACAAAAGCTTAAATTTTTCTATATGTTTAATCTGGGTGAGAAACTGTAAGAACACACATTATGCAGAATTCAAGGTGTGATGCTGCAGACAGATTTGTGGATCGATGCAAGACTGTGTTTACCCCATGAAGCACTGTTTGTATATGTACATTTAAAGAGATATTCTTTATTACTGAGAGCAAAGTGTATCGAAGTCAAATTCCTTGTTAGTCTGTACAAACCTTTTAATAAAGCTGATTCTGATAACTGGACCAGGGAACAATGATAGAAGGTGGTTAGGTATGTTACAGCAAAGACATGCAATAAGACGCAGCACGTGAAGACAAAAAACCTGTTAGTTGTGCAGTGGTTAGAACAAAGTTCTGCTGGGAAGCCGTAGCTCCTTCAATTTAGGTTTGCTAAACTTTGACATATTCCTCCATTATAAAAACCCTTAGTGACCAAGCATCTATTTCATGAAAACTGAATTTCTTGTTGCAGGTGATGACTTTTAGCAGGTGTGGTACTCTGCCATGATGAACTATTTAAATAAGGTTTTACAAGTTTGAGGTGTTGATTTGACCTTCAGACTCTTATTATCTCAGTGATTTTAACATTCTTGTAGCTGTATGAGTAAAAAAGATTAATTTACGATAGGTACAAATGGCATCTTAGGTCACTAAGTCTTTAAACAACCAATAGACACTATCTGTTTGCCAAATATAAAAAATAAGAAATAAAAAAAAAACATTTTCTGTCCAAACATCAATAGTGTAAATGTATGAGGTTTGCAAAAGTTTAACAGCTCTTTAATTAGACAGATGAGACTGATATTTTCAGGAATAGCCACTCCGAGTGAGTTTGGTAAATGGTAAATGGCCTGCACTTCTATAGCGCCTTATCAAGTCCGAGGACTCCAAAGTGCTCTACACTACAATCAGTCATCCACCCATTCATACACACATTCACACACCGACAGTGGTAAGCTACATTGTAGCCACGCAGCCCTGGGGCAGAATGACAGAAGTGGGGCTGCCATAACCGGTGCCACTGGGCCCTCTGAAGTGTCTTTCTGTCATGTCATAGAGCTGAGCACAGATTTGTGTGTATGTGCAGTTTTCTCTCTCACCTCTTCCTGCAGGGGGCAGCAGGCAGGTGCAACCACACAACTGAAACTCACATGGGCTAATCAGTGAAGAGCTCTTAAGCAGCAGGAACCCTGAAGGAGGCATCAGATTGTTAACTTACCTGAGTGGCAATCAGACCAGCAGACTAGCACTGTTACTCTTGTTTTCTTGACTGTGTCTTACCTGAGTTTTTATGGTCCTCTCTCCCAGAGTGAATTACTCCCTGAAGAACCACATTTGGATATTCCCCAGTCCATGGTCCTTGTCCGAGTTCATGTTTGGCTGAAAGCACTAAATTGAGCTTGCTTGACCGAGAGCCTCCTTCAATTTCCTGGAAGCCTGCATCTCAAGAGAAGTACTTACCACCTTACCTGTGAACCAGCCTGATATCCTCCTGCCTGTCCACCCTCCAACTTCATACACCACCTCCTGGATAAGAACAGAGAGAGCCTCAACCTGTGATGCTGTGGGCCTGTTTCGCCTTTAAAAATCCCCGGGAATATTATAGAAGTACCCACATGATTACCTTTTCAAATACAAATCTAATGGATTCATCTTTAAAACTGAACAGTGGTTGTCATTAGGTTCTTCAACAAGTTAATGATTCAACACCGGATTGGTTCACCAAACAAAATCACCATCTTCCTTGGCAATCACAGTCCCCAGACCTAATTGTATAGAAACCTTGAGTGGGGGACGGGAATGAGGAAAACATACCAAATAGATATTCCTAAAATCCCTAAAACTTAGTGATAGTACAGTAAAAGAAGTATTTGCACTTCTGATGGTTTGTATCTCATTAAGTCAGTGACTTAATGAGACTATAAAACCTCCCTTAGTGTTTCAGTGCAAAGAAATACACTGATATCAGCTTGTATTGCTAGTAGCAGTTAACCTTGAACTTTTATGATTCAAAATCCTGCTGTTTTTTAATTTGCAACAGTAATACTTTTAAGGTTGGTTGATATCATTCCTAAAATCCAAGTTTGGACTTCAGTGATAAATGGAACACAGCATAAAAGAGCCACCAGCATATGTTCCTGGTGTACGGTCATTCGCTATTGCACTGTTAATATGTTTATTTTTACTTGCAAGTTAAATAAAAATGTACCATGTACCACCAATGGTGCTTGTACCACAGACTGAGGATCATGGAGGTAGAGAGATCCACAGTAAAAAAAAAAGATGAATGGTTAGCAATCTCTTTCTCTGAATGCCTCACGCTTTTGAGGTGTTCTTGAAGACTGAATACTTTCCCTATTGTTAGAAGCGGGTTGTACAAAGCATTAACAATACTAACATTAATATTTTAATGTCCGATTTGCAATTAGGACTGTGCTGTTTGTAAAAGAGAAATCCGAGACTACAATCATAATAAGATAAACTTAATATGCCAAAAATCTTCCCAGAATTAGGTGTCACATTGTCAAAGGCACAACCTTTGGTGGCCCAATACCTTAATCTTGAAACCAATCTGTTTCAACCTACACCTTAAATTTAGGATTTACCTTCAGAAGATACTGCTTAACTATTAGGCATCAGAAGGTAAAGGTCAAAGCACACCTGCAAAGCTGGAGTTGACATAAAACAAATAAAAGCCCATCAAGAACAAAAGAGCCTGAGTCAAAAGCCACTTCAGAAACCTTTCTTCATAATCCAGGGATGTAAAACAGACCTGAGAAACGGGAGAAAAATCCCATGTGAAAGCAGCAGGCTTCCACAGAGTGCAATAGCATTTACTTGTGTTTGATTATGATTGAACTAATTATGATGGGTCGTTGAGATGTTAAGTAAGCGTAAACATTCGGAGGGTTGAAGCAGGCCCCCGCAGAGCTGAAAAACCACCTATTTTCATCCAAATGCAATTAATCAACATCTGAGTCTGCAAACAGATCTGCAGCTTGCTCTATTGCCTCTCTTGTAAGCACTTGACTGACAGATGAAAGCGAGGAAATTTGCACCCAGTCAGGCGATTGGACATAAAGTGAGTCAGATCTGCTCTGACACAGACCTCAGATGCTGACACAGTCCTCCGCTTTTAAATCAGGAGAGGAATTGTGAGTATTTACTTATTTATGATTGGATAAATAATTAAAGTGAATAGTCCGTCATACTTTGTTGACAGAAAATTTATAAACCTTGACTAGATTAACATAAATAAATCACATTACAGACATCATTTTCACTTTTTTTAAAGCTGAAATAATTTTTAAATCATTTTAAACCTCACTGTTCATTTACAAGAAGAGACATTTTGTAGGCCTTTATAAAACTCTCTCTATAGGAACTGTGAAATTGTCCTTTAATTTAACACTAGAGGTAATCTCTGAAGCAGATGCTAACTTTAGCAGCATTAGCAGCTAATTATTAGTCATTCGATGGATTCTTGCAGTTGTTACCAATCATTTCCATCTTCTTTGCCGCCATTTCGGCTTTCTACCGAGCATTCAAAATGCTGCCAGTTAAACAATTTAAATGTAGACGAGTTTCCTTCAGTACTTATGTAACCAAGTGTTGACAGCCAGCTCTGTCAATGCAACTTTCCAGTTCAAAACCAGGAAAGGAATTAAAAGTAATCCCAAGCAAAAAGACGAAATAGGAGCAAGAAGCAAAACCAACCGAGGGCCCAGGGACTGTTGTGTTGCACAAGCACAGTGTTTTGCTCAGCACCTTCAATGCAATAAGACATTTTACATGTCTCAAAACATCCTGCGTGTCATGAGACAAAGAAAGTCTAGTGGTAGAACCAAACAGATGTCACTTTCACTGGCTCCAGAGAGGTGTCCATGAAGGCAGGCTAAATTAAATTGTTAACTAATGCTGCCTGCAGCCCTGGGGCCATAAGAGGGTATCTGAGAGAAGCAAATAAAGAACAATAAACAGTATCAAAGGTGCTTTGTCCACCCACTCCACAAACATGCCTATTTGATTCATGTAAGGCAGCTCTTACCATGGAAAACTGAAAAGGGGAAAATGTTTTGTTTTTACACTATCTGGATGATTCTGATGGCTTTGAACGTTATTGGCATGACAAGAAGTTCCCGCTGGAGATGTTTTAGACATGTGACACTTTTAGATCTGTTTTGGGGGTTTTTTGGCTACTGCTCTTGAACTTTTGATCAGCTGATAAACAGATTATTTAAACTGCAATTTTCAATATTTTTCTGTTTGATCTCTTGCTACTTTAAGGTTCTGCTTACATCCTAGTTGTGATCTACCCATCCAAAATTTTAACAGTTATTCCTTTCCTGGTCTTAAAGTTGTATTCAGGAGTGTACAAATATCCTTCCTTCACATTCTGGGCTCACATTGACATCTTACTTTCTAGATGGAGTGATCTGCTGACAGTAACTGGATAGCGCTTTGGGGAGACACTTTGACAAAAAATATCATGCTGTTCTAATATCTCTACAGGATGCATCTGTCATATCAAATGAACAAGTCAGGAAAAAACCTTCCACACAACTTATTTCTCACCTGCTAAAACACTTTCCCTTGTACTCAGTGACTGATGTGAGTGTAAAATCCAAATAACATTTGGATCTAGATTCACTTAAAGAATGTTGTTTAAGATTTAAAAAAAAACGTTGGTAATATGCAATCGGGCTGCATGCCGGGCTGCCTAACTCTAGTTGTTTTTAATGTGTCGTTCTGTATTTCCTGATGTCAGCCATGCAAAAATATGTTACTACTGTGAGCTGCAAAAACACAATGGGCATAAAAATAGGGATGTATGAGTTTTGATGTCTTTCAAAGGTTAACAACAGGGTTAGGCTTCATTACAGCATAGCAGCAGTTGGCCCTCGGAGGAGAAACTGTGTTTACATGTTGCAAAAACTTCAAAGCCCTCCATGTGCAGCAGGCCAGGTTATTTCAATTAGTTCTTGACTTGAACCCTGAGCTGGACCCCCCCCCCCTCCATCACAGCCAGATATCAGTCACAAGAGACCTTGTCAATCTGTTTCCTTTGACCAGGAGGTAAAGTGAGATGGTGGACTACCACACATCAGACACAGTATAACACAGCATTATTTATCACCTTGTGTTTTCGAAAGTTTATAGAAACTTTCACTCGATCATTGTTTCTATGCAAATATGAAACAGAACAAAGATTCACAAATAAAGTGTTGAAACGGTGCAAAAGGCTGACCTTTATCTAACATTGGAGGATTTTTTTCTGCCTCAGTCAATCAGCAAAACCCTTCGTTTGACTGAAGCATATGAGGCCACACAAACCCTGTGTACAAGTTCAAAGTTGTTCAACCGAAAAACGATCAGGTTCGCTTCACAGTTAACATGAGCATGAGCACATCTGGTCCCATTTCAAACCAACAGGGAGAAAGGAGTGTTGATTGTGAAGATGATAACTCTGTGTAGTATTTATACAACTTTCTTTCTAGACAAGATCAACCTTTTGGTCATGCAAATATGTGACATGAAAACTTTTTCTCTTGTTGTTTTTTCTTCTCTTCAGTTGCCTCAGTTGTCACCCCATGCACCATTTGCCACAACCTGGAGCTTCTCCAGACTAAACAAGGGAGAAAACATGAGGCCAAGCAGCATGCCTGAAACTTAAAGCCTGAGGCTTTTCTGATAACATCAGTGGGTCAAAAGAACAAAACAAAAAAACTCCAAATGGGGAAATCAGCTTCATGGTATTTCCAAATGCTCAGTTCAAAAGAGATTTTTCAGACCGATTCTCTATAAACCAAGAGGGCTTTGGAGGTTTATCAAATCTGTGCTTGGGTCACCATCTCCAGAGATTCCACTTTTCTCTCTCTGAAAATACAAATAAAAAGAGAGAATCAGACATCTTATAAATTAAAAACTTAAATTAAGCTACTTAAATAATGAGAAAATAAAAATCGTAAAGTAATATTGATATAAAAACAAAAGTACCACGAATATAGCTTTAGAGTAAATAAAGAAAAAACATTGCTCTGAGCAGCTTATTTCTAGACTAAAACCTTTTTTTAATGGTTTTTGTGGCACTAGTGGCCTTGATTTTGAAAGTGAACTGACAGGAAAAGGGGTGGAGAGAAAGGAGGAAGACATGCAGCAAAGGTCAACAGGTCGGGACTTGAACCCATTATGGGCTGCGTTAAGGACTGAAGCCTCTGAACATGGGTGCAGTTTTTGGCCTCAAAGAGTATTTTACACGTAGGTCAAGAAGTCAAAGTTTGGTCTCAACAGACCTGAGCACCTTCTTCCACCTGTTTATTGTGTTTTCTACATATCCGCAAACTGTGGGTTCTTGTGGGGTTCTTTCAACAAAGGCTTTCTTCTTTTCACTCTTTCCAAAACAAAAAACAGACTTGTGGATGACCTGTCAAAAGACTCTGTCATGATATGCCTGTGTTTGGTGTTTGGAGTCTTGATTTTCCTGTCTTCTGACAATTTCTTTGATCTCATTAGGTTCTTCACTTCTTTTTCCTGTGTCCATTAGTATTAGGTGTTTACGTTTCTTATTTGATCTGTTTCATCTCTGTTGTTGATGTTCTCTAGTGGCTCATTCTTGTATTATTGTATTTATTCTTGTATATTTAGATTTCTGTTAGATTCTTTCCACTATTTCTATGTTCCTCTGTCTGCTCCTGCCCATGTTCTCTCCTCCCTCAGCTCTCTCTCCCTTCATTGTTCTCAGCCATGTCTGGATTTAACATTGCTGTGTGAGATGTTTAAATCTTCGGATACTGTTTTATAACCTAACTCTGCTTTAAGCTTCTCCACAACTTCATCCTTGCCCTGTTTGCTGTGTTCCTTGGTCTCCATAATACTGTTTGTTCACTGATTTTCTCTAGCAAAACCTCTGAAGCCTTCATAGAACTGCTGTATTTATATTCAGATTAAATTAAACACACATGTATTCTGTTTACTAATCAGGTTAACTTTTGAAGGCAGTTGGTTGCACTGGATTTTATTTAGGGGCTTCAGAATCAAGGGGCTCAATACCAAGCACAACTAGCTTTTTAAGTTTATGTTTGGAAAACATATTTAAAATCATTCAGCATTTTCCTTCCACTTCACAACGATGTACTACTTTGTAAAATTAAAATAAAATACACTGAAGATTGGATGAAGGAGTATGAATATTAGTGTAATGTGCTGTAATTTTCTGGTCCTTGCTTGGTTGTGCATTGGTCTGGAAATTATGACTTCAGCCAAACAACAAAATATGACATTGTGGCATTTATGCAACAAAATCCAAAACCCAAAAGAAGGTGTGAAACGTAGTCCATCTTTGCAACTTGAAAAGAATAGGCAGGGTAAGTTGCAACCTGCTTTTGCTGATCAAATGCACCTGATTAATTGATGGTCAATAGGTGAGAACTCCTCTATCACAACAGAAGTTTGGCAATTTGCTTATTTGGAACATTAGTGCATGTTTTACCAATTATGACTTGAAGAAAATATCAGCAGACAGCTTTAAGAAGACATGATTGCTACAGATCAATCTGGGTCATAAGGTCAATTCCAATTTGGACTCTTTTATTCTGAAATTACAAAGATAGGTTTAAACTAGGAAACATTCCTGACACCAATTTTCTCAGCAGTGTGCATCATGCATTCAGTTCACTTGAAGGTTAGATTGTGCAATGTGCATAGATTCCTATAAAGGCAAGAGGTAGATGCCAGACTATAAATCTACAAAAGAATGGTTAAAAATTAAATGTTCCATTAAACAAAATGTTGAATAAAGATGTTGCAATGAACCAATCTATGTCAAAATGCTGAGAGTCAGCTACTGAATCATGGAGAACACTTGGTTTTTCACCTCTGCTTTGGCATTTTAAATCAGTTTCTATTTTAGATCAGTGTCATCAAATTGTCCATCTAAACTTGTTACTTACTCTGAATGTAGGATAATAAACAAAATATTTATTTCTTAATCTGTTTAAATCAAACCCCAAAGGATGATGGACTTTAAGAGTGAGGATTTTCATTATATCATTAAGCAACTCATTTTGTGTTGATTTACATGAATGCTGAGCTGCACATTTGTGCCGTATATCTGAGGGAAAACCGTAATCAGCACCTCCCAGAAACTACTGCAGCTCTTTAAGTGCTATTGCCAACTTCTTTGCAGCCTACCTGACCAGTTTCCATTTTGTAAATTTAGGAAAAAACATCCAGTTACTGTCTTCCCATCATTGTTTAATTAATCATTGATGCATATTGTTTCTGTGAATTCTTGTTTGTTCTCTCTTCTCCTGACTATTACCTTTTGGACAATGAGATCATTTTGGTCCTTTGTAACCTCTCTGCAAACTATGGTTTTAGGCAAAGGATGCAAATGTAAAAACGTAAAAAGAATCCATGTAGGACAGCTAAGCCTTATTTCGGGTTCCTTTGATTCATTATGTCATTGTTGCTATGCAAAAAGAAGGTCCGGGGTTTGAATCCCGGCTTGCGTTCTCTCTGCATGGAGTTTGTATATTCTTTTAGTGCATGCGTGGGTTCTCTCCGGGTACTCCAGCTCCCTCTCACTGTCCAAACATATGACTGTTTGGTTGATTGGTTTCTCTAAATTGCCCTTTAGGGGATGAATGGATGGGCAGACAGACGGATGGAAAAGGGAAGTAAAAGTTTAAGGATTTTCACACGTATGCAAACAGGTTAGTGCAGCTTTTTATATTTTTCTCCAAACAGATTTGTTTGTTTTTCACTCAAGTTATATGTGATATATGTTACATTAAAAGTGGGAAAAGATCAAAAATGATGATGTTGTTTTTTTAAGTATCAAAACACTTTTAAAAGACCACCGTACTTGTAATCATTGGTATGACGTTGGGCAGTTTAAAAATGTCTTGACATTGAAAGTTCACCCTGAAAGACCTGGTGGGGCATTAGCTTCCCATAAAATACATGTTTACTCATTTCCTGTGAAAACACTGAGGCACCCTCCAAACACATCCAGTCTAACTCGTCAACTCTGCCCTGCCTGAGGAGGGTTTTTGCCATCACTGTGTTTGGATCCGCTCTAAAGATATTTAAATTTCAAGAAAACATTCACTACCCAGAGATCAAAAACAATTAATCTAATGCATGATGAAAGGTTGGCAAGCAGCTCCCGGAGCTCTGTGCAAATACTTGGATTAAATGGGAGTGAGACAGACTCACTCCAAATCTGCTCTTGTCCGCACTCTTTCGATTCATTTTGAACCTCTTTCCACAAACACGCAAAGCCCCTCCATCAACCTTTTGATGTGTCATTAAGCTAAATAGGAGGAGACATGATGGAAGACACAAACACAAAAACACAGTATCACTTCATGGTGCAGTGACTTTTATCCTCCTGTGGTGAGCTGCCACTCGGCCTGTTAAAACCTGCTAAGTAACCCTAGACGTGGAAAGTACCCCTGAAAGTCTGAGACACGAGGAGCACGTGCACGGAAAGCCTCCACCATCTACCTGTTTAACACACACACAGTTGTGTAGTATCAGTGCAGCTTTCCTCCAGACACGCAACACAGGCAAGATCTGAAATACAGTAAGACCCCCTGCTACTTACATCCTGCTCTGCTTCTGATGTTGCAGAGAAGTCAATCTGTCTGCACTTGTTTGAAGAGCTCATGCATGGCAGCTAACCACTCAGAGAACATATCAGATGTCTCTGGTCACATTTGTACAACTGTAGGTATAGCTTTTTGGCTAAGAATGTCTCGAGACTCTGATACAAGCCTGTGCATCTGCAGGGTTTCAGACACTTCTCTCCTTACACCTGGCCTTCTGTGATCCAAGCATCAAAAGGGGCAGGTGGGCTTGCTTTTTGCCCTCATGACCCCAACAACAAAGCAGTTTCAACTGAACACCTGCCTCAAGAGCTGCTGACAGTGTGAGGAGACCTCACAATTTTGAGCATTCATTTGTTTTCCCACCAGAGTTATAAAGAGGGAAAGCCCAAATGAAGTCAATGAGCCCATAAAGCAGGCCTTTAATTTGTTTGAATCTGCCCAGGAGCTACAGCTACTGTTGGTCTCTTGTTCACCTGGACTGCAGTCATGAATATGATCCCACAGGGTATTTGGTTTGATCAGATCAGAAAGAAAATTTACGAGCAA
The DNA here is from genome assembly GCF_021462225.1 of Girardinichthys multiradiatus. Lineage (NCBI taxonomy): Eukaryota > Metazoa > Chordata > Actinopteri > Cyprinodontiformes > Goodeidae > Girardinichthys > Girardinichthys multiradiatus. The sequence continues at coordinate 45,271,766 of NC_061805.1, forward strand.
CATTTAGGAGGCCTGAATTGTTGGATATGAAATGAGCAGGTGGGATTCATTGTCTTTGTACCTCTCTGCTTGCACAGTAAAAGAGTGTCTTGAAGCAAAAGGGGAGGGGAGGAAGACGTCTCGCTATGTACCAGTTTTCAGAAGATAACAAGCCGTCCTGGCTTTGAACGTATACAGCAGAATGAAAGATATATGGCTGGCTATAGCTAAAACACGCAATCCTTTGTGACTTTACTGCTAGTTAGACTTGTAAAACAGAGGGACTTTGTGAAATAGAGGGAGTTACACAAATAATTGAAAGTCATATGTAGGTAGGTTCTACTTTAAATTTTAATTAGTGAGTAAATGTAAATTTGTTTTGTCCAATATCGAACAAAACCAACAACCTCTTTTTTTTTGCAAAAGGAAAAGTGACGATAAGCCAAGATGAGCTGAACGCAATTAGGTATATTTCCTTCTTTTTACTGCTATAACATGATAAAGATACATTAAATACAGCAATGTTCATAAACCACTCAGTCTCATAATCTTGAACAATCTCAAAGTCAATCAAAAGGAAATTCCTTCTTATCCATTGAGCAATCTTTCTGATAAATGAATGACAAAAGGAATTTCTGCAGATTTCTCAGGATTGAGATTATGGTTATAAGAATTAGGTTGAAGACTTAAATTACCAAATCAATTACTGATCATAGGAAAAATCCAATGAAAATAGTCAATCAATAATTACATTTATTATTAATCACAGTAATATAAACTTGGTAAAAATGAATTAGGTCAGCAAATACTTAAACCAACAGACTATTATTATTTGTTCCTACATTTCTTTAGATCATTGCATTGAGATCTTTTAGCCTACTTCATGTTGTCAAGCAACATGTAAGTAGCATGTCACAGATAGCATGTAAATTCTTGATTATACAGTTCAAGTAGTAATCAGGCTTGAGTGTGGAAAACCTGAGTGGTCCAAATAGTTGACTCTAGATTTAACAGGTGGGGTTGGGATGGAGGAGGATACCTTTCTATATAGTGGCTTAGGATAGTGTTTTTGCTTTAATAAATAAAAACATATATTGAAAACTCAATTTTTGTATTCACTTTGTCTGATATTATTTTTGTCTGATATCAAAATTGCTGAAAGTGTGTTAATCTGAAACATTTAAGTGGGACAAAAAGGAAAAAAAAAAATACTTTTTTGCAACAGTATTCTGAAGTAACATTTTAAATAAAACCAGAGAGACAAAATAATTCTCATTTATTTCAACTATTGTTGTACTGAGGTAATCCTAAATCTTAGATCAAAGTCCTGAGTTTTGTCCTCTTTTTTCACAGTGACAAGAAAAAGGTCCAGCGGTTGTAAGTGGATCCACAAATGGCTGCACCCAACACTAGAGCCTCTCTACGTAGGACGCATAGCCCACCCATATGCTATGCTACGCCTCTTGATATGGACATTTTTAAATGATCACAGTTACTGCCTAAAGTCAACTCATAACACCTGTTATTAGTGTACGATCTGTGTTTTTATCTAAACTGTTTCTATAGTGTTTGCTAGTGAGTTGTGACCACAATTTGCACAGCCGAAATTTTAAAATCCTAAAGCTGTCCAATTTAATGTAAATGGTTTGCAAAAGTGTCATTTCGCAAACCATTTACATTAAATGGCTTGTGAAATAGCAACACATAGTTGTACTGATAAACTTTGGGTTTTCTGTAACAAGCTGATCTGTGACGTAACCTCACAGTGAAAGAGAGACTGTATAGGCTGCTGCAGCTTCCATTCTGTGTCATGTGACCTGATCTGTGTGCTGTGGTCCAGACAACTGTTGCCTAAAATACTAGTTAATTACTTGGAACCACAATGATATGTGTTACATTCCAAAATACACATAAGTAGTATCAAAGCAAAGGGTAAAGATTAAAGTGTCAACATTTATATCTTGTAATCTGAAAGTTGTGGGTTTGATTCCTCCTGTCACATGTCAAAGTGCCCCTGGGCAAGGCACTTAACCCCAAATCTGTAAATCCGTGTGTGCATGTTAGTGAGTGGGACTGGTTGAATGTGGCTTGTGGTCTAAAGTGATTTGAGTGGTGTGCGTGACTTGACAAGCACTATATAAATTCAGTCTATTTATTAATTTACCGTTATAGAATTAGTCTCAATCAGCAGGAGCAGAAGATGTGAGTTTAATTAGCTCTGTATATATATATATTATATATATTATATCAACTCAAATAGATGTTTAGAAACATGAGAAAGCTTTGTGAGTTTTTATCTCAGATTCTGTGTTGAAGAAAATATGTTACTGACTGGTATTTCTGCAAAAAACATAACTCCACCATTCTTTCACAAAAGGGTTTGTCCAAAGCAGCTGAAAATCGTACAGTCTGAACCCAGCATTAGAGAAATTAACCAAGAATGTATGCATCCCAGGTTAAGTCAGGTCAGGAGAACTATATTATTCCCCACAGGGTCAGATTTCTGTGAGAAAAAATGGTTTTCAACCCACCTGGCTTGTTTTCTGTTGTGTAGTTTTAACGTTAATCCCATAGCGACCAATGCTGACAGGGAACCAAAAGCCCCAAGAATAAACCCCACTTTATCATCTGCAAAACACAAAACATGATATTAGTATTTAGTCATGCATCATTGCAATACACCATACCCTCTCAATACAAACAAAAAAGTAAAAGTCTACCTGGAAAGCACCTATTGGAGATTTGCAAGAAAAGGAATGATGTGTAAAGGCCCCAGGGTGAAATTAATCATTTAAATGAATTAGTAAGTATAGCAGAGTTGAATCATTATGCAATGAAAGATGAATTCAAAGTGTTGTTTGTTTTTTACATTTCTAGCTGTGTTCTGATTGCAGACGGCTAAGTTTAGGGTTAAGGCAAGTTGTATTTTGTAATTTCCTGATTTATAAAAATCAACACAAACCTGCTCTTACTTCAGTTGCATGTTCTCTTGTCTTTCCCATTTTGAAGGGCAGCTATATGATAGGAGCATCACATAGAGTCGTGGATTAAAGCATACATTTTCTCAACATTCTGAACTACTTTGAAAAGATAAAAGTATAATATTTTAAAATGCCTTAACTACATTTATTTGTAAATGTAGTTTGTCATACAGTTGGCAATAATTGTAGCACCAGAGATTTTGTTAAAAATAATTATTTATTTAAGATATAATTTAGTTTCTTAATTGGAAAAAAAACTCCAGTTAAAGTTTGGATTTCTTTAAACTGTTCTGTAAGATTATGCAGCTACAATAAAAAACTAACTTATTTTGAAGCTTTAAACATATTTCATTTAAAGCCAGAAGTTGTGAAAGTCGCTGTAGTGTATTCACCTTTCCTCAACACACCTTCTTTTCAAGAGTGTAGAAATAAAAAGACCAATCTATTATATCAGTTGTTACACTGAACTTAACACTGACTGAGCGATTACTCAATGCACCATGGGAATTAAGCTAATAATTACGCCAAACAGTCTTTCTGTCAAACACCGCCCATTCTGCCTGAACCAGTTAGCTAGCTAAGATTTCAAACGTTCTGTGTACAGTTTAAAAAGTTGCCTGGAAGCAAGTCGGGTCCCACCTCATTGACAAATAACTCTGTACACTCTCTGAAACTCTCTCTGAACTGCCCTTCTGTTGCATAACTGTGTTGTTTGAACAGGCTTTCACCAGCTTTTATTCTGCATTACGGAGAAAACGATAAAAACAAATCCAGCAAGTGGACTTATAATAATTATAATAATACACAGAGCTCAGAATTACAGATAGATTTCTGCAACCAACACATTTTAGCAAAGATGCATGTCTGCCCAGTATAATCTAAATCAAATTAAAAAAGCCAATCATCACTGATTCTTATATCAGCTGTGCTAAAGCCATGAGTCATAGCATTAATTAGAGCAGCAAGTAATTGTATTCCCCTTACTAGGAAATATAAATAGGTAGTGCATATTACTGTTGCATTCACTGCACGGATCAGAATACGTTTTCTAATAACACTATTTATTCCAATTACAGCTATTTTTATTAAGTTTTAAATTGACTACAGCAATTGCAGGATTTGTTCATCATGCTTGAAGAATTTTTTTTGTTTTATCTCCAGCTAATCACATTTACAATTAAAGAGAGATTCTCAGGTAAAACACACTGTTTCACCAAGAATAATCACTATAAGTTTTCATGAAGGTAAAACCCAACTATACAGAACAGAGTCGGCTGAATCTATTATAAGCAAGCAATGCAAGCAAGACTAACATAGCTTAAAAAAAAAGATAATGCTGGATGGACTCATTTAGTCTCAGTTTGAAGGATTCTTCCACCAACGTTATTCCCATGTGTTGCAATTTCTTTAAAAATGTATTTAGAGGTTAACAGATTTAGGAACTCTTTCAACCTCTTATAAGAACTGACATCAGAGTTTCCCACCTTAACACTGCTTTTTATAGACATATTTAAAGGTTTCCTCTTCATCCATCAGTGGTTTTAATATTGACACTGATTAGAGGTAATTAGAGGATGATAAGTGTAATTATTCACATCACAATAAAAATGTGGTTTGAGAATATGGAAAACAAAAACAGAGAAAAATCTGAAACACATTAAAATACACAAGCTCATGCAAAACATTTCCCAGACGTTTCGATCCAATAAATAATAAGACAAAGAAAACAAAAGATTTAAAAACTTTTAGATGGCCGGTAAAACAACAGCAAACAAACCTGGACTGTTCTTTATACACAGTGTTCAGAAAAGCCACATTTGGATTTCAGTTACTCTCACTTATGCATCTTGTTGTCAATAGGTGCAATAGACACAACAATTGCAATACATACACACATTTGCTTGTACATGTTACAATAATAACCTCTGAAAAACACATTCCTGTCTGGGGTTTGACTTTCTGACTGCAGACAAGGTTGATCTTGTCCATGGACATCTGGTTACACAAAGAATCCTCAGCTGTGCCAAAGTTATTTAATCTCTGATAGCCCAACACATCTGACCTTTTTAATGTTGTCTTACTATTACATTAACGTACAGACCCAAATATTCATACCCACCCACTGCCCCGCCTTGCTGCAGACTTCGCTGAGGCGACTGTGTGACCACTCTTCTCAGTGAGGAGAGTGGTCATCTTGCAATGGTTGTGGGTCCAATTCCAGCTTCCTCCTGCCACATGTCAATGTCCCCCTGGGTACCTCAAATTGCCTACCGATCTGCGCATCGGTGCATGAATGTGCGTGTGTTAGTGAGTGCGTCTGGGTGAATGTGGCTCTAGTGTAAAGTGCTTTGAGTGGTCAGTATGTGACGAAAATGGCGCTCTACACACCTAGAGGATTCCTACTTAATCTGGAAAAATAGCCTACTGTTGTATAAAAAGACACTTCGCCAAGCTAGAACAGCTTATTTCTCATCATTAATAGAAGAGAACAAGAATAATCCTAGGTTTCTCTTTAGTACAGTTGATAAACTTACACAGAGTCATAGCTCTGTTGAGCCATCCATTCCCTTAGCTCTCAGCAGTCATGACTTTATGGGATTCTTCTTAAATAAAATTTATTCTATTAAAAAGAAAATATTTGACTTACTCCCAAAGATGATTACTTCATCCTCAGCAAGTGAGACAACATTGGAAATAACTGTAGAACCTGATCTGTGTTTGGACTGTTTTGATCCTGTGAAGCTTCCTGAGTTATCAGAAATATTAGCTTCATCTAAACCTTCAACTTGTATGTTAGACCCAATCCCAACCAAATTATTTAAGGAAGTGTTCCCTCTGATTACCAGCCCCATTTTAGAAATGATTAATCTATCTTTAGTAAATGGATATGTACCACAGGCTTTTAAGTTAGCTGTAATTAAACCTTTACTTAAGAAACCTTCGCTTGATCGAGATGACTTGAATAAATTACAGACCTATATCCAATCTTCCATTCTTATCTAAAATTCTTGAGAAAATTGTTGCTAATCAAATGTGTCAGCATTTACACAGCAATGACCTGTTTGAAGAGTTTCAGTCAGGTTTCAGAGCTCATCATAGCACTGAAACAGCTCTGCTGAAAGTCACTAATGATATTCTTATGGCCTCAGATAATGGACTTGTGTCTGTTCTGGTTCTGTTAGATCTCAGTGCTGCATTTAATACAGTCGATCACAAAATTCTCTTAGAAAGGCTGGAATATCCTGTAGGGATCAGGGGAACAGCGCTAGGCTGGTTTAACTCTTATCTGTCTGACAGATTCCAGTTTGTTCATGTAAATGATAAATCATCTTTAAACTCCAGGGTTAATTGTGGAGTACCACAGGGCTCAGTACTTGGGCCAATTCTCTTTACTATATATATGCTTCCAATAGGTCAAATTATTAAGCAGCATAGAATAAATTTTCACTGTTACGCTGATGATACTCAGCTTCACTTATCCATAAATCCTGATGAGCCCAACCAGTTAGATAGACTACAAGCATGTCTTGAAGATATAAAAACTTGGATGACGTTACATTTTTTGCTTCTAAATTCAGACAAGACAGAAGTTGTTGTCTTTGGACCGGAGTCTTTAAAAAAGAAACTGCTTAGTCAATCACTTAACCTGGATGGCATTAAATTGACCTCTGATAATAAGGTAAAAAACGTTGGTGTTATTTTTGACCAGGACATGTCATTTAAATCCCATATTAAACAGGTTTCTAGGATTTCCTTCTTTCATCTCCGGAACATTGCCAAAATTAGAAATATCCTATCCAGTAGGGACGCTGAAAAACTAGTCCATGCATTTGTTACTTCAAGGCTGGACTATTGTAATTCTTTACTATCAGGATGTCCACAAAATGCAGTTAAAAGCCTTCAGCTGATTCAAAATGCTGCAGCAAGAGTTCTGATGAAAATTAAAAAGAGAGATCATATTTCTCCTATTTTAGCTTCCCTTCATTGGCTCCCTGTTAAATTCAGAATAGAATTTTAAATTCTCCTCCTCACATATAAAGCCCTTAATGATCTAGCTCCATCATACATCAGAGATCTGATGGTTCCATATGTTCCTAACAGAGCACTTCGTTCTCAGACTGCAGGTTTACTGGTGGTTCCTAGAGTCTCTAGAAGTAGAATGGGAGGCAGATCCTTTAGTTATCAGGCTCCTCTCCTGTGGAACCAGCTCCCAGTTTTAGTCCGTGAGGCAGACACCCTGTCTACTTTTAAGGCTAGGCTTAAAACTTTCCTATTTGATAAAGCTTATAGTTAGAGTGGCTTAGTTTATCCTGAGCTATCTTCCTCCCTGTTCTTCCCTCCCTGTTGGTTGGAGTAAGGGGGAGTCCGGTTTAGCCTAAACCGGCTCAGTTATGGTTGAGTTGCAAACACACCCTCGATTTCTGCTACCTGTCTGACCCTTTCTCTTTTCCAATGGTTATAATCAGTCTGACAGAGAGAGGTATCCCAATCCTTGTGGTTTTTAGTATAACGATGACCATCAGTGGGACCCTTTGTGGGGTTCCTTGAGACGACATTGTTGTAAATAAGCGCCGTTTAACTAAATAATCTGAACTGAAACTATCTGTGAGGTTATGCTGCTATAGGCTTAGGCTGCTGGAGGACATAATGACCACTTTCACCCTCTTCGCTACATTCTCACACTACTCTCCAATTCTGCATTATTTGCTGTTATTTCAGCTTCTAACCTTGTTCTCTCTTTTCTCTTCCTAAAAGCTACACCTGGCCTGGCTCTGTGTCTACCTGTGACACCTTTCTGAAGAGGGGAATCGTCCGAGCTTCTGCTGGCAACAACTTAATGCTCACCCTCTATCAATGATACACTTGGTCCTGTCTTTTAGTGTTTAACTCTTTCTCTCTCCTAGACATGGAAATTGACTGAGCTTTTACTGTAACTAATTATATGTGCTTTCTTTCAGACTCTAACCTTGAAAACTGGCTCAGAGTTTATCTGTTCTTTCTTTCTAGGTGAAACGACTAAAGGAGCTACATCCATTAACATTTACTTTTCCTTCCCATTGAAAGTACTTCTGGATCAGTGCTTCTTTGTTCTCTTTGTGTCTCTGCTCTGTTCTTCTCTCAAACCCCACTCAGTCGGTGGCAGATGGCCGCTCACACTGAGCCTGGTTCTGCTGGAGGTTTCTTCCTGTTAAAAGGGAGTTTTTCCTCTCCACTGTCGCTACATGCATGCTCAGTATGAGGGATTGCTGCAAAGTCAACGCCAGTGACTCTCCACTGTCTCTACATGCTCATCCGGGAGGAGTGAATGCTGCAAGTCACTGACTGGATGCAATCTGCTGGGTTTCCTTACAGGTCCTTCTCAAAATATTAGCATATTGTGATAAAGTTAATTATTTTCCATAATGTCATGATGAAAATTTAACATTCATATATTTTAGAATCATTGTACACTAACTGAAATATTTCAGGTCTTTTATTGTCTTAATACGGATGATTTTGGCATACAGCTCAAGAAAACCCAAAATTCCCATCTCACAAAATTAGCATATCATTAAAAGGGTCTCTAAACGAGCTATGAACCTAATCATCTGAATCAACGAGTTAACTCTAAACACCTGCAAAAGATTCCTGAGGCCTTTAAAACTCCTAGCCTGGTTCATCACTCAAAACCCCAATCATGGGTAAGACTGCCGACCTGACTGCTGTCCAGAAGGCCACTATTGACACCCTCAAGCAAGAGGGTAAGACACAGAAAGAAATTTCTGAACTGAATAGGCTGTTCCCAGAGTGCTGTATCAAGGCACCTCAGTGGGAAGTCTGTGGGAAGGAAAAAGTGTGGCAGAAAACGCTGCACAACGAGAAGAGGTGACCGGACCCTGAGGAAGATTGTGGAGAAGGGCCGATTCCAGACCTTGGGGGATCTGCGGAAGCAGTGGACTGAGTCTGGAGTAGAAACATCCAGAGCCACTGTGCACAGGCGTGTGCAGGAAATGGGCTACAGGTGCCGCATTCCCCAGGTCAAGCCACTTTTGAACCAGAAACAGCAGGTAGAAGCGCCTGACCTGGGCTACAGAGAAGCAGCACTGGACTGTTGCTCAGTGGTCCAAAGTACTTTTTTCGGATGAAAGCAAATTCTGCATGTCATTCGGAAATCAAGGTGCCAGAGTCTGGAGGAAGACTGGGGAGAAGGAAATGCCAAAATGCCAGAAGTCCAGTGTCAAGTACCCACAGTCAGTGATGGTCTGGGGTGCCGTGTCAGCTGCTGGTGTTGGTCCACTGTGTTTTATCAAGGGCAGGGTCGATGCAGCTAGCTATCAGGAGATTTTGGAGCACTTCATGCTTCCATCTGCTGAAAAGCTTTATGGAGATGAAGATTTCATTGTTCAGCACGACCTGGCACCTGCTCACAGTGCCAAAACCACTGGTAAATGGTTTACTGACCATGGTATCACTGTGCTCAATTGGCCTGCCAACTCTCCTGACCTGAACCCCATAGAGAATCTGTGGGATATTTTGAAGAGAACGTTGAGAGACTCTAGACCCAACACTCTGGATGAGCTAAAGGCCGCTATCGAAGCATCCTGGGCCTCCATAAGACCTCAGCAGTGCCACAGGCTGATTGCCTCCATGCCACGCCGCATGGAAGCAATCATTTCTGCAAAAGGATTCCCGACCAAGTATTGAGTGCATAACTGTACATGATTATTTGAAGGTTGACGTTTTTTGTATTAAAAACACTTTTCTTTTATTGGTCGGATGAAATATGCTAATTTTGTGAGATAGGAATTTTGGGTTTTCATGAGCTGTATGCCAAAATCATCCGTATTAAGACAATAAAAGACATGAAATATTTCAGTTAGTGTGCAATGAATCTAAAATATATGAATGTTAAATTTTCATCATTACATTATGGAAAATAATAAACTTTATCACAATTTGCTAATATTTTTGAGAAGGACCAGTAGATAGAAAAACTTTTTATCCAATTTGAATAAAAGGCTAACTCCGACTGCACTGTTCAATTGTTAGGATTAATAGGAATGTATGTACCTGACTGTTGTGAAGTGCCTTGAGACAACATGTGTTGTGAATTGGCGCTATATAAATAAAACTGAATTGAATTGAATTGAATAAAAACAACACAAATCACATAAAACAAGATTCTGCACCTGGCCACAGGCTTTGGATTAACGTTCACTCTCAAGACCTTTTGCAGAGTGGCACAAATAAAATGCTTACCTGCAGCAGAAGCCTGGAAAACTAAGAAAATTCAGGTAGAATTACACCTTATCAAGGTAACAAAAAAAACATCTGCAAGAACAACCTTTCCATTGCTAAAGGTTCTAAAGCTTTCAATTCATGTGAATTGTATTATTTTTGTTTTTCATACAACAGTCTTAAAGTTTGTGCATTTTTAACTTGAAAAGTAGACTTCTAGAGAATCGAATAAAAGTGAAAGACATTAAAGCCAGGGGAGGTGGAAATTAATGCATGAGAAAATCTGTGACGTGGACTTTCTGAAGCAGAGACTTTATTTTCTCTGACAATAAACTAAACAAAGTATAAAACAAGACAAGTCTCTTGCACTCCCTGGTTGGCATTTCAAAGGTTATTTTACTTTTTAAATTTTTAGTTAGGTCAATAGATTAAGACAAAAGCAGAGGGGAACATGTTATTGGCAGATATCTCAAACCAAATCAAGGAAAGTATTTTCTATCAACATGTGACAAGATTAAGCCAAACTTATAAACTAAGACGGTTTGCATAAATAGATAACTGTGCATTAATGTTCAAGTAAAATATGAGATTTACCAGTTCATTTTTACTGTTTCCCTTTGAGCCAGACAATATAGATCCACTTGCTAACATTTGCACACTGTTGTACGCTAACACATTTAAATGAGCACATTTACGACCAGGTTATGTTTTTGTCAAACTTGAACAAATCAGAATCCCTGGTAACAAACTGCTCTGTTTGGGAGTAACTTCTCTGTAAACTGTGGATCTTTTCGGGAGAACTTTATCTACTTTACACAGAAAAGATTTGCAACATTTACTCTCAAAGCCAAGAAGTTGGTAGCTGCTGCATGTGATCACATGTGGCCGTGGTTCGGGCTGTTACATACAAATACTGTATATCTGTCTTTGTGAGGACTTAATATTAATAATAGTGTCTTGCAAACACACTTTTTTAATGTGTTTTTGGGATATTTTATGTGGTATACCAACACAAAGTAATAATAACCAATTACAATAGTAAAGTGCAGGAAAAACTATGCATGGTTTTCAAAATCTTTCACAAATAAAAATCTGAAAAAGTGCAATGTCATGTGTGAATGCTACCCTGAAAACACTACCCCAACAATGAGACATTGTGGTGGCAGCGTTATACTGTGTATGCCGTTATACTGTGTATGCCTTTCTTCAGCAGGGAAAGGGAAGCTAATCAGAGTTTATGGGAAGATAATTTAAGCTAAATACAAAGCAGTCCTGGACAACCTCTAACCTGTAATAGACTTCAGATTATTGCTGAGGTTCACCTTCCAACAGGACAATGACTCTAAATATACAGATGGAGCTATGGTGTAATGGCTTAGATGGAATCATATGCATATGTATCCAAGTCCAGACCTAAATTAATTGAAAATTGCTTTTTGCAGGCATTCTCAATTGCTCTCAGTCTTGTCTGAGTGTGTCTAAGCTATTTGGCAAAGAAGACTGGGTCTCTAAATGACCAACACTGGTAGAAACATACTCCAAAAGCCCTGCAATTATAGCAATGTAAGGTAGTGCAACAAAGAACTGCCTCGGTAGGCTAAATACAAATTCAAACTACAATTTTCAGATTGTATATATACAAAATGTTAAAAGGTATGAATCGATTTCCTTCCACCTTACAGTTATGTATTACTTTGTATTAGTTTATCACATAGAACCTCAATAAAATATACAGAAATTAGTATTTATAATGCAACGGGTTAAAAATTTCCTTTTTTTTTATTTTTATTTCGAGGGCTATACTTTTGCAAGGCACTGTATTTATGTGTATATATGCCTTTCTGGTCACTTTTAGGAATTATGTCATAGCAATCCAAATTCATTGTGCCGAGTTGTGTCTGCACCCTGGTGCTCCTTGTACAGCACCTCACCGTGTTGAAGGCAGAGCTTGAATCCAGGTGGATTTCCATGTATAACAGAGACAAAAAAAGGTATAAACCTGAACCTTTATGTATTCTGTCACTTCTAGAACATCACAGTGTTTAGAACTGGTGTGAGTAAAGATTTTGTCATCCTACCAGCTTAAATAGAATCGAGATTATATCAAAGAGAAACTCTATCCGGTAAGTGGTTCAATTAAAACCAAAGGCAAATTTTTATTCAAAATCGGCATTGGTTAGGTTGTAAATGCTATGCAATTACATATTTAACTGATCTGCCAACTGGAGCGTGATGTCATGATCTATCTATTTTTTAGACATAATTTCAAACATTATGAGGGAACCCAAACAAGTAAAGACAGAATTTTGTTCACAATCTTCAGGTTATGGACTATGAAAGTGAATTAATTCCAACCTGTCTGAACTAAGCTGTTTCTTGGACAAGGTAAACTTGCACAACACTGCGTTTGGACTCACAATCAACTCTTCTGACAGGCAGCGTAGGCTCATTAAAGTGACTGAGAAGGAGTTAAACAGGAAATGGTGGTATTTATTGTTCAATGGCACGTTCTTTTCAACTTAATTACAACTTCTTTTGACCCTACACGTCGTACCGCAGTGATTCACATGAGGGTAGGAGGAGTGCTGCTGCTCAGTCTGTATTTAGCATTGTTTACTTGGCTGGAGGTCACATCTGAACAGCAGACGAAAAGGAAACAGCTCCCGCAACACCTGCCGTTGAGCTCCTCAGGCCATGTTGACAGTTGTTAGCTCCGATTTGTGTAATGAGAGCCACTGAGCTTGAGCAACCATTGTCACATACTGTAGCTAAAAAGGCCTGCCATTCTGTGTTAATGAGATTAAACACGGTTCTCCCTGAGAAATTATTTATTCATGCAAATATGTCTTGGTATAGTTGCATGCAATTGAACTAAGATGAATATTTAAAAAAAACACTTCATAAACGTTTGAATTAGACTCATAAGTCTAACTATGATGGGGCAGGTTGTGGAATCACCATACGAATCAAACCTATGTAAAGTAAGCAAGCCAATGAAAAGCAAGTCAGAGAAAAATAATAATTTACCTCAGAAGCCAAATATACACACAAACAAATCTGAGGTAAATATTGCCATCTGCTGGCCAGATTGAGAAACTACACCACACCGCCTTACCGCTGTTAGTGGTCAGGGTGAGCACTAAAAAGCCATTTCAGGGACTCAGGTGTTTGCAATTAGGCTAGGCCTAATATTCTTCTCTTTAGAGAAGTGATTATAATTACTTAAAAAAACATAGAAAATATTTAACCTTATTAAGGTGAAATTGTACTGGAACAACATGAAAATTTATTTTACTAGTAAAAAAAGGTATGAATGATAAAACAAAACCAATTATGTCCACCCTAAATTATATTTTCTTGTGCAAAGGATATACTAAAGCATCATTAAAATATATTACATTATTATATATTATTCTGCCCCTTAGTACTTCCAGGAGCATCTACACTCCTGACCTCAGTAAACTCCTTAAGCGGTGCAGAGTCAGAAACTCTGGGAAGGTAAAAAGGGGGCAGCCCATTTAATCCCTTTAAACCAAGCAACGCAATCTTAAAATTAACTCCAAAATGGACAACAAGCCAGTGCAAAGAATGAAAAACAGGTGTGTTGTGGTAATATTGATGTGTGCCTGCCAGAAGTTGTGCTGCAGCCTTTTGGACCATTTACAGACAAAAAACCAAACTCTGTACAATACAAAAGAATGAACCATTACAATAGTCCAGCCTAGATGAGACGAAGGTCTCTCAAAGTCTGGGAACAAGAGGGAAGGATTTATCTTAGTAAAAGCCCTTGTTAGAAAAAAAGTTAGAAAAATTATCTTTGACAAATATGTTTAGTTGTATTTTTTTTTTTTGTTTTTTTTTTTTTGGATTACAGCATGTTTAAAGACATTTTGAAAGTGTCCAAAGACTCAAAGTCAAAACTGTTAGCAGAGGTGAGGTTGGGTGGTTCTAAAAGTATTATTTCAGTTCTTTGTTAATTTAGTTTCAGAAAATTAAGTGCCATCCAAGATTTTATGTCTCCAAGAAATTAGAGTAAGTAAGACATTCAGTAGGGCTGGGGCATTCCTGATGATATAAATTTTGAAATCCTGATTTCAAAATTGTCGGTCTAGAAGTGGAATGAGATCTTCTGCTTGTTTAGGATAGAACTGTGAATAAAACGTAAAGAGAACAAAAGTTGACCAGGAATGAACCCCTGTGGAACCCCACAAGGGAAAGTTGAGGATAATAAATGACCGAGTCCTTCAGTTTGGTCTAGATTTGGCCTGGTTTCTAAACTGGTTTATGATTGCATTGCTGTGGCGCCACTGTATTTATAAAGTGGATACCACTGACAACATGGTTTGTGTTAAAAAATATGGGTGAGTTACACACATTTCTATTTTCTCCAAACCCACCTGAAATACAGTAAGGTTGCTCTCCTGTCCACATCCCCTCCTCTAGACAGGTGCGCTCTGTTGACTTGTACAGTATATAGCCTTCATTGCAGGTGAAGCCCAGGGTTTTCCCCTGCAGGTAATGTGTTCCATTCTTTCTCCCATTCCTGGGTGTGGGAAGCCAGCCACATGATACCACTAGGGAGCAACAATATGTCAAAAAGTAATCAGCCAGTGACAAGAAGTGCACATTTAAAGAACTGATGCTTCTACTTTATAAAGTTGTATGCAAGCTCTTAGTTATCCAAAACCTTTCATTATCATGTATTTGATTTATTATCCAATCAAAAGAAATATTGTTATTGCTGACAAATAATGCAATGGACCCATGGGTTAACAGAAATTAAATGCATACAACATTTTCCCTTGGTTTTTGCCCATGAGCTGAAGGAAATTAAAGATAGACAGACAATGGTCTTGCGACATGTGGTACCTGGCTGCAGGGCTTCCATTAAAGCCTGATGATGTTGATGGGCTCTGAGTGTGGCGTTTCCCACCGCCAGGCTTTGAGAGATAAGGGTATCATGTATACAGAACTGCGCCCCTTCTCCCAAACACATCGACAACATGTCTGCTACCAAGGGGTCATCAGGTTTCGCATGCAAAGAATAGGCCGGAACAAAAGCACTGTCATGGCTTGATGGAAAAAAGTATGAATCCAAAAGGTATTGGGAGTCATAGGTGAAAAGGGATGACATCTTCGATATGTTCCCTGGAGGAAGAAATGAACAATATCAGCAGAGGTGTTTGGGATTTTTGGTTATTGAAACAAATTACAGGTTGTGAACTATGACCGGCTTTTAAGAAATAACATGGCTGTTCAATATTTGCTATTAATAAAGTATTGGAAGTGAGTAGGAAGAACTGAAACACAGTTTCTATATCCCAAATCGGAAGTTGTGTCTTTGCACTATCAACAAATAATAGTCATTAGTTAGTATAAAGGATTACGGAGTTTATTTATTATGTTGGATAGAGGCAAAGTAAAGCTAACTGAAACCCGTCATAATCTTAAATGATTTACTCTACTCATTTATTGGTAGCCTTGGTAAAGATGTGTAAAAGTCCTTGTAATAAATGTATAATTTATTGCAGTAGCATGATCTCACACTGAAGAAGAGCTTTGACCAAGCTTTGGAAATGTTGGTTTCCTTCTTTACAATTCTTCTCACTTTCTGTGTTGTGAAGAAATCTCAGGTCCTCATGCAGTCTTGTTTTACTGTTTTTTACATTTTCAATTATTAATGTACTGTAGGAAAAGCTTAGGCAAGTAGCTATTTCCTGTAGCTGTCAACTCTATTTAAATTTCCAGAGCACATTGTAAGGTTTCTGTCAGTGTAACTGATTCAACACAAAGCCTATTTAACAGGTCACTGATTTATGTTGTTGTCTCTAGTTTTATAAGTATGTCAATATAATCAAATCATTACATTTCTGAACAGCTCCTGACTTAAAATTCCTAATGTTTAGATTTCATGTTCCTTCAGAGTCAAGAACATTTGAGTGAGTTTTCAGTCTGATTACTAGTGGACACAAGTTCAACAGTTCCTCACACTCACATCTAGCTCCAAAGGTAAAGATTTCCCCCAGCGTGGCATTAGCTGAAGATATGACCTTTCCAGACTGGGTCATCAAGTCATCGGTTGGATCAGAGTTCATTCGGCCAAGGAGACCCAGGGTGTGGTTGGAAAACTCTGCTGGAAGCAGAACGGTAGCTACCATGGATCCTTCGTGCAGACGGAGCTCCACAGCAGCACCAGAGGAAAAGATCACTGTCACTTTCTGAGGG
This sequence comes from Girardinichthys multiradiatus, assembly GCF_021462225.1. Taxonomy (NCBI): domain Eukaryota; kingdom Metazoa; phylum Chordata; class Actinopteri; order Cyprinodontiformes; family Goodeidae; genus Girardinichthys; species Girardinichthys multiradiatus. The sequence goes on from NC_061805.1 coordinate 45,288,169, forward strand.
CAGGGAGCAAATACAAAAACACCTAAAGGAAAAACAAAATGTATTAAGATTTGAATACATTATTAGTTCATTCAGCACTTGTTAAAGCTAATCAACTAATACACATGCACATATGCCGATGCATAGCACAGAGCAGCAAGAAGGTCCTGGGTTTGACTATATTTATATATATATTTACACTACCAGTCAAAGGTTTTAGAACCACTTTCTCTTTTAATGGTTTACTTTATGTTTATGACTAGTTACATTGTACGTAGATTCTCACTGAAGTCATCAAAACAGTGAATGAACACATATAGAATTATGTAGCAAATGAAAAATTGTCAAGTACGATTATGTTTTATATCATAAATTCCTTAAAGTAGCCGCCCTTTGCTGTAATGACTGAAATATTAACCTTTGTTGTATTTGGTGAGAATTTACAATGTAAATACTCATGAAAATAAAGAGACCCATATATATATATATATATATATATATATATATATATATATATATATATATATATATATATATATATATATATATATATATATATATGCATATATATGTATATGTATTTTTTTTTGTCATGATTTTTTTTTTATCATGATGAAAAATGATGTATAAAAAAGACATCACACTGAGGCACATTTTTCTTTGCCACACTTCGAATGGCACATTTTAAGTCTAAACAGGAGAGAATGGGGTGACAGTGATGATGACTTAAAATAGAGGCAAATCACAGTTCAAGTGGTAAACTGATGCTAAAAGTTGAACATTGCGAAATTCATAAAAGCTAAGACTTTTATAAGCACTTTTATAAACATTACCTGTTGTAATTTTGTTGTAAATTTCGGCCAAATTTAAAACAACACTGTTATAGAAAATAATCATTTAGAGTTGCAGCGTCACACATCAACAGTCAGATGGAAATACTACCATCTAGTGGCAAGAGCTAAAAACCACATCTGTCAGGGCAAATACTGTGAAACCAGAACGGACAACACTTATCTTACTCACTTATCAAAATGGGAAAGATGAGGGATGCCATTAAATTAATGCAAATGTGTTAATCTTCATTAGTCAGAATATGGCAACAATAAAAGAGTTACTCGGCTAAAATTGTCTGTACAATAATTAAGAATTTTAAAACAACTGAAACAGTCATAAATGAGGCTAAAGGAGGACATCAGTTTATCTTGCGATCTTGCAGAGTGAGCAGGACAGGAAGGAAAATATCTCTAAAGTTCATTGTTAGAAAACGGAAGCATTTTTATGCAATAGATTATGCCACTGCAATGCAGGACTAATTTAGTGGTAATTTAGTATCAAGCTCTGCTAAAAAATAATCAGGTCTGTTTTTACTTGTATGAGTTAAAGTGCCAAAAAAACAATCAGAAAGTTATGAACGAACTGCAACAGAAAGGGTAGAAAAAAGCAGCTGGCAGAAACTAGAAATGATAGTACTGTCTCTTCTTACTAATACAACAACTACTTTCTCTTCCTGATTCAGTAGGGGGTCTAAAGAATCTCAGAGCAGTCTACCTTGCAGATCCATCCATCTTTGTTCAGTAAAAGGCATAATCTTCTTGTTCCTCAGCACCTGAAGATGGTCATCTGCAGTTCGGACCTCGATGACATCAGAGGAGTTCTCCTTCATGGCCAGAGATGACAGCTGGGTAGCTTGGACTAAGGTGCCTTATTGGTAAATACAAACATAACTTTGTTTAAGCAGCATAAGTTCCAACTTTGATTATTATAGCTTGGGTTTGATCAATTTCAAATAATAAGGGCAATAATAATTCTGATCACCTACAATCAATGTTATTTTACTGTTTTAGAATCTTAATTAGAAAGAGACCCATGAAGTTTCTGTTAACCGGGGTGTTAACAAAAGTGGACACAATTCATAAGCAAACATCATGGAAACCAAGAATAGTCTCTCTGCAGGACTTCCTGTACCATTTACATCCAGGGAAAGCTAAAGATTAAAGTGATATAGTGGGACCCTTGGGATGAAATATGGGTACAAACAGGACATTGATATTAAATGTTGACGCACCATTCTTAAGTTTCAGCTGTTCTGTTCTGGCCTGAACTCTCAGCTCTCTGTCTGCTGAAAACACCAGGTAATACTCTCCTCTGCCGCTGAAGGTGTAGCTGAGCCCATCAAACGTTATAAAATGCAGATTGCCGAAGACAACACCTGCAGGCAGCAAGAAATAAATGCTCTGATGAATGTATACCCAAGTTTTGACACAAAATCCAAAATCAAACCTGTTAATGCACAATGAACAAAACAATTAAAGATCATTATGAAGTAAAGAGTTACTGTTCTCTGACTTTATGGTATTCAGTGATAACCTTGAGTATAACGACACAGTTTCCAAGTATCAGAACAAAGTCACTGCATATTGATCATTAGAATTCTAATAATGTTATAACATTACTTTACTGTTGGGTTTTGATACATAGACTTAAGCGAAATTATAGCATAATCCACCTTTTAAACTTTTTTTTAAGTAAGGGTAAAGTTCAGTAGCCTTCTTTCAGCCAGCTGACCGACAGTGAGAAGGAACAGAGAGGAGAGGGGAAAACCTGTGTTACTCTATGTTGCAAACAGACAGAGAAACCTTTGGTCCCTCTTGTACTTTCTCTGGCATCTTACTTAAAATATTTAGGAACGGTTTGAAAGAAAATTTAGCAGTTTTGAAATTGTTGCTTTTTATCTCCCGCACCATGCACTTTTGATTTCACAGTTGTTCAACCTGCTCTCGGTGGTTGGTATCTGCAACATCCACTTGAAGGTCGATGGTTTAGGTAGATGTGGCAGAGGTCGCTCCATAGGCAGCAGTAACAGAAGCTCTTCACATCATAAAGCCAGTGGGAATACCCAGGAACCCGAGGAGGCTCCCTGTATGGAGATGAGCCCCAGTTGTGAGCACGATCCGGTGTGCTGCCACCAACCGAGTCCCCAGTGAGAATCAGAGCACCTGTGTGGTCATAGCAACACTGCTGCCCTGATCCATGACTTGAACTGGAAATATAAGAATTAAAAAAAAGAAACTTTTTGTATATTTTATTTGAACTTCTCTGATTTAAAAGTTCACCTGTGATTTTACCGCTCCTACCTAGCCTGAATGGCTCTGACACAGTGGACCCTACCAGGGTGATTTGTACACACACTGCCCGTCTCAATGTTACAGCTGTAATCAGTCTGGAAAAAGAAAACATGGAATTTGTGGAAATAACTTGACTCTGTTTCTTATGTATCAGAAGCAAATCTATCAAGATCAACATTTTAATAAAATGCTCCATGAAAGATAAAGTGATTGGATAAAATGATCACATTATACAGTCATTCCTGTGCATAGACTCACATGAAATCTTCCTGTGTCTGCTCGAGCCTGAGCTAGTGTACAAGGACATTGAATGAGCTCATCCAGGAAGTTAGGCAGCTTCTTCTCCAGATCGTCCCACTGGCGACACTTCTTTTCTGCCCAACCGGATGAATCCTCTCTGAAGGATGGCTCCAGGTGCCAGGCCAAAACATGACCTTCACTCCACAGGGCCTGAACGTACCTGGGAAGAACACTGAGTTAAAAATGGCATCCCAAAAACATTGGAACATTAAACGTTTAGTTAAAGGTCCTGGCAGAAAAATAATTGAATTTAATTTTGTAATTTATCAAACCAAAACAAGGACAAACAGGAACAAACTTGTACTTGCAGTGACTTTTGTGCGCAAACTTGGCGAATAAAGCTGATTCTGATTCTGACAACGTCTTACGTTTGCTTGTACTGGGTTCCTGCCCATGAAATATTGAACCATGTAAATAAATATTGACAAATATTGCAAACATATTTTCTTGAATTTATGTAATACACTTTAAACCACATTTATCATTTATAATTTTAGTTACCTAAACTACAAGTCAGAGTAAGGTTCACTGGACTTCACAACATCACTGTGAATGTGTAAATTATCTAGAATCCAAATATTTTCTGCCAGCTCGAGATGTGTTGTGGATACCTTTCTCCTTCTGATTTAGAACTTGCAGTAATTCGAATATTCCCCAACTCCCACACAGAAAACTCTTCTCTGGGTTCAGGAATGAAGCTGAAGTCACCTGTGTTGGGAACATTCCTGCCAAGAGAGTACAGATATCTTATCTCTGCCTGCAGTGGGGATGGCCCGGCCGTATTCCTGTTGACCTCTCTGTAACCCCACAGCTCTACATTGACGTTTTCCGATTCGACTAAAGAGCTATTCCAGGTCATACTCAGCTGTCCTGCCATGTTGGGAGTGCCATAGTTCTGCCACAGCGTTGAATTCACAAGGGTGACTTGATATGAAGGATCAGCTTTATTGGGATGGACTGATACAGAGAAATAAAGGAAAACCATTTATATCAAGTTGAAAGAGTTAATCAGTGAACCAAAAACTCAAAGAGATTAAAAAATATTTTGCAGGGTACCGCTTATTATTTTCATCGACAGCATTAATAGAGAGATTTATAAAACCATGCAAAGTGTTGCAAAATATACTAAGCCCTACAATAAAATTACATTTGTTTAAGATCCTAAAAGGTTTTGTGAGGTTCTAGTTCACGTTTTGCAAGATTCCAGGAAACATTAACTTTTTTAGAGGTTCTACTTCTGACCTTTATGAAACCAGAGGGGTACAAAGAAGAGCACTGTGACATCAGAGGAAACATAACTTTTTGCAAAATCCCACAAAAATGTCCCAAGTTACTTTTTGCAATGGTGATTTGTAAAATACTCTCTTATAAAAGCAACTGAGAAAACATCCCATTTTTAATTCCACATAACACTAGATTTTAGAAAAATCCAAGCAGATGTACAGACACATTAACGAGAAGAGAATCTTCGTAAGGTTTTTTTACCTGACAGATACTCTCCTGATCTGTCGAAATTTGCACCGTCTGTCGAGACGTCAAACGATATCCAACCGGTCTCATACAACAGAGGAGATATGCAGTATGGATGGCCCTCTTCATCAACAATCCCCTGTTGTTCAGTTTCACCTTTGAATCTGCAACAAAGTCAGTCAAACTTTGATTTATTTGACCTTTTGACTGGTGTTGCAACATTGTTTGTTCCATTTCCATCTCAGTTTGTCATCTGTAAACATTTCTATCATCTGTAAAAAGGTAGAAAATTAAAATGCAACAAATATACAAGAGTCAATCATTTAAACAAATGAGATGTCAGTAAATAAAATGTTGGTTTAAATATACCGCATGTAAGAAATTGCTTTTCTATACTTAAAAACAGTATGTTTTAACATTTTTCGAATTAAAAAAAATGTAAGGCTTTTTTTGCTTTGATGAGCAGAGAACTTAGTCATTATGTCTCTGAACATTATTTAAAGGACTCAAATATCATTAGTCTGCATTGTTTAACCGGACAATATGTAACTCTAACACATGTAACAGAAAACTAATCAAGAGTGCGTGCAATTGTAATTTTAAGTGTTTAAGTGTTTAAACTCAAACCTGCAGAGAAGGCTCCCATCAGAGGGGAGAGTCAAACCGAGGATCCTAAGAGCTCTTCCACCCAGCATGGAGCTGGAGTATGGTGACACCTGGAAGCAGGTCTGGTTGTAATCTGTACAGCAGTTTGTCAAAGACAAACAGGTTGCCTGGCAGGAGCATTCCTCCAATGTACTTCCACACTTACTGCTGCATGTTAGACCTAGGTTAAACATGGCAATAATTAAACAGAATTCTCTGGGGAAGAACAGATTTTAAACAGTATGATGTCCTGCATCCATTTATGTTAAATCCTTGATTTAAAATGCTGAATATTTGCTGAACATACCTGAGGTTTTAGATGAGAGGAAAATGAGAATTCTCCAGAAAAAAAGAAACTCTTTCACGTGTGTTCTCATGTTTTGGTTTGAGAACACTGTTAGCACTTGTGGCTGAGTGAATCTGCCCTTGACTGAGACTGTTTCAGAAATGCAAATTGTTTCAAAGGTCATTCAAAGTAACAAACAATCCAGATCATGGGTCAAAGTTATGAGTTTCGAGTAATGATTTAACAGATGTCGAGTTTAAGCAGCAGTTAAGCAGGGTTTGCTCCCTCCTTTATTGCCAACACATGACACACATTCTTTACATTTCCAAAGATTTGCATGCATGTCACATTTTTAACTTTAGTTCAGCCACAGAAGTATTTAAATATCAACTCCAGCTTCATTTCATGCCCCAACCGGTGTATCATTTGTGACCAATCTAGCTCTCAAGCCACTATTATTTTTCTCACTTGCTGTGTCTATGTTGTTTAGACAAAACAGAACATTAGTGACACGGGTTTACAACAGTTAAATCTGTCTGTGGGCAGAGGAGTGTAGAAATGTAAAGCACCCACAGAAAAACTCATAAAATTCTTAGTCTTATGCTTTCATATTTATTTTATATCTTAAAATAAAATCACAATATTACATTAGTTAATTTAGCATTTATATTGTATTTTTTATAACTGAATAAGAACATTAAAGTTAGAATAATAAGTGAACCTTTAACAGCACTTTGACTGAAGACATGCCCAAGTAGTAGTAGCAGCTTGTCTGAAAGGTTATTTTTTGTAGCCATTTTTTGACTAAAGAAAATCAAACTAAACGTCACTGGATTTCTAAAAAAACAGTGCCACTATAGTAGATGATTAAATAATTTTTAGTTTTTACATGTTTATCACAGATGGCAGTAAATGTGGAGAGCAGAGTATCTGTCTCCTGTGTGTTAGAGACTGGTTTTTTGATAAGTCCAAAGCTCACATTTCTTGCTTTTGTTTCTCAAACATACCATTCTCATTTTGTCTGTGGTTTGTCAAAATACAGTGACATCCTTCCATATTCCCATGCTGAGAAAAATGGCCTGGGGAGTAAAACATCTAGAAAATGAAGGAGGTGAGGTGTTCACATAGGGGGGTGTGCTCATGTATTTTTTTCTTATATGAATCTTGCATTAATCTTTTTTTTTTTTGTTATTTAACCATCAGAATTTATTCATAATCGTTGAGATTATTTAGTAAAGAATGTACTGTGTTGGCTCACTGGCAGCGAGCTACTTTGAATGCATGCACGTTAAGAAACCTGCAGATCATCTTTACCTCCTTCAGACTACTGCAAGACCTTACTGACTCTCCATCAACACCAGGTGAGTTGTGAACTTAGGTTGGTGAACCCAAGGAAGGCCGCTTGGCCTAATTGGATACCGAATAAAGTCTTGGTGTCATGTGCAGATGAGTTAGCGAAGATTTTTACCAAGATCTTTAATCTGTTCTTCATTCAAGTGTACCTGCCTCCCTTAAATCTGCAATCATAATCCCTGCCCTAAAAACACTTAGAAGCAACATTCTAAATAACTTCAAGCCCAGCGGCCTCACGTCACTGATGATGAAATGGTCATGTCTGATTGTGGTCATGTCAAGGCCTGACTCCCCACATTACATCCCTATCTGTTCGCCTATAGGAAGAATGGCTCCACAGAGGACGCCATCATTATCTCTCTCCACACTCACCAAGACTTTTGGAGCATCTAGAACAGTACATCTGACTTCTGTTCATAGAATTCAACTCCACCTTCAGTGACATCCTCATCACCAAATTGCTATTCCTGCATCTTCCTCCGTCTACCTGCGCTTGGATTAAAGACTTTCTCACCGACAGAGCCCAATCAGTGAGGATGGGCTCCCACCTATCCTCCTCCCTCTATCTGAGCACCAGCTCCCCACAAGGCTGCATGTTGAGTCCTCCTCTGTACACCTTGTTCACAAATGACTGTACTCCTGTCCACCCATCCAATTCCATGACGTTTGCAGACAACACCACCCTGGTGGGTCTTATCACAGAAGGGGATGAGGCTTGCTACAGAGCAGGTCCGGCTGCTGACGGTGTGGTGCTCAGACAACAACATGCTTCTTAACACTACTAAAACCAAGGAGGTAATCTTCAACTTGCAAAAGACTGAAGTGGACGATGCCCCTCTCCACATCAATGGCAACTGGTTAGAGACAGTAGCATCTCTCCGAATCCTAGGAGTTATCATCTCTAATGACCTGTCATGGTCTGGGAACTCTGGCAAAGATAGCGAAGGCCAAACAGCTTCTACACTTCCTGCAAGTTCTCGATAAAAACAGACTGAAACAGAAGATGTTTGTGTCCTTCTATCGTGCCACTATTGTAAGTGTAATTACTTAGTGCATGCTGATGTGGTATAGGAAGAGCACAGCAGCAAATAAAATGGCCCTGCCGAGGGTCATAAATACAGCACAAAAGATCACCAGATGTCATCTGCTATCCCTGGAGGAGTTTGCCAATTCCACATGCATCAGAAGAGCCAAAAACATAATCAAAGACTCCTACCACCCAGTTTAACATCTCAGACTGATGCCTTCAGACAAGCGTTACAAGTCAATGAAAGCTTGTACCATCGGGATGAGAAATAGTCTTTATCCATGGTCCATCAGGGCTGTCAACAGTGCATTGTAAAATCCTGATGTTGTAATCTTTATACAGTACAGACCAAAGGTTTGGACACACCTTCTCATTCAAAGAGTTTTCTTTATTTTCATGACTATGAATATTGTAGCTTCACACTGAAGACATCAAAACTATGAATTAACACATGTGGAATTATATACTGAACAAAAAAGTGTGAAACAACTGAAAATATGTCTTATATTCTAGGTTCTTCAAAGTATCCACCTTTTGCTTAGATTACTGCTCCACACACTCTTGGCATTCTGTTGATGAGCTTCAAGAGGTAGTCACCTGAAATGGTTTTCCAACAGTCTTGAAGGAGATCCCAGAGATGCTTAGCACTTGTTGGCCCTTTTGCCTTCACTCTGCGGTTCAGCTCACCCCAAACCATCTCGATTGGGTTCAGGTCCGGTGACTGTGGAGGCCCGGTCATCTGGCGTAGCACCCCATCACTCTCCTTCTTGGTCAAATAGCCCTTACACAGCCTGGAGGTGTGTTTGGGGTCATTATCCTGTTGAAAAATAAATGATGGTCCAACTAAACGCAAACCCGATGGAATAGCATGCCGCTGCAAGATGCTGTGGTAGCCATGCTGGTTCAGTATGCCTTCAATTTTGAATAAAACCCCAACAGTGTCACCAGCAAAGAACCCACACACCATCACACCTCCTCCTCCATGCTTCACGGTGGGAACCATGCATGTAGAGTCCATCCGTTCACCTCTTCTGCGTCGCACAAAGACACGGTGGTTGGAACCAAAGATCTCAGACTTGGACTCATCAGACCAAAGCACATATTTCCACTGGTCTAATGTCCATTCCTTGTGTTCTTTAGCCCAAACAAGTCTCTTCTGCTTGTTGCCTGTCCTCAGCAGTGGTTTCCTAGCAGCTATTTTACCATGAAGGCCTGATTCACACAGTCTCCTCTTAACAGTTGTTCTAGAGATGTGTCTGCTGCTAGAACTCTGTGTGGCATTGACCTGTTCTCTAATCTGAGCTGCTGTTAACCTGCGATTTCTGAGGCTGGTGACTTGGATGAACTTATCATCCTCAGCACAAGTGACTCTTGGTCTTCCTTTCCTGGGGTGGTCCTCATGTGAGCCAGTTTCTTTGTAGCGCTTGATGGTTTTTGCGACTGCACTTGGGGACACTTTCAAAGTTTTCCCAATTGTTCGTACTGACTGACCTTCATTTCTTAAAGTAAGTTTACTCAGTTGCTTTTTTCTTGCCATAATACAAAGTCTAACAGTCTATTCAGTAGGACTGTCAGCTGTGTACTGTATCCACTTCCTGCACAACACAACTGATGGTCCCAACCTCATTTATAAGGCTTGAGATCCCACTTATTGAACCTGACAGGGCACACCTGTGAAGTGAAAACCATTTCAGGTGACTACCTCTTGAAGCTCATCAACAGAATGCCAAGAGTGTGCGGAGCAGTAATCAAAGCAAAAGGTGCTACTTTGAAGAACCTAGAATATAAGACATATTTTCAGTTGTTTCACACTTTTTTGTTCAGTATATAATTCCACATGTGTTAATTCATAGTTTTGATGCCTTCAGTGTGAAGCTACAATATTCATAGTCATGAAAATAAAGAAAACTCTTTGAATGCAAAGATGTGTCCAAACCTTTGGTCTATCATGTACTATATCATCTCCTGTTGTGAAAATGTTTATGACCAGTGCAATATTTGTCTGCTGCTTCTTTTTACTACTGCTAAGATTCCAAGTTGTGCAGGATGAAAAAGAAATAAGAATTCCTGTTAGCAGGAACATGCAGTCATATATACACTGCTCAAAAAAATAAAGGGAACACTCAAATAACACATCCTAGATCTGAATGAATGAAATATTCTCATTAAATACTTTGTTCTGTACAAAGTTGAATGTGCTGACAACAAAATCACACAAAAATCATCAATGTAAATCAAATGTATTAACCAATGGAGGCCTGGATTTGGAGTCACACACAAAATTAAAGTTAAAAACACACTACAGGCTGATCCAACTTTGATGTAATGTCCTTAAAACAAGTCAAAATGAGGCTCAGTATTGTGTGTGACCTCCACGTGCCTGTATGACCTCCCTACAATGCCTGGGCATGCTCCTGATGAGACGGCGGATGGTCTCCTGAGGGTTCTCCTCCCAGACCTGGACTAAAGCATCCACCAACTCCTGGACCGTCTGTGGTGCAACGTGACGTTGGTGGATGGAGCGAGACATGATGTCCCAGATGTGCTCAATTGGATTCAGGTCTGGGGAACGGGCGGGCCAGTCCACAGCTTCATTGTCTTCATCTTGCAGGAACTGCTGACACACTCCAGCCACATGAGGTCTAGCATCGTCCTACATTAGGACGACCACAGGGCCAACCGCACCAGCATATGGTCTCACAAGGGGTCTGAGGATCTCATCTCGGTACCTAATGGGAGTCAGGCTACCTCTGGCGAGCACATGGAGGGCCATGCGGCCCACCAAAGAAATGCCACGCCACACCATTACTGACCCACTACCAAACCGGTCATGCTGAAGGATGTTGCAGGCAGCAGATCGCTCTCCACGGTGTCTCCAGACTCCGTACGTCTGTCACATGTGCTCAGTGTGAACCTGCTTTCATCTGTGAAGAGCACAGGGCACCAGTGGCGGATTTGACAATCCTGGTGTTCTCTGGCAAATGCCAAACGTCCTGCATGGTATTGGGCTGTGAGCACCACCCCCATTTGTGGACGTTGGGCCCTCATACAATCATCATGGAGTCGGTTTCTAACCGTTTATGCAGACACATGCACATTTGTGGCCTGATGGAGGTCATTTGGCAGGGCTCTGGCAGTGCTCCTCCTCTTCCTCCTTGCACAAAGGCGGAGGTAGCGGTCCTGCTGCTGGGTTGTTGCCCTCCTACGGCCTCCTCCACGATTCCTGGTGTACTGGCCTGTCTCCTGGTAGCGCCTCCAGGCTCTGGACACTACGCTGACAGACACAGCAAACCTTCTTGCCACAGCTCGCATTGATGTGCCATCCTGGATGAGCTGCACTACCTGAGCCACTTGTGTGGGTTGTAGAGTCCGTGTCATGCTACCACGAATGTGAAAGCACCACCAACATTCAAAAGTGACCAAACCATCAGCCAGAAAGCATAGGTACTGAGAAGTGGTCTGTGGTCCCCACCTGCAGAACCACTCCTTTATTGAGTGTGTCTTCCTAATCGCCAAAGATTTCCCCCTGTTGTCTATTCCATTTGCACACCATCATGTGAAATTGATGTCAATCAGTGTTGCTTCCTAAGTGGACAGTTTGATTTCACAGAAGTTTGATTTACTTGGAGTAATATTGTGTTGTTTAAGTGTTCCTTTATTTTTTTGAGCAGTGTATATATAAAAACATGACATTTCTGTGGAAATATATGAATAATGTGATTTTAAAGGCTAAACATGGGAAAGAACCCAAGACTCCAGTTAACAGTCACATGTTGTCACATGCAGAAAAAAACAAACAGAACAGTTCTGGGGGTATATAAGCATAATGTGAGGAAATAGGAGGTGGTTATTACCACGCAGAAGCTTCAAGTGAACATCATGGTCAGAGATTGTGTTAGAACACTTGTTCTACTGTGTTCAACAAGAACACAGCAGATTATTGGTAGTTTTAGAGCTGCAAATGCGACTTCAAATCGTGCACTGAAAGTGGATCAACCCTGGAACCTAACAGTTGAAGCTTCTGAATTTGAAAAGCTCTCAGAATTGTTGATAACACTGTGATAACTGAAGTGTAAATGAATTCAGTTTAAATATACATTAATTGAATGCAACAAAATAAAAAAGAAAAGATTTTTTTAAATAATTGATCAACATATCAGACATTATTACATTTTTAGCTGTCATAATTTATTTGTATACCGTTATTCTTGTTTTGTTTGTTAAAGTCTCTATTTTGTCTTCAATTTTTGACAGATGTAAATTTATTAATATAATAAAGCCCTCTAATTTCTTTCATATTTATTAAATCACAAAAATATTTCCAATATTCTTTAGATTTTTTTCCCTTTTAATTATTAAACAGATGTAATTTCTCGTTTGTATTGCGCCTTCCTCTCCTTGCTTAATGGCGGTGGGCATGCATCGGCTTGGTGCATTACCGCCACCAAGCGGACTGGAGTGTGGATCGAGATCAGCCTATATCAACAGTCCACTTGGTGGCGGTAATGGTTAGGGTTAATGGAGAGGAAGGCCGCAATTAATGGAGAGGAAGGCCGCAATTCTCGAGGAGTTGGATCTTCTCGCGAGAATGTCTGCTTTCAAACGCATCACTCGACAAGCCAAAAATGGGTTGCAATAAATTATAATAATTATAATGGGCTGTTGTCTGTATATTTAAAAATAGCAATAATATCTATCCATTTAGTCTGCAAATGGTCAGGTTTAGAGCTGAAAGATCCAGAATGTCGGAATATTAGAGGGAGGTCATTTGGTTAGCATGCTAACCAGCTAGTATATGAAGCAGCATCACTGTTGGCCGTTTTAAAGCTTGACCTAACGGGGAAATGTATCTTCTCTACACGGTCATTGCCTCTTTAAGTTTATTTTTAGTTTTAAAATGGATGAAAAGGAGGAGATATTTCACGGAGCTGAAAAGACTTGATGGTAAAACGGTTCTCATTACAGGTAAGCAAACATGACAGCTGCTATTCATCTTTACTATTATTTTTCAGAATCAGCTTTATTGCCCAGGTTGTGCACACAAACAAGAAATTTGACTCCGGTACACTTTGCTCTCATTCAATATAAATGGAAATAAAACATTACGACGCTGAAAGAGCCTATTCAGATTTTCAGGGATCCTTGGTGCAATCTTTAATTTTGCTATACATTTTTTTACTGCGATTTGAATTAATAGAAGAATCACAATCTTTTGGTGCAGGTGGCAACTCTGGTACTGGCAAAGAGACAGCGGTTGCTCTGGCAACGAGAGGCGCCCGTGTCATCATTGCCTGCAGAGACCCAGAAAAAGCTGAGAAGGCTGTTAGAGAGATCAAACTTCACAGTCGCTCTTTTAATGTCTTTCACATGGAGCTGGATCTGGCCAATCTGCGCTCCGTTAGCGAATTTTGCAAGAAGTTTCTACACAAGGAGAAGAGTTTGCACATCTTGGTAAATAATGCAGGTTAGTCGCTCGACCACGGTGAGATTTTTTTTTTTTTTACCAACAAATATTTTAACAAACAAACAGAAAAAGAATTGTTGACGTATGCACTGAGCACACGAGCAATTAGGTGTTAACTTGCCAGGATGGGTAGGACAGTGTATTTGGTTATCACGGACATCATAGCTCAAATGAGGTTAGAACAGCCAATTGGAAAATGCACTACCTAACATGCAACACTTTACACACTTAGTGGCCCATTGGGTAAATGTGTATAAATTTCAAAATAAAGACCCTTCCTTAATGAGTTAATATAACCCCACAATGAACATTTAGGAAAAGGTTTTTTTTCTTACACTCGCCCCAGAGATTTCTAAAGGATTTAGGTTTAGGGTCTGATATGACCATGGTAGAAGGCTGATTTTGTAGAAGGTTTGATCCTGCTTATATACCCATTGGCAACATAGTACCAGTTTACTGCCAGAGGCCAATAGATTGTTATGTTAAATCGGTTATTTCAACTACATGATCCTATGCACACTAGCAAGGTTCACAGGGCCTTTGTAAAACAATGAACCCACAGCATCACATATCTTTTACCATACTTAACAGTTGGCATGAGGTGCTTTTTACATGTATTCATTTATTCTTTTAGACCAGACCCACCTGGAGTGTTTCTTGCTGAAAACCCAATTGCATTCTAATCTGAACAATGCAAATACAGCACAATATTTCTCAAAGCATGCTTTCTGGACCTAAAACATCAGATTAAAACAGGTCAGCTGTATATCACGCCTAAATCATGTCTTGTAAACAAATAAAAACATGTTATTTCTCTGTTGGGGCCCTTTAGGCATGCCTGGCATCCTTGACTGGACAGATGACGGCTTCAGCACATGTTTTGGTGTCAACCACTTGGGCCACTTCCTCTTAACTAACCTGCTTCTGCCACGGCTGAAGGAATGCGCTCCCAGCCGGGTCATAACACTCACTTGCTCCAGCTACAAATACCAAAAACTAGACTTCCAGGACCTCAACTACAACCTGCTGCCCTTCTTCACTTACTGCCGCAGCAAGCTGGCCAACATCTACTTCAGTCAGGAACTGGCCCGCATCACCGAGGGAAAAGGTGTGACTTCCTATGCTGCGGACCCTGGTAAGAGTTTTTCATTTCTTTTTGCTTAAATCTAATATTGGAAAGTAGGGCTGCCACTGATTACTAAATAAAACGTAAACTAAGACTTTAGCCACATTAGAGTACAACATATAGTCATATTCAATAAATTAGAGAATGGGTTCAGACGAGGCTTGCTTGTCGGATTAAAAGCGATCTTTAAAAAAAACCATTAAGCAGGTATTAAACATATTCTTCATTAAGCCCACATTTCTGTATGAAAAATGTAGTTTTTATTGGTCTGATGTAATGTTCTAATCCTAAATATTGTGTTATTATTAGTTCCAAGCAGAAAATCATCCTAATTAACAGAAATGAAGGCTTAAAAACATCAGTCTGTGTGGAATTAATCTTTATAATGTGTTTCACCTAGTGAAAATGAAAGAAATGAACTTTACAATAATATTCTAAATTATTGAATATGACTGTATATATAAAGTGGCAACTCCAGAATGAAAAACACATGTCCAATGGACATAATATTAGGCAATAAAATGTGCTTAATACAACCTCAAGCTAAGTTACTATGGTAGATGGCATTAGATTTACAGATTACCAAATAAAGCATTAAAATGCATTTATTCAAACATAGGAGACAGATGAGTTGTCTAACTCTGCAACAGCCTAAAAAAATAACTTTGGATGAGTTTGTCTTTTCTGTCAGTTCATTATTAGCCCCTGTCTCTTCAGACTACAGTAAACTCAGAAACCTTGCATGGCGTCCAAATTCCCGTTTATTATTTATCGATACATTTATTTTTGTTTATTTTTCTATTTCCAGTTCAGTCTCATCATATTTGACATTCTGGATATGCAGAATGTCAAATTATTAATTATTGTCATGATGGATGTGGCATTTTATTTATATATAATTCATACTTTAAAGATAGTATTTTGGTTTCTATTTTGTGGGACGCAATAAATGTAAAAAACAAACGTAATACAAATATATAAATAAATAAGAGTTGTTTTTGGAGCAAAAATAGTCATTTGCAATAATTGTTTATTCAAAATATTACCCCATAGATTAATTGAAAGACTTAGTGGCAGCCCAATTGTCTGCTTTAACATCTTCCAAGAACAAAAAACAGGCTGAGTTCTAACAATAAATTCCTGCAAATTAAGGTTTACAACTCGAATTTAGATAAAAGCTGCTACCAGATAAACTGTTTTTAGAGTTTTAGAGCATTGTTCGTTATAATTTCTGTGAGAGGATTCTTTGGGAAACTACATTATGTGAGTTTGAAAAACTCTTCTCAGTAGTTTCCCTTCCAGGTGATTTGCAGGGAAACAGCAACAGAGTCTGTTTATAAACAGTTATTACAATGATTGCTCTGATTGTTGTGTTAGCCTAACAAATGACTGAATTTTAGAAACAGACAGAAATGTTTCCTTGAATTGGGTCACAGTTGGGAACCACTGCTTTAGACCCTTCAGCTTTTGAAAAGTTTTAAAAAGATTTAGAACCTGGCTCATCGGATCAGATGCTTTATCCGCCATGTTTTTTTGTTTTTTTTTTCTTAAACTATGGCTGGGAAGCAGCCGACCAAAGTGCTGTCCTTGAACACAGATAGTAGCTTGTTTGCCTGATGTTATTTTTGTTTAAAAATAGTGATTTGGACAAATTGACATAATCGATTTTGGCAAGTCACTGCTGCCCTGTTTGATAGATATTTGTTAACAATGTCACATGAACCAAACTACTTTTTTCATACTTCTCCTGATATCTTCTGTTTCCACCATATGTTCCAGGTTTTGTCCAGAGCGGCTGGACGTGCCACTACTCGTTCCTGTTCCGGATGGTGATGCAGGTGATCATGTGGATGTTTTCCGTGCCGTGTGAGATCGGAGCTCAGACTGTCGTCTACTGTGCCGTGTCGGATGAAGCTGCCAAGCTCAGTGGGGGTTACTTTGTTGACTGCCAGCCTGCCACTCTGCGCCCTTTTGCAAGAGATGCCGGTGTGGCAAAAAAACTGTGGGAGGCCAGTGAGAGACTAGTGAAACTGGCATAATGAAGGTCCCGCAAGTTATTTACTCTTAAGTTATTTATTATTATTATTATTATTACTGCTATATTGTTCTTATTTTGTGAATATTGCGACTCTTCCAGTTCTGTGGTTTACATTATATATATACACTTTGTTCTCATTCAACTAAACAATAAAACATTTAATGTACAACAAATGCTTTGTTGTGTTCCCTTTGGCAGCAGTTTATCTGTTTTTGTTGGTTTGCGTTGTTTTGATGCATTTCCTGAAACGGATGGCTGCTTTAAGATGATGAAAAACAATCAGTTGTGCCGCCTGCTGGCATTAAAATCAGATATCAGTCATGGTGATCTAGCAAAAAAATGCTTCAAAACTGAAAGTTTGTTTCAAACATTCCAAACAGAAGCTTAGATGCCATTGCAAGGTTTAGGATTTGGAGCAAAAATCACAAAACTGGATTCTTAATTTCAACGACATGACAGATCATTTGAATTTACAAGGAAATGGCTGAGAAAATCGCTCTTGTTGAAGGTTTCCTGAGCTGCCATGTGTGTTCAGAGACTTTCAGAGATCCTGTGTCTCTGAGCTGCAACCACAGCTTCTGTTCAAGCTGCCTGCAGAAATTCTGGGAACAAACTGAAAACAAGAACTGTCCCATCTGTAAGAGAAGATCTTCTAAGAATGTGCCAATAGTAAACTTCCCTTTTAAAGGAAGGGTGCCAATTCTTTTACTGGAAGACGAAAATCTGGATCATCTCAAACAGAAAAAGTAGAAAAGCAGCTGGTGGTGGTCTGCAGTAAACATCCAGAAGACCCTGTATTGCTCAGTAAAGTTGAGCAGAGAGCTGTGTGTCCTGTCTGTCAGGATTCTCTCCTTCAGACTCACAAAGTGGTTTGCATTGATCAAGCACCTGGCGAGCTAAAAGAGCGGCTTAAATCTGACTTAAAGTCTCTGCAGGACACGAGGAACAAACACAAACAGGTGGAGGAAACATATGATGATGTGATTCAACACTCCAAGAAGCAGGTGTTGTCCACAGAGAGACAGATCAGAGCAGAGTTCAACAATCTCCACCAGTTCCTGAAAGAGAAAGGAGTCCAGACTGGCAGCTCTGAGGGAGGAAGAGAAGCAGAAGGGGAAGACTATCAGCAGAGAGATGAAGAGGATTCAGGAGCAGATCTCCTCTCTGTCAGACAGTATCTCTGCTGTTGAAGAAGACCTTCAGAAAGACAACGTGTCGTTCCTCAGCAGTTATAAAGCCACTCAGAGCAGAACCAGAGCCCAGAACTCACTGTCAGATCCACAGCTGGTCTCAGGAGCTCTGATAGATGTGGCCAAACACCTGGGCAACCTGTCCTTCAGAGTCTGGGAGAAGATGAAGGAGAAGGTCCACTTCAGTCCTGTCATTCTGGACCCAAACACTGCAAACAGAAGGCTCCGTCTGTCTGATGATCTGACCAGTGTGAGACGTGGAGACGCAGAGCAGCAACTTCCTGATAATCCAGAGAGAAACATTAATTACACCCTTGTTTTTGGTTCTGAGGGCTTCAGCTCAGGAAAACACAGCTGGGAGGTGGAGGTTGGAGATCATCCTGACTGGAATGTGGGCTTTGTCAGTGAGTCAACTGAAAGGAAAGGAAAAAAAACTCCTTCGCTATCAAATGGAGTCTGGTGTTTGCTGCACCGGGGACAAGAATACAAAACTGGTCTTGGTCAAATTGAAAGTCTTTGAATTGTAGACGTCTATTGTATTGGGTGCACAGTAACATTTAAAAAAAATGTTTTAATTAATTTGCATCTGTAGGTTCTTCAGTGGCTAATTTCATTTAGCATTGAGTCTTGTTTCAGTTGATTGTATTTGGGTTATCTGGTAAATAAAAAAATGATCAGAATGACAGGAACAATACTTTTCTGATATTCTGCCACTAACACATGGGGTCAACAACAAGGGGTTGCATGGTGGTGCAGTTGGTGGCCCTGTTGCCTGGGCTTTTAAATCCCAGCCCGTCTTTCTGCATGGAGTTTGCATGTTCGCCGTGTCCATGTGTTGGTTCTCTCTGTGTACTCTGGTGTTATTTGGTCTCTCTGAGAGAGGTGACCTGTCCAGGGTGTTCCCCGCTTTTCAACCAATGACCGCTGGAGATCGGCACCAGCGACCCTGCAGAGATGAGCGGAGTAGCCTGTAGACAATGGATGAGTGGAACATGTCAGCAGTCTGATTGTTCTTGTAGTCAGGGAAACTCATTGGTTTATCTGTATTATAACTTTATTGCACCTATTACACCTTACATTACTTGAAGTTCAGAAAACAACTTCATTTGATGTGACCTCTGTAGTTGTTTTGTTTTGTGTTGAATTCATCCCAGAACTATGAAGAGAAAACTAATTTCACTGGAAAAAAATTTTCTTTTTTTTTTCTTTTCATTTCTTTGTAAAACCATGTAGTTTAACCATACCTTGAACTTTGACCTTTTGAATTCACGGACTTTCTGCTCTTTTGCTTACAGTTGGCCAAATCATTTTTTATTGTTTAGACAAACTAAACTTTACATTAGCTAAATTAAAGCCTTTTTATTTACTCTAGTTTTTCTGACATGTACCATACCATATTATTTATATAAAGCCACCTGCAGCTGTGTTGGACTGTCTTATGAGGCATTAAGGTCGCCTACTTTGTTTTGTTCAATTAGAAGAATCCATAGTTAATCTTTATATGTTTCAAGTTATCACGTCAAAAATTCTGATTAAGAAACTACTTTTAGCTTATGTAAGGATTACAAGTGTTACCATCAATGTACAAAGTAAATCTTAGCAGAGAGGGTTTTAGTTCAAAAGGAAAACATCGTTAGCATCATAGCATAATTGCCTAAGTCATATTTGAATGTTTTGGTTTGGTTTCTGCCAAGCACATTATTTTATTGAAATTGTAACAGTGTGCCAAGATATGACTGAGGCAATGAGGCTAACACAATTCTCCTTTTCTATTCAGTACCTCTGAGATTCCCTGATGTCACAGAGAAAGAACTCTGATTGGCTAACTCCAGGCTGCTTTTAGCTCATTGATTATATGATGCATTTCCTCTATGTTCCCCCATAAATCAACTCCTGTTTCCACATGTTTGTTTTTCTGAGTTTTAGTTTTCCAAAAATAAGGACCGCCACCTTGCATCCAAGGAAGAAACGGACCCGACCAAACCCAGCACCCGGCTGGACTGTTTTATAGCTGTAGCTGTGAAAATGGCTTAACATTGTATGATTCGCTGTGTGTGATTATTTTTGAGCAGCATTCAGTGAGCCACAGTTCCTTAGCCTCAGCTCATTAGTAAATTTCTTCAAGTGTGACCTGATGAACAAAGTCCAAGTGAAAAACCTACAAATATCCAAAACGTGTGACAAAGGAGACTTGACTCATTTAAAGTCTTCTAAGTAATTTAGAGACTGAAAGTTGTTTATTCAAATTATTACTGTGTTTTCCTTCAAGTCCTGAGGCTAACTGATGTGCTTAAACAATTCTTTTGTGCATGTATCTGTTTGCTTTGAAGACTTGATATTCTAGATTAAAATCAGCACTCACATCTCAATGGAAGAAAGACCTAAAGACTGAGGAAGGTGGATTTCTTTTCCAAAATAAAAGCACATCTGGATTGTGACAAATACATTACAATAGCAGTATTACACAAAAATAAACATTTTCAAAATAGAATGCATAACAGTCCTCTTACTGTTTCCATAATGTATGTATCCACGCCATTGCATTAAACCTGCAAAGCTCTCAGTAAGCAGCAAGGTTTTAGTTGATTTGCTATCTTCGGTTAACTCTGAGGGTGGAAGACCATTTTTTGCAGGCTGCAACTTGGATTCTGAAGCATTTTAACATTGACTGGGAACGTTGTTTGGTTGCTTGTGATCTTGATGAGAGGAATAACAATAAGTAAAGTCCAAGAAATTAAAAACCAGACCCTGTTGTAAGAGTTAAGTTGTTACCATTACCGTTACCTGTTCTAAAAAATGTTGCACTTTATTAGAAAACATAACATCTCCATATTAATAATGAAAAATACAGGGACAACACTGATGAGATTAACCCTTATTTCCCTACAACATCATCTGCAC
The DNA here is from genome assembly GCF_021462225.1 of Girardinichthys multiradiatus. NCBI lineage: Eukaryota > Metazoa > Chordata > Actinopteri > Cyprinodontiformes > Goodeidae > Girardinichthys > Girardinichthys multiradiatus. Next base: position 45,309,073 of record NC_061805.1, read on the forward strand.
TCTCCATTAGCTTTATGATCTTGGCCACTAAGAGCTATATCAGGACAGTAAAAGTGGGCAAATATATTTCAATGATTGGCACCTGAAATAAAAAAGCTTAACAAACATTGTGGCCATGCATTTTGTATTTGCAATATTACACACTAATATTGCCATGATGACTGTGATTCAATATATTATGCACTTGAATGCTTTACATCTATTTTCACTTAATCATACTTTGAAAAACAGTTTGCATTTTTTTCCCCATAAGCATTTTTATGGACTAAAAAACATTAAAATAATAAAACATTATGTTTTTAATTAATGAGTAGGATACCATGATCTCTGCTGAAGGAAGAAGATGGTAGAAGTTCAGAGGAAAGGTTTGTCTTAATGGTAGTTCATCTGACAGGAAGGCAGCAAAGTCCAGTTCTATCTCAGTAAACCAGAGGAATACTCTGGCAGATTAAATAGGGGACTGACATCTGATTCATCATTTGAGATCAACATTACAGATAAATTTTTATACAGCAATTCTGATATTTCATCAAGAATAAATGTCAAGTTTGTGTTTGATTTTCCTGTAAATAAATAATGTAAACGTCATTTTTAGATTTAGATAGAATTTATATCTAATATCTTTAAACAAACTGTGACAATGGATTTTGGTGTGTTTTTAATCAGACAAACTCAACATTTAAATGGTCATGTTATTGATAAGACCTTAACGCGGTTTCTTGAATTTATAGAAGTACATAAGAGAACAGAGTAATAATCTGAAGAATCAGAGAATCAGAGAACCAGACAATAATATGTTACTACATAGAAGAAAGACAAATGGACAAAAGAGACAAATGAAAACTAGAAAGAGCTGACAGCAGAGATATGATGGAAACATTAGAAACAGAGGGAGAGGCAAAATACTCCCTGGAAAGAAACACCTCGGGTTTGTGCCGGTTTGTGGTTCATTTAGTGACAACACCCCCTGCTGGAGCTAATCCTCTCTTTAATTGTCTGATCTATCTGTAAGACTGTTTTGATCCTCACCGTGACCAACCGGGTCAGGGAACCAGTCAGTCTCAGAGCTGATGGTCAACAAGTGATCCTCATACTGACCAAAGTGAGCTGCTCTGCTCTCTGCAACAGAATAAAACTACAGAAACTCCTCATAGTTAGTTTTAGTGTCTGCATTTCACCATCTCTAGATCAGATTAGTTAAATGCAGTATAAGATATTAGAAAAGCTGACTTGACTGCCATTCAACATTAAAATTAAAACGATAAAAGCACAAGTGTTCTGTGTTCAGTTAAACTTTGCCCTTTTAGCTCCATTAAATAGGTCAAATTAGACATAAATGCTGACCTGAAAACAGAGAAGCTCTTACTTCAAGAGCAGAAGGGATGATATGTTGTACAAAAGGATAGTAAACCTTTAGTTTAAGAGGCTTTAGATATTTGCTCAAATATCTAATATCAACATTAATATGGCTGCAATAAACAGTATTATTTTGGCCATGGTGAGAATACAATGGGCTGCACGGTGGCGCAGTTGGTAGCACTATTGCTTTGCAGCAAGAAGGTCCAGGGGCCTTTCTGCATGGAGTTTGCATGTTCTCCCCGTGCATGCGTGGGTTCTCACCGGGTACTCCGGCTTCCTTCCACAGTCCAAAGACATACCGGTTAGGTCCATTGGTGTCTCTAAATTGCCCTTAGGTGTATGAATGAGTGTGTGCGTGGTTGTTTGTGTGTTGCCCTGCGATAATCTGGCGAGCTGTCCAAGGTGTACCCCGCCTCTCGCCCAGAGACTGCTGGAGATAGGCACCAGCTTCCCCGTGACCCACTCTGTAAGAAACGGTAGAAAATGACTGACTGAGAATACAATGCCACTGCTGCTATGCTCTGTATAACATCTTCTGAGTAAGTAGCATTTTATGTTGATCCAGTGTTTTTCATTCAGCTCGACTTACATTACAGAAAGGCATGACTCCTCGTCTAACTTATTTTTATTTCATAGAAACACTGTACATTGCTGGTTTTAATGTCAACTACTGTTTCTGAACAACAGAAGATGAGGGAAAAGTAAGGGAAGCGGGGAGATAGTGGAGTCTAAAAGGAATATTGGGAACAGAGGGAACAGATTAGTATTATAAATAAATCGTGTTTTTTATCTTTACATAACACAAAACTAAAACACAGAATTTAGTAGGTGGAAGCTATGAGGTTACACATTGTGTACAGTAGGTGGCGGTGTTCAGTTATCAAATTGTTAGCGATCCACCATTAAGAAAACGAAGAAGGAGAAGATAAAGTTTGAGAATGGCGGGGGCTCAAATATTTACATGGTCAGACGAAGAGGTTCAGCTGTTGCTTCAGGTGACTTTAAAGTATAAAACCACCAAATTTGAAGAGAACATTGACTGGGAATCATGCCAGTCGAAATACGCGGACATTTACAAAGACTACTTGGAGCAGTATCCGGTAAATGGGGGAGCAGAAGGCAAAGACTTCCCACACGTCAAGAGCGCCATAACAAAGGCCCAGGTCATCTCCAAACTGAAAGCAGTCCGGGGGAAATACAGGCGGGCCGTGGACTCTGGGCGTCGGAGTGGGCATGGACGTGTCGTGCTAATTTTCTTTGAGTTATGTAAGCAAATATGGGGGGGTTCGCCGGCTACCAGCACCCTGGAATTCGGCATCGAAACGGCAGACTTCGAAGCCCGCACCGAGGATACCACCCCTTCGGACTCACGGAGTTCCACACCCCACTCTGAATGTAATGAGGTGTCCACAGCTGTAAAGTCCCGAAGGGAAATGCTCCAAGTACGTCCTGATTATTACTGATTATCATTCTGTGTTTATCATATTCTCATGATGTGAAAAAAATAAGAGAAATGTACAAAGTCTTTTCTTGGCCTCTTCCTAACATTAAAACATTGAGTTGTTGCTGGTGGTGATGATGGTGTTCAGATCTATTTGAACAGATTTGCTATTTCTTTGTCTCATGTTTTTAGACAAAACTGCGAAACCAACGACAAGACAGGCTGAAAAAGAGGCTCAACTCTGACCCGGCATTACAGGAAGACCTTCAAATAAAAAGAAGGATGATGGACCTCCTGGAGGAGTCCGAGAGGCGCAACGCAGAAAGACTGAATAAAATTACAGAGACCATGGAAAATATGACAAACTGTATTAAAGAGGGCTTCAGCCTTCTTGCCCCAATGATGACCCAGCCTCAGCAACCATTATATACACCTTCTGGGCACATGCAGGGGGCTTCAGAGGTTCCTTATGGGTTCTGTAAAGATGAGCAGAGAGAAGAGATTCCTGTCTGTGAGTTTTCTCTCCACCAGAGTCCCAAAGTGGTTATTACAGAACAACAAGTCAGTGAGCTGAAGGAGCAGCTGAAATCTGACTTAAAGTCTCTACAGGACAAGAAGGACAAATGCATACAAGTGGAGGAGACATACGATGATGTGATTCAACACTCCAAGGATCAGGTGTTGTCCACAGAGAGACAGATCAGAGCAGAGTTCAACAAGCTCCACCAGTTCCTGAAAGAGGAAGAAGAGTCCAGACTGGCAGCTCTGAGGGAGGAAGAGGAGCAGAAGGGGAAGACTATCATCAGAGAGATGAAGAGGATTCAGGAGCAGATCTCCTCTCTGTCAGACAGTATCTCTGCTGTTGAAGAAGACCTGCAGAAAGACAACGTGTCGTTCCTCAGCAGTTATAAAGCCACTCAGAGCAGAACCAGAGCCCAGAACTCACTGTCAGATCCACAGCTGGTCTCAGGAGCTCTGATAGATGTGGCCAAACACCTGGACAACCTGTCCTGCAGAGTCTGGGAGAAGATGAAGGAGAAGGTCCACTTCAGTCCTGTTATTCTGGACCCAAACACTGCAAACAAATGGTTGCATGTGCCTGATGATCGGACCCTTGAGAGAAATGGAGACACAATGCAGCAGCATCCTAACAATCCAGATAGAAAGACCAAGTGTATTGAGATTTTTGGTTCTGAGAGCTTCAGCTCAGGAAAACACAGCTGGGAGGTGGAGGTGAAAACTTTTCCTGATGGGACCGTGGGTTTGGTTAAAAAGTCAGATGACAGGAAGGGGGAGAGAGATGTTACACCTGAAAATGGAATCTGATGTTTGTGTTATGAAGATGCAGAATACACTAATGTTGTTGGTAAGACCTTCATAGTGAAGAAGAGTCTCCAGAAGATCAGAGTCCAGCTGGACTATGACAGGGGTGAGGTGACTCGCATCTACACTTATAGAGACACTTTCACTGAGAAACTCTTCCCATATTTCAGTGTTGGTGAAGCTGCTGATGCCGAAACCATGGGCATCAGCTTTTACAAGTCTGAAATGTTAAGATTAAACTAATTTGGTTTTTATTCCTTTGTTTATAAATATTCTCTCAGTTCTTTCAACAAGAAGAAAAACTTGATTCTGGGTTTTAAAAACATCAGTGTTTTAAATATTGGATAGACTTTAACATTATTGATCCCAAAGGTTTAGAATGGCAAGTCAGTGAGAGAAATAATTATTTGAAGTCCCCACAAAGCCTGAGTATGAGCATGAAGTAGAAACTTTTATTGTTTTAGATGCAACGTTTTAGAAGGCATTTTGACTCCTCCTCACTCACTGCTGCTTGGAAACTCAACACTTGAGCTTCCTCTACAGATTTTCTGTATGACTGAGGTCTTGTGACTGACGAGACATCTCCATGACTTTAATGAGCTTCTTCTTTGGCCCTCTGGAGTTACTGTCATATGTCATTATGTCATAATCCATTACCCATAACTGTTCTTATCGTAGATTTAACAATAATTGACCAAGTTTGTTGACCACTCAATGCGGTGAATTTCCTGTACCAGCAACCCCAGCATAATATTTCCACCTCCGTGCTTGACAGTGGTGACGGTTATCGTCTGTTTCTATAAATATGCCAGGTTAAGCTGGAAGGTCAGACAAAATTCCACTTGTGTCGTAGAGGATCGAATGCATATTTCACCCAATGACCTGCAAAATAATCTTCATCTTTTATGTAATGTCTTTTTTTGTCTTTCTGCTTGTATGTCGGTAAACCGTGAAAAATCAGCAGGGGATCAAATACATATTTTCCCCACTGTTCACAAAAAATGTTAATAAATAATGTTTTTCATTTAAATTTTAGTTTTTGTTGTTTAGGTGATTAGGTTCTGTAAGCTTAACTCTTTAAAAAAAAAAAAAAAGTCTTTTTTAAGAATCGGATAAGAACCAACCAGATTTTTCCGGGCCAATACCGATTTCTGGTCTAATCTGGAAATGTTCAGTCGGAGCAGGTTGAGAGAAAATTGCCCAATTGCAGTTGCTGGTCAGGTTATTGGTGCTAAACAAGCATTTTAGTATGAACTTCATTGTTTTACAGATGGATCAAACTGTGTGCACTGATTTAATAGTTCACCTTGTAGTTCGATCCAATGTTGTCTGTAAAAAAGTGTTTTTTTTATTTTTTATAGAACCTTAATGGGGACATATGCAAAATCCACTTTTTTAGCCTTTAAATACAAGTTGTGGTGAGCAGAAAAGTTGAATGTACACACTCAGATCTAAGAGGTGTTTTGGAGGGATTCATTTTAACCTAATATGCATGTATCTGTGAGAGGAAGCTTTACACGTTCACAAAAGGAGCATGCAAACTCCATGCAAGAAGGTCTGGGCCAGGAATTGCACCGATGACCTTCCCACCGCAAGGCAACATTCACAATCACTGGTCCACCGAATCTCAGTCCACCTATCAACTGTTCTTCTGCACTGGGTGTAATGCAGAAAAAGACCATGAGAGGGCGCCTCTTATCTGTCTGCTGAACTCCTGCTGATCCTCATAATAACGCCCAGGTTCTTGCATAAGACAGCCACTCTGCTCTGACCTGACTCTGGTAAAACATTATTATCATTCTAAAACAACATGACTGTGCAGGCCATGGGAGATGTTCAACTTCACTTTCATGTTCATCAAACCAATCTTTCACCAGTCTTGCTGTGTGTATTGGTGCATTGTCATCCTGATACACGGCACCGCCTTCAGGATACAATGTTTGAACCATTGGATGCACATGGTCCTCAAGAATGGTTCGGTAGTCCTTGGCAGTGACGCGCCCATCTAGCACAAGTATTGGGCCGAGGGAATGCCATGATATGGCAGCCCAAACCATCACTGATCCACCCCCATGCTTCAGTCTGGGCATGCAACAGTCTGGGTGGTACGCTTCTTTGGGGCTTCTCCACACCGTAACTCTCCTGGATGTGGGGAAAACAGTAAAGGTGGACTCATCAGAGAACAATACATGTTTCACATTGTCCACAGCCCAAGATTTGCGCTCCTTGCACCATTGAAACCGACGTTTGGCATTGGCATGAGTAACCAAAGGTTTGGCTATAGCAGCTCGGCCGTGTATATTGACCCTGTGGAACTCCCGACGGACAGTTCTGGTGGAAACAGGAGAGTTGAGGTGCACATTTAATTCTGCCGTGATTTGGGCAGCCGTGGTTTTATGTTTTTTGGATACAATCCGGGTTAGCACCCGAACATCCCTTTCAGACAGCTTCCTCTTGCGTCCACAGTTAATCTTGTTGGATGTGGTTCGTCCTTCTTGGTGGTATGCTGACATTACCCTGGATACCGTGGCTCTTGATACATCACAAAGACTTGCTGTCTTGGTCACAGATGCGCCAGCAAGACGTGCACCAACAATTTGTCCTCTTTTGAACTCTGGTATGTCACCCATAATGTTGTGTGCATTTCAATATTTTGAGCAAAACTGTGCTCTTACCCTGCTAATTGAACCTTCACACTCTGCTCTTACTGGTGCAATGTGCAATCAATGAAGACTGGCTACCAGGCTGGTCCAATTTAGCCATGAAACCTCCCACACTAGGGCTGCACAGTAGCACTGTTGCCTTGCAGCAAGAAGGTCCTGGGTTCAATTCCCGTCTGGGGTCTTTCTGCATGGAGTTTGCATGTTCTCCCCATGCATGCATGGGTTCTCACCAGGTACTCCGGCTTCCTCCCACAGTCCAAAAACATGCCTGTTAGGTTAATTGGTCTCTCTAAATTGTCCTTAGGTGTATGAATGAGTGTGTGCGTGGTTGTTTGTGTGTTGCCCTGCAATGGACTGGCCACCTATCCAGGGTGTACCCTGCCTCTCGCCCATAGACTGCTGGAGATAGGCACCAGCTTCCCTGTGAAACACTATGGAATAAGCGGAAGAAAATGACTGACTGACCTCCCACACTAAAATGACAGGTGTTTTGGTTTCATTGTCCAACCCCTGTATATGTACCATTTACTACTTGGGAACATAAATGTACCTTTCAGGGCCTCAAAAAGTACAAATATGTGCCTTCAGGTCCAATTATTAGCTTTATGGGGGTACACAAGTCCAGACCGTACCTCTTGGGCCAGAAATGTGCTCCTTCTGTACCCCTATTTGTGACGGTGTAGTATAAATAAAAAAAACAATAATTTAGTGTCTCTGGGGATTCAAATGCAGTTATAACGATAAAAAGTTGCAAGAAAAACTGATTAGGCAGCATGATTTTTAGCAAAATTGTTTATTTTTATTTGTATTTTTTAATGTGATTTCAAATGGTCACAATAATATACCAAAAAAAAAACAAGTAAGCAGGAGTTTTCCACAGAGAGTCGGATCAAGATCAAAAAGCTCCATCCGTTCCTGAGGGAGGAGAAGGAGCAGGTTTTATTCTCTTTTAAAAAGCTTTATTAAAAACTATCAAAAATTTGGCACATATGGTATCAACACAGGTAGTTGAGGAAACCAAATGATAATCAAAGCAACAGCTTATAGCCTAAATACACAACTAAGGTGTCCTATGACTGTTACATTAAAGCGATGCAGCTGATGGAGAAAATATTTCTTGAAAAAAACAAAGTTTCTCCACCAGTTTCCAGGACAGTCATTTGTGTTTGGCAGCTGTACAATCAAACATCTCAGAGTTAACAGAGAAACATAATGTTTGCCTACAGAGGTCAGAGTAGCACACCTTGTCTGACCGGTATCCCCGACAAGTAAAAGAAATGAAAGTAATTTTCGACATTGCTAAACAAAATTAAGAAGCAGTTTCAGGGTGTGAGATCTCTGGATAAAAAAGGAGAATTTTGTTAGTTTGAGTTGTCTTAACCTGCTTAAACTAAGGTAAAACAGATGCTATACGTCTGACCAGCACTCTGAAACTGTATTTCCAACTCACACACTGTGATATGAGATTTACAGGTAAAGAAACCAATGTAAACTTAAAAAATGCACATATTTGAATCTACAAAATATACCAAAAGTAACACTAATTGAAATGTATGTATACAGTAGACGGATTAACAAAGGAGCAGACAGGTTTTTGTTTTTGGTTTTTTTTTCTTTCAGGATGGTTTTTATTGCATAGCTACTGATTGATAGTCTGTTGAATAATCCGTCCCTTTAAATTAATTTATTTGAAAATAAAAAATGTTGATTATAGTTTAAATGTGTCAGATCGCACAATTATCACAGTCTATAAACATGGTCCATAGTCTGAATAATAAAAATAATTGCTTTGTTGGCCATTGGTTTAATTCTGTTACAAGGTCTAATGACTTATGGTGATCAGCTTCTATCACTATCACAGAGAGCTCTCTGTGAGTAGTATCGTCTGCATTCAGAGCACCATTTAATGGAGCAATTCTTAAATGTCATATAAAAATCTTTTAAAAAGCAGCGACATGGGGGCTCTACGCATTGTTTGGACAATGATGATCCATTAAGTTTTTGGAATTTGACTGGGTCATTTTATTAGGGGAGCAGATTAATTCAAATTGACTTTCTCTGTAAACCGACACTGAAGCCAACTTAGTCGGTCTGTCTCTCAGTGAGATTGCGCCCCCTGCTGGAGCTCATCCTCTCCTTACACAGTTTCTGATCAGTCGGTTGGACTTCTATTTAGGTTCACAAGTCCCCCTGAACCTCTTCTCCTCACAGATAAACAGGTTCAGCGAAGAACCCTATAGAGCCATCAGACTGACAGCGGCAAGTTAAAGGATTGAGCTAATAACATGAGCACAAATCAAGAAAACTGCAGTTCTTCATTATCACATACTGAGCCCCTGTTGACTTGAAGCTCCTGAGAGGTTTAATGGTTTTATTTTCTAACATAAACACTTAACATTTTCAGAGATGATTCCAATAACCTTGTTTCTGAAGAGACCATAGAAGTAACTTTTAATAGGCCATTGTTTAAATTTTGATGAAAAGTTGTTTCAACATTTTTATAGCTCAGCCTTAGTGAAGCATATAAAAGGTTGGTGTTTTCAAAGATAAAAAAAAAATCTATTTTTTTACAGGAGGAGAGACAGACCAGAATTAGACCAATAAAACCACCACGATCCAGCTCCTGGAAGAGGAGGAGGATCAGCAGAAAACCATTATCACTAGGGACATTTATTTCTGGACCCAAACATCACTGTTTCTCATCTGCCTCATCATCTGACCAGTGTGTGACATGAAACCTAAACAAAATGTTCCTGACAATCCAGAGAGAGACTGATTATTTCACAGGTTTTTTTTATCATTTGGGCTTTAGGGATTTAGAGATTCAAATTGTTGACAAAAAACAATTTTGGAGACAATGGATGAGAAAATCGCTCTTTTTGAAAGTTATCTGAGCTGCCATGTGTGTTCAGAGACGTTCAGAGATCCTGTGTCTCTGAGCTGCAACCACAGCTTCTGTTCAAGCTGCCTGCAGAAATTCTGGGAACAAACTGAAAACAAGAACTGTCCCATCTGTAAGAGATATTCTAAGGATTTTCCACCTGTTACGTTAACTATGAAGGAACAGGCCGATGGTTTTACTGTAGGACAAAAATCTGGATCATCTGAGACAGAAAAAGGAGAAGAGCAGCTGATGGTGGTCTGCAGTAAACATCAAGAAGACCCTAAACTGTTCTGTGAAGATGAGCAGAGAGCTGTGTGTCCTGTCTGTGAGCTCTCTGTCAGATCCACAGCTGGTCTCAGGAGCTCTGATAGATGTGGCCAAACACCTGGGCAACCTGTCCTTCAGAGTCTGGGAGAAGATGAAGGAGAAGGTCCACTTCAGTCCTGTCATTCTGAACTCAAACACAGCACACCCTGAGCTCCATCTGTCTGATGATCTGATCAGTGTGAGATATGGAGACACAAAGCAGCAGCTTCCTGATAATCCAGAGAGAAACACTGATTTCTCCAACGTTTTTAGGTTCTAAGGGCTTCAGCTCAGGGAAACACAGCTGGGAGGTGGAGGTTGGAGATCATCCAAAATGGACTCTGGGTTTGGTCAAGGAGTCTGTGGAGCGAAAGGGAATCAGATGTACTTCGCCAGAATATGGGTTATGGTGTTTACTGTATCTTGAAGGAAAATACACTAATGGTTGTGGTAAAACTCTCACAGTGAAGAAGAGTCTCCAGAAGATCAGAGTCCAGCTGGACTGTGATGGGGGGGAGGTGACCTTCTACGATCCTGAAGACATGAGTCTCATCTACACTCATAGAAACACTTTCACTGAGAAACTCTTCCCTTATTTCTGTGTTGGAAAAGCTGCTGATGCCAAAACTTCTGATCTCAAAATTTGTGAAAAAAATGTGACGGTAAAATTATTTGTTATTGTTAAAATGGAGATTTTTACTAATTTTATTTTATTTTCATACCAGGAAAACAAAACATGTGCTTTTTTTTTTTTTTACCATAGTTACATCCTCCACTGTTAAATGAATCCACACAGTGCAGCACAAACACAAATATTTGAACTTAAAACATTACGTTTTATATAGAAAGCCAAAAAAAACCTTTAATATTAATTTATAAGGCTATTATTTATTCCCTAAAATTGGTCCATTGATATTACATAAATGTATCAGTTATTTTGACAGATGTAAAACATCAACATCAAAAATAACAGTTCAGTCATAATTGTTTCTGCTAAATGTATTTTCTTAATAGCTTTTGTCTTTTGCCTGGCAAACAGACATTAAAAGGATTTTAAGAAGTCAGTTTTACTCTTATAGTAAATTTAAAGGGTAAACGATAGTAGCTGCAACTATGTATAAAAATAGAGAAAGATGTTTTTCCTGTGAGAAATAAAGTTTTTCAGCATCAAACCCTGAGTTCCTGTTGGCCTAAAGTACCTGAAAAACCGTTTTAGTAGAAAGCAGCAGCTAAATACATGAATCCCACAGAGTTTATTGTTGGAACTTCTCAAAGCATCTTCTTCATTCTTTCTAGATGGCCTCTTTGACTAAAATGATCAATAAAAGATGCTACATTTTATTCAACAACATTTTTACAACCTGACAGTAAATCTAATCATGTTTGCTACTAATTGCAAATGTAATGCCCCAAAATACTGATTATAACAGCAGTCAGTTGGAACTGAAACTAATTACAGATCTTCTAAACATCTAAATGGTTACTTAATGCAAGCAAGCCATGTTTACTTGTAGAGCACAAGTGCTTGACATGATTTAAAAAATTACATTGCAGTTGCATAATAAAGAAAAGTAAAGAAAAATTGGACTACAGACTAAAATTAATGAATGCACTTGATGCCCATATTTTCTTAGCATAAAATCAAATGTTTCTCCCTAGGGAGGATGCAACTCCTTAGAACTGTTCTGATCCATTATGCATATTAATAATGGGAGAATATTCATTTTAAAACTGGTCCACATCTGGACTAAGAGTCGGAGACTTCCTGGTGCTCTGTACCTTCCTCCCAACGTCTTCTAGGAGAGCCCAGCCCAGGGTCTTTTACAGTGAACTGCTTCTCACTGTGGACAGCACGGTCCTTCACACTGTCTGTTCCAAGGTGGGAAATACTAATTAACCTTTATCCTCAGTTGAAACTCTTATCAATATGTTTTAGTTAATAGTTTAAACAGAACAATCAAAAGCAACTTCAAACAAATAGGTTTTTAACCTTGATGTAAAGGAAGGCACTGTTGCAGTAATCTTTTCAACTAAAAATAAATGGATGAATGTGTTTTTCAACTCGGTTTATATTTTTGGTAGAATTAATTCTAAAGGGCCATTATAATATTAATTAATAACATTTACTTTGCCTGTTTAATATCTAAAATCAGTGTTGATGGTTTATTGTTTTGATTTTTAACTCTGGATGTTTCAGCACATATTCAGTTGACAGCAACTGAAAGATTGGGGTTGTTACTGTTTGAAAAAGTAGAAACTGTATTTTAGGATTTCTCCAAGTGCTCAAGGTTCCAGGTCCAGAACAACTAGTGATAAACAAGTAACACCGCCTAAGAAATTTCAGCTTAAATATAATCAAATTAATTACTTATCATGGCTCAAATGTTAAAGTATGTGTTTTTTACACATTGGGATATTCAAAAGAAATATAAATCAATTTACAGTACAAGACATTAACATCAGAACGACTGAAGTAGAACAGAGTAGAGACAACCTCAATGAGCTGCCTAAACTGAATAGTCTAAAAATTCATTTTATTTTTTTCCAGATTCAGTTTTATTTTTTTTCCTTTATTTAATTTTTAGCTTTCAGAAACGTTTTTATTTACAAAGTAAACATATTATTTAACCTCAAACCGCTTTAAATCATAGCACATGTTTGTTAAGAATGTTTCATACTTTCAATGCGTTTATTTGTAGAATCATTGGTGGCCAGCCGTTGTTCTCGATGCCTTTTGTCCTTCATATTTTAGATGTTTCCTTGCTTCAAATGAATTGCATAGGCAGGTTGCTGCAGAACTTGGTGATAAACTGAGGAGATAAATTTGCCGCTTATCATTCAGGTGTTCTGGAGTAGGGACAAATGGTAGTCTTTAGAGGATTGGAACTGCTGACGTCTGCTGTGGAAATGTGTTTAATAAAATCCTCATAACTGATTAAAGATAGAATCAAGTGAAGCACACAGATAAACATTTTTCTGCCTCGTTTTAAACACTGCAAGGATGGTCCTTTTATGTGAAAATATTGACAATCAGAAGTAGCTGCTGAACACTTGTAAAGGAACATGTGTGTAATGTCAGGCATTTAAATTCTCATGAGGTTTTGTAATTTTATTTTATTTTTATGTATTTTGCAATTTTGCATAAATCTTCCAAAGAAGCTTGAGTTCAAAAGAGTAAATATTTAGGGTTTTTTGTAGCGTGCACTGCATTATAACTGAATCAAGATTATGTTGATTTCTTTATATATTTCTGTAAAAAAAAGCCAATTGTTTTAATTGTGAAGTGCCTTGAGATTACATTTGTGGTCGATTGCTGCCGTATAAAAAAAATTGGAATGGATTAAATTGAGAGTTCAGACGATTATGTGCTGCCCAGAGGTTCAGAGACCACAATTTGAGTTTTTGATTGTTATTCAGATGATCTTTGTCAACATTAGAACACCTTAAACCTTTCAAAACGTCACATTAAATCAAATCTGTTCAATTCTTTTTGATATATTTCTGTATATCCGTATTTGCTCATTGTGCGTCTTTGGTATATTAGCTAAAGGTCAAGACCTTTGAACAATTATGCAGAAAAGCACTTAAACATTTATTGCTTTTATTGATTTGTTAAGCCAGAGGTTTGATGTAAACTAATTTAATATCATCAATGTGAAACTAAATATGAGCTCATTAAAGAGTTGATTAAATGGAGGTTTTCTAGGTATGTCCAACTGGAAGGAGACTCTAGAACATACCCAGAACTGTAGGTTAATTTCAATAATGCTTTATCAGACAGGAAGCCAGCAAAGCTTAGACTGATCTCAGCAAACTAGACAACACTTCCTCTAGATTTAGCTATTTCTAGATTAATTTAGCTGCCTAGGTAAACTCAGTCATCTCTTTGATCCAACACCAAAACTAGCTTCTGCAGCCATCTAACAGCAGCAGATAGACAAAAATTTGCTTCATAACTAACAGGTTTGGAAAGTTATTCTTTTCTTCAGATAACATGCAATGCAGCAGGACCAAAACTCCAGGCTTTATGAGCCAGTGTCTTGCAACTTTTAGATGTTTATCTGGTCCTATACATCAAATAGATCACTGACTCCCCAGCATGCAGTCAAGTTCACCAGACCTGTTAATGACCTGATTATTTGATTCAGCTGTGTGAAGCAAAATCAAATAAAAAAATGTCAGGACCCTGTGCTACAGTCTCATTCAAATTACACCTCTTCTTCCAGTTTATATTTTATGTTTATTAAATCTGCTGAGATATAGATAAGAAAAGACCTAAAATGTAAGAATTTATAACAGAAGCAGGGAAACTGTTTACAATGCATCAGCTTCTAGGTAAAGTTTCATATTTTCATATCTTAGACAATTAATGCCTAAAAGATCACTACAATATCTGATAATTATATCACTATTGACAGTTTCCTGTTAAAAAATGTCATCTCTGGATTTTTTTAGCACGAATTCAATGAAAAGTCACTGGAAAGTCAAGGGCTTTATTGTTTGTAAAAGTTATCATTTAACTGAGAAAGAAATGAAATAGCACCATCTAGCGGCATGGTTCTCAGTTTTATTTCAATAAACTCCACCCAAAACAAGATAAACGAAACTGAAGGGATTATTAAGACGACGTCAAGTGAAAGTCACTTATCTGTACAGCAGAAACAGGCAGAAGCAGGCCTGCATCTCAACATACTGTCTTTAGCAAAGAAATCTATTAAAATGGCGGAGAAAATCGCTCTTGTTGAAGGTTTCCTGAGCTGCCATGTGTGTTCAGAGACGTTCAGAGATCCAGTGTCTCTGAGCTGCAACCACAGCTTCTGTTCAAGCTGCCTGCAGAAATTCTGGGAACAAACTGAAAACAAGAACTGTCCCATCTGTAAGAGAAGATCTTCTAAGGAAAATCCAACAATCAACGTCTCCCTCAAAGAACTTGCTGATTCATTTGCTGAGAAACAGAATGAAGCTTCAACTGAGATGGAAAAAGAAAACAGGAAACAGAAGAAGGTGGTGTGTGAGAAACACTCAGAGGTTCCTTATTTGTTCTGTGAAGACGAGCAGAGAGCTGTGTGTCCTGCCTGTGAGTTTTCTCTCCACCAGAATCACAAAGTGGTTCCTATAGAACAAGCAGTCAGTGAGCTGAAGGAGCAGCTGAAATCTGACTTAAAGTCTCTGCAGGACAAGAGGAACAAACACAAACAGGTGGAGAAAACATACGATGATGTGATTCAACACTCCAAGAAGCAGGTGTTGTCCACAGAGAGACAGATCAGAGCAGAGTTCAACAAGCTCCACCAGTTCCTGAAAGAGGAAGAGGAGTCCAGACTGGCAGCTCTGAGGGAGGAAGAGAAGCAGAAGGGGAAGACTATCAGCAGAGAGATGAAGAGGATTCAGGAGCAGATCTCCTCTCTGTCAGACAGTATCTCTGCTGTTGAAGAAGACCTGCAGAAAGACAACGTGTCGTTCCTCAGCAGTTATAAAGCCACTCAGAGCAGAACCAGAGCCCAGAACTCACTGTCAGATCCACAGCTGGTCTCAGGAGCTCTGATAGATGTGGCCAAACACCTGGGCAACCTGTCCTTCAGAGTCTGGGAGAAGATGAAGGAGAAGGTCCACTTCAGTCCTGTCATTCTGGACCCAAACACTGCGAGTGGATGGCTCCATCTGTCTGATGATCTGACCAGTGTGAGACGTGGAGACGCAGAGCAGCAGCTTCCTGATAATCCAGAGAGAAACACTAATTACTCAAATGTTTTTGGTTCTGAGGGCTTCAGCTCAGTGAAACACAGCTGGGAGGTGGAAGTTGGAGATCATCCTGTCTGGAGTGTGGGTTTGGTTAAAGAGTCTATTGACAGGAAGGGAGAGACGCATGTTTCATCAAAATATGGAATCTGGTGTTTGCTGCATCGTGAAGGAAAATACACTAATGGTCTTGGTAAGAGTCTAACAGTGAAGAAGAGTCTCCAGAGGATCAGAGTCCAGCTGGACTATGATGGGGGGGAGGTGACCTTCTCCAACTCTGAGGACATGAGTCTCATCTTCACTCACAAAGACACTTTCACTGAGAAACTCTTCCCTTGTTTTAATATAGGCGCAGCAGGTGATGCCAGAACATCTGAGATCAGAATATGTGAAACTAAGATTCTGATGGAGTCAATCTAATTCAACATATTTAAGGACAGAGAAGACATAGATTCTGTTCCATTTAAATATTTAATTTTGTCTGATTTAATATAAATGTCGACCGAGTGGCGGACCACAAGATGATTAACAGGATGATATGAAATTCAAAATAATGGCTGATAGCATTTATAGGTTTACTGTAGTTTTGAAAGGTTGTCTTTTTACACAACTATTTACACATTATACTTGTTTTTAATGAAAGAATGTGTTGTTTAAATCACAGAAATTGCTAAAGTCGCGCTTTCATATTGAGATTTGTACATTTCTCGTTATCTTACACCACAAAAGGTCTTATGAAACTTCAATAGCTTCAAACACTAGTGCCATTTTTAAGATCAGGGTTTTCTCCTTTCTGCTGTCTCTCCACATCGGTCCTGCCGAGGAACACAAGTTAAAGTCAGGAGCTGTTCTCTATTCTTGCTGCTTCCTCTCACGGCCTAGAAGACCTGAAGTTGTTCTCAGCACCTCTGTGCAGCCGGTCCCTGCACTCTGCTCGGTCTGACTGTTTCTGTGCAGAAATAATGAAATGTTCAAAGAAAGCCTCTTAAATATTTTTGTGGGTTTTTGTTATTTATATTTTCTGCTTTGGAGCGTTTTAATTATTGTTTGTAAAGTTCTGTTTTTAAATATGATTTTAATCGCATTAAACCATTGATTCTTAGAATGATGCTGCACTATGCATTTGACGTATTTATATTTTTATTTGGTTTTTCTATTTGGAAGTGAAAATACTGATGCAAAAAATCATTGCAGTTAGTAAGATTTTGTTAAATGTCTTGATATTTTTCAGATGAACACTGTTGAAGTAAATGTGACCCTTACAACTCAACTAAAATTGTAAAATAGTAATTTCACTAAATATTGTGTGCATAAACATCACATTGCTGTTTATATACTGTAGTTTAGTCATAACTGTCATGAGATAGAGTTTATTTGTTGTTTGAAACACTGGGTCAGAAATCAGACTGGCAGACTCAAAATCTAGTTTTCTCACTGGAGAGACTAGTTGACTGTTTTAAAATAAAAATGATATAAAAAATCTCTAGAATTGCACAGCTTCTTATGTGAAACTGATTAATTTACAGATTTAAACAGCAGTAAGTAAGAGATAAAACTTGTAAAAACTGAAAACTGCCAAATTATAGATGTGTTTGATTCTGAAAGTGTAACTCAACTGAGTCATGATTTAGTGACACCTAGAAGACATGATGGTTTCTGTTTTTAATTTGGTATCCACCTTGTTTTCCTTTTTTCAGGGAGAAAGATGTTCACAACAGTGGGCATTAACATTTTTTGTGAACAATAGACACAAAGATTTATCTGAGTACTTCGTGTCCTAATTGTGTTTCTGTATAAAACATAATTTAAAGAAATGTTGGGATAGCTCACAGCATAATTAAAATAAATGAATGTGTGTTAAGGGTCAGATCCACAGCTGGTCTCAGGAGCTCTGATAGATGTGGCCAAACACCTGGGCAACCTGTCCTTCAGAGTCTGGGAGAAGATGAAGGAGAAGGTCCACTTCAGTCCTGTCATTCTGGACCCAAACACTGCAAGTGGATGACTGCATCTGTCTGATGATCTGACCAGTGTGAGACACAGAGACACGTGGCAGCAGCTTCCTGATAATCCAGAGAGAAACATTAATTACTCTAATGTTTTTGGTTCTGAGGGCTTCAGCTCAGGAAAACACAGCTGGGAGGTGGAGGTTGGAGATCATCCTGACTGGAATGTGGGCTTTGTCAGTGAGTCAACTGAAAGGAAAGGAAAAAAAACTCCTTCGCTATCAAATGGAGTCTGGTGTTTGCTGCACCGGGGACAAGAATACAAAACTGGTCTTGGTCAAATTGAAAGTCTTTGAATTGTAGACGTCTATTGTATTGGGTGCACAGTAACATTTAAAAAAATTTTTTTAATTAATTTGCATCTGTAGGTTCTTCAGTGGCTAATTTCATTTAGCATTGAGTCTTGTTTCAGTTGATTGTATTTGGGTTATCTGGTAAATTAAAAAATGATCAGAATGACAGGAACAATACTTTTCTGATATTCTGCCACTAACACATGGGGTCAACAACAAGGGGTTGCATGGTGGTGCAGTTGGTGGCCCTGTTGCCTGGGCTTTTAAATCCCAGCCCGTCTTTCTGCATGGAGTTTGCATGTTCGCCGTGTCCATGTTTTGGTTCTCTCTGTGTACTCTGGTGTTATTTGGTCTCTCTGAGAGAGGTGACCTGTCCAGGGTGTTCCCCGCTTTTCAACCAATGACCGCTGGAGATCGGCACCAGCGACCCTGCAGAGATGAGCGGAGTAGCCTGTAGACAATGGATGAGTGGAACATGTCAGCAGTCTGATTGTTCTTGTAGTCAGGGAAACTCATTGGTTTATCTGTATTATAACTTTATTGCACCTATTACACCTTACATTACTTGAAGTTCAGAAAACAACTTCATTTGATGTGACCTCTGTAGTTGTTTTGTTTTGTGTTGAATTCATCCCAGAACTATGAAGAGAAAACTAATTTCACTGGAAAAATGTTTTCTTTTTTTTTTCTTGTTGGTGTTTTGGAGGGATTCATTTTAACCTAATATGCATGTATCTGAGCTGTGAGAGGAAGCTTTACACGTTCACAAAAGGAGCATGCAAACTCCATGCAAGAAGGTCTGGGCCAGGAATTGCACCGATGACCTTCCCACCGCAAGACAACATTCACAATCACTGGTCCACCGAATCTCAGTCCACCTATCAACTGTTCTTCTGCACTGGGTGTAATGCAGAAAAAGACCATGAGAGGGCGCCTCTTATCTGTCTGCTGAACGCCTCTTAATATTTTTGTGGTTTTTTGTTATTTATATTTTCTGCTTTGGAGTGTTTTAATTATTGTTTGTAAAGTTCTGTTTTTAAGTATGATTTTAATCGCATTAAACCATTGATTCTTAGAATGATGCTGCACTATGCATATGACGTATTTATATTTTTATTTGGTTTTTCTATTTGGAAGTGAAAATACTGATGCAAAAAATCATTGCAGTTAGTAAGATTTTGTTAAATGTCTTGATATTTTTCAGATGAACACTGTTGAAGTAAATGTGACCCTTACAACTCAACTAAAATTGTAAAATAGTAATTTCACTAAATATTGTGTGCATAAACATCACATTGCTGTTTATATACTGTAGTTTAGTCATAACTGTCATGAGATAGAGTTTATTTGTTGTTTGAAACACTGGGTCAGAAATCAGACTGGCAGACTCAAAATCTAGTTTTCTCACTGGAGAGACTAGTTGACTGTTTTAAAATAAAAATGATATAAAAAATCTCTAGAATTGCACAGCTTCTTATGTGAAACTGATTAATTTACAGATTTAAACAGCAGTAAGTAAGAGATAAAACTTGTAAAAACTGAAAACTGCCAAATTATAGATGTGTTTGATTCTGAAAGTGTAACTCAACTGAGTCATGATTTAGTGACACCTAGAAGACATGATGGTTTCTGTTTTTAATTTGGTATCCACCTTGTTTTCCTTTTTTCAGGGAGAAAGATGTTCACAACAGTGGGCATTAACATTTTTTGTGAACAATAGACACAAAGATTTCTCTGAGTACTTCGTGTCCTAATTGTGTTTCTGTATAAAACATAATTTAAAGAAATGTTGGGATAGCTCACAGCATAATTAAAATAAATGAATGTGTGTTAAGGGTCTTACCATTCCAATCAAATCTAAGAAATCAATTTTATACCAGTTTTCTTTTAAGAAATGTAAGAAATTATGACAATGGAGCCCCAGGGATGGGAGAGAGAGTGGGAGAGTAAAATTTAAAAAAGTCAGTTACACAGATGAGAAAAGAAGTACATTTATTTGAGCCACAGTAATCATAGTTTCTCTCAGTTTAAGAACAACGATGGACTGAGCAGAAAGTTTTTTTCTAAATAAAATAAAATGTGTTATTGTCTGCTTCAACCAAATGTTTTTTTTGATCAGTTGTAAACTCTTTCTCTTCATCCTTCATGTCAACTACTAACAAAAGAATTAAAACCAAGTCAAAATATTGTGAAGCTTTTTTTGTTTGATTCACAATAATTCACATTCAATGTAAACCCAGTCAAGGCAGAGAACTGCTACAACATGCCTTGTGTTACTTTAACTTTAAGTGACTTAGAAACTGGGGTTTGTCTGATGAAAAGTAAACTATTTAGGGCCTGGGCTAAAGACCCCAATGGTTCATACCCTAAAAACGCCCCTGGTGGTACCTCTATAAGTTATTTTGTTCCATGATGGAGCTCTTAACTAGAATTATTCATATGTGGAATCATTGAAATGAATTGAAATACAATTAATCAATTCCAGACACCCGAAAGACCACAATGCGGCATTCATGAAGGTGCTCTAAAAATGTAAAATATTTGGTTCTGTGTTAGAAAAAAGATGAAGTAAAAGTAAGCCTTGAGACAACATGTGTTGTGAATTGGCGCTATATAAATAAACTGAATTGAATTAAATGTGGAACAGAAAAACTGCAGAGTAAATACAAAGAAAACAGGAAAGTTAAGTAAATCACAGTAACAGCAACTGAATGAATTTCTAAAACAGTAACATCAAATGTACCTGACTCTTTTACAAAAGTAAATGATTCAATAAATAAATAACTAGGCAGAGAGCTTTAAAGGTGGTGTGTGAGAAACACTCAGAGGTTCCTTATTGGTTCTGCGAAGATGAGCAGAGAGCTGTGTGTCCTGTCAGACAGTATCTCTGGTGTTGAAGAAGACCTGCAGAAAGACAACGTGTCGTTCCTCAGCAGCTATAAAGCCACTCAGAGCAGAACCAGGCAGGAAAGGAGAGAGATGTGCTTCACCAAAAGATGGAATCTGGGGTAGTGATGGAAAATACACCGATGGTGCTGGTAAAACTCTCACAGTGAAGAAGAGTCTCCATAGGATCAGAGTCCAGCTGGACTATGATGGGGGGAGGTGTCCTTCCACGACTCTGAAGACTCACATCTACACTCACAGAGACACTTTCACTGAGAATATCTTCCCAAATTTCAGTATCCTGCTGATGCCAGAACTTCTGAACTCAAAATCTGTTAAACTGAGATTTCATTTTAAAGTTTAAAATTGTGTTTTTCAATATTCTGAATTATTTTGCATTTTTAGATCAGTGTTTCTATTTGCAGCCAGACCAACTTTCTTTGAACATCTTGAAACATTTTCATGGTTTTTGAACTTTTAATCGAAATTAACAATAGAAATGGATCACTAAAAAAAAGAATAGAAAATCAACACATCTTGATGTCATTTAAAAAGTCTGTTGTTACTTTTTTGAAACCAGTATAAAAAGATTCCTTTATTAATGTTTTGACTTCAGTGTCTTTTTAATTAAATTGGAAAATCCAAAAAAATCTTTAAAAATATTGAAATATAACAGTCACCGCATTTCACTGAGAAAACATTTAACAATAAACACAATTTAATGTTTTGCAAACCAGATCAAATATTATATTATCATCATCAATCTTTATCCAATAATCTCTCAGCATCATTGGACATTTCTTCACATTCTAATTAATTTTAACAAGGATGATTATTTTTAGTTTGTTTCTAACTCTGTTTTATAAAAACTGTGAACAGAAGTTCAGAAAGGACACAAAGAGCTTAGATTTCTTAACTGGGTTTTCTTGTCAGTCTTGTTTTTAATTGTTGTAATGATTCACTTTAGCAGGAAACCTCTGAAAATAAATATTAAGGTCCAGTTATCTCTCTGACTGGTTCTGCTCACTGATATGATGATTTGTTTTCTATTCCTCAATGTAAAACTTATTTCCTTAATATTCAACCTGCTGCTGAAAATGATCTTTGTTGGTTGTTTATTAAAGTTTCTTTATTTCTTCTACACATTTATTTATTTATTTTGGCACCTGACCTTCAAATTACAGTCAGAACCCAGCAGGCAGTTATATTAGTCCAGTTATTATTGATGCTGATCCAAAGCTTTAAATCATGAAGGTTTTTTTCTCCTGAAACATTTGTCAGAATCAGTTTATATTCACCAGCAGACATTTGATACATGCAGAAAATTTTCTGATAGCAGTTCTGTTGTGCCTCACAGTAAACTGGATTCAGAACCTGACTTGGTCCAGATGCTTCATGTTCTGGTCTCTGTGCAGCCTGCAGAGCTCTTGCAGCTCCTCCATGTAGGAGGATCATGAAGCTCAGACTGCAGGAAGTTAGATTTGTTCAGAGGATCAAAGTGCAGCTCTGATTCTGGTCATAAACAAGTTATCATCCTGGTTAAATATCAACGTTACATTTATTACTGAGATCATTCAGTTTAATCAAAGCAGGTAAAGAAGAAGAAGATAAAGTCAGAAACAGGTTGAAAACACACATCAGAGCCGGTTTTAGAACAGAAACAAGAAACATGAAGGTTCTGGAAAGGTCTTCCCAAAGTCCTGACATCGGTCCTGGTACCAGTTTGTGGACCGTGATTAAAAGTCGGGTCAGAGACAGAAAACGAACCAGTTCATGAATGAACTCCGTCTGTTCGGAAAAGAGTCAGAATGATGCCAGAAGATGGATATCTGTGTTTGTGTTAAACAGAAAGAAAATGATGAGGGAATATTAAAAAGGAGTGAGAGGTGAAGAGATAATATGGTAAACATTGATTTTTTTTTTTCCAGATCAGGAAGGAATCTCCAGAGTTTAAATTACTGATGTGACTGAAATCTAAAAATCATGTTAAAGCAAATTGCCGAAGTAAATGATAAAACTAACTAGTAGATGAAATCAATATGTTGGCTGTTGATGCTGGTTGTCCTGTCATTATATCCTTTTTTAACTGAATAAATTTTATACTCAGTCGCTAGTTGGGGTCATGAGTCTCTTTCCGTTAGTTTGTGGGTCAGAAGCTGAAGGTTTGTGTGAATAACTGGTTTAGATGATATAACAACAAAATACAGGCTCATAAGTTGCCATAAATCCTTATTGATTCTGTCATTTCTAAACAACCTTTCTCCTAATTTAGCTCCAACACAGCAGCTAAAGAAGAAAACATTCCCTTCTTGCTATTAGCATTAAGGATGCAACCAGGGACAGACTGGGACTAGAAACTAGGAAACCTTCTCCTAAACAGATCCACCACCTAAATGTGTTAAACATTTGCTAACAGGGTTGTCCTGATATCTGCCTATTTCACATTAGATTAAAACAGACAGGATTCACAGTGAATAACATCAAAAACCAGTGGTTGATCTTTCACACACAAATAAAACTATAAATACTGTGACAAAACCCTCAATATGCAGCTTCCTGCACTCATCCTGTTATTTTTAGTGAGATCTGCTGATAAATAAAACACTGAACTGAATGTTTACTGTTTGCTGGAGGACAAAAGTTGTTACTGATTCGCAACTGAAGCACAAAAAGTATCAAAGAAATAGCTTCCATCTTGTGAATTGTGATGAAGTACAGAAACAAAAGGTTCAGTTATGATGTCCTCACAGCGTCCTCTGCTGGAGGCAAATACACACAGCAGAGATAAATTACACTTATTGAACACATCTCTGATCCTGCTGACTCAATTCAATTCAGTTTTATTTATATAGCGCCAATTCACAAAACATGTCGTCTCAAGGCACTTCACAAAAGTCAGGTACATACATTCCAATTAATCCTAACCATTGAACAGTGCAGTCAGAGTTAGTTATTTATTCAAATTGGATAAAAAGTTTTTCTATCTAAGGAAACCCAGCAGATTGCATCGAGTCAGAGACTTGCAGCATTCCCTCCTCCCGGATGAGCATGAAGAGACAGTGGACAGTCACTGGCGTTGACTTTGCAGCAATCCCTCATACTGAGCATGCATGTAGCGACAGTGGAGAGGAAAAACTCCCTTTTAACAGGAAGAAACCTCCAGCAGAACTGGCCTCAGTGTGAGCGGCCATCTGCCACGACCGACTGGGGGTTTGAGAGAACAGAGCAGAGACACAAAGAGAACAAAGAAGCACTGATCCAGGAGTCATTTCTATGGGAAGGAAAAGTAAATGTTAATGGATGTAGCTCCTTTAGTCGCTTCATCTAGAAAGAAAGAACAGATCAACTCTGAGCCAGTTTTCAAGGTTAGAGTCCGAAAGAGAGCACATATAATTAGTCACAGTAAAAGCTCAGTCAATTGCCATGTCTAGGAGAGAGAAAGGGTTAAACAATGAAAGACAGGGCCAAGTGGATCATCTGTAGAGGGTGAGCATTAAGTTGTTGCCAGCAGAAGCTTGGACGATTCCCGTCTCCAGAAAGGTTTCACAGGTAGACACAGAGTCAGACCAGGTGTAGCTTCTAGGAAGAGAAAAGAGAGAACATAAAGTTAAAACCTGAAATAACAGCAAATGATGCAAATTTGGAGAGTAGTGGGAGAATGTAGCAAAGAGGGTGAAAGTGGTCGTTATGTCCTCCAGCAGCCTAAGCCTATAGCAGCATAACTACAGAAATAATTTCAGTTCAGTTTATTTATTCATATAGCGCTTATTTACAACAATGTCATCTCAAGGCACCCCACAAAGGGTCCGGAATGGCGGGGGGCCGCCGGGGAGGCCAGACCAAACCACCGAGTGCCAGAGCCCGGCCACCCCAGAACGGGCCACGTGTAGGGGCACTAAGTAAAATAATAAACTGATAAAGTTTTATCCATCTAGAGCCCACTGATGGCCATTGTTATACTGAAAACCACAACGTTAGGGATACCTCTCTCTGTCAGATTGACCATAACCATTGGAAAAGAGAAGGGGTCGTACAGGTAGCAGAAATGGAGGGTGTGTTTGTACCTCAACCATAACTGAGCCGGTTTAGGCTAAACCTGTTGTTGACAGGGAGACTCAAAGCTTCTCTGTATTTAATAAATCAGATGTTGATCAGTAAGAACTAGAAGATTTCTTAATTATAATCGGGCCTGGAAGAAGTCCTACTGAGGGAGTTTTACCAATCAGAACTAGAATGGTTACAGCTTTATTCAGATTTATCAGAGCATAGAGGGATTAAATTAAGGTCAGTCTCATCAGATGATTTAGGCTGGTAGCAGGTTCCAAAATTTTTCATTTTTTATAAGTATGAAGATAAAGTATAAGTTTATTTACATGGTTCTTTTTCATAGAGAGATTTCACAAAGGGATTCAGAAAAGGGGTAACCCAGCAAAATGCTCAACAATGTACAGAAAACAAAACACAATAAATAACTCTAACGCAAATCTTGTTGGACTAATGTCTTTAGCAGCTTTTTAAAAAAACAATTTTTAAAAAGCTGTGGAGTCCAATAGAAAAGTCTGGATGCAACAGCTTGGATAGATTGGTCTCTTCAATTCCTGAAGCGGGTTCAGGGAACCACTTGAAGGTTCTGATTAGATGAGCTCAGATTACAGGATGAGGAATATGGTTGAATCAAATCAGCACCATAGGAAGGAGCCTGTCCATGTAAAGCTCTGAA
The DNA here is from genome assembly GCF_021462225.1 of Girardinichthys multiradiatus. Taxonomy (NCBI): domain Eukaryota; kingdom Metazoa; phylum Chordata; class Actinopteri; order Cyprinodontiformes; family Goodeidae; genus Girardinichthys; species Girardinichthys multiradiatus. The sequence goes on from NC_061805.1 coordinate 45,334,693, forward strand.
GGTTAATATTATAATTTGAAAATGAAATTTACATCTTGTTGGCAGCCAGTGTAACAACTTTAAAACAGCTTTTGTGAGTTCATCTGTTTGAGTTTTGGACAACCTGAAGACGAGCCAGCCCTTTCCTATTGAAAGAAGTACACAGAGAGTTACAATAGTCCTGTCATGTAGAGACAAAAGCATGAATTATTATCTTCAGTTGATTGGTTGACACAAGAAATCTGTGTTTTTAGATATTTCTCAAATAAATCAGTTTCTTACTATTTGTTTAAATGATGCTTCAGGGAAAAGCTTCATCAAAAGGTAAACACAACATTTCTGAGGCTATGCTGAGTCTTAAATCACCCTGCTGGAGTTTAATGTCAGAGATTTCACTGTCTGGTGCAATAATCAAAGCTTCCATTTTGACTGAGTTTAGCTGGAAGTAGCTGTTATTCAACCACTGCTTTATGATTGTCATAAAATAGTTATAACTTTTTTTAGGATCAACTTTAATGGCCAAGTTTGTATGGAAGAGAATTAGGGCCACTAAAAAAATAAAATAAAATTTTGACTTTAATCTCAGAATTCTGACTTTAATCTCAGAATTCCGACTTTAATTTCAGAATTCTGACTTTTAATCTCAGAATTCTGACTTTAATCTCAGAATTCTGACTTTTTTCTCAGAATTCTGACTTTAATCTCAGAATTCTGACTTTAATCTCAGAATTCTGACTTTTTCTCAGAATTCTGACTTTAATCTCAGAATTCTGACTTTAATCTCAGAATTCTGACTTTAATCTCAGAATTCTGACTTTAAATTCAGAATTCTGACTTTTTTTTCAAAGTCTTCCCTGCAAATCAGTGTTAAGATCACCCTTACGCCAATAGGAAAATACTGACTTTAAATAGCATAAAAGCTATATATTGTTTTAGGGAGACATACAATGGTGAAAGAAGGAGCTAAAGCATAGCCTTTCAGTAAATGGACCATCCTCTACTTTATTTAAAAATGAAAGGATTGGATTGATTATCATGTCGGTACAATAACACCGATTCATTAATATACAGTCTAATAAAGGGTATTACACATAGAACACACAATGAAACATTGTATATCATTATTTGGAACAGCAATTGGATCATCCATCCATCCATCCATCCATCACATAATTTTTCGTTTCCATTGGTTGTGCGAACAATATCACATCACCCTGTGGTCAAAGTTCAAGGCGGCTGTGCTCCCCAACCAGCAATTTTAGTTTTACTGTTTTATAAGAAACATTAATGAGTGTATTAAGTTTGATTTAGTCAACTGTAGCCCACCATTTCCGCACCTTGGCGATAACTGCACTGACAACAATGAGGGTAGCTCAGAGTATAAAATGTCATTTAAGTCTTGAGCTGGCACATAAAACACAGAGCAGGAAAATTATTTTGTGATTCTGACATTTTAACAGTTTGTATATTTTTCCGACATTGTACCACTAACATAGCCTATATATAGTTATTTGCACAACATTAGTTGGTGCTAGCGAATGGTTTGAGAGGATCTTTAGTCAACCACAATCAGAACAACAATCGGGGATCGGCAGCTGTTTATGCAAGCCATCCATTTTCCTGATTAATATATATAAACATGTATTTCACCTTCAATTTCATTCAAGTTTCTCTCCTCTGCTGTACGAAAAGTTACTCAATTGAACGCATCAAATACATTTCTCATGTTGGCAGGTGGTTAGCGTCTATAATTCAACTACTGGTTAATTACCTTGGAAAACATTCAACACAAAGAACAATAAAATAAAACACAACCAACACTTTTGGGATAATTCCAGCAATCAGCAGCTAATAACCCTATATTCAATGCGTGTGATGTAACATTGTGGAACACGTTTATTCCTCCTAACGATGTAAGCTAACAAACATGCTAACAGCTGGTTCCATTTTGGACACTAAACCAACTCTGTTGTTTTTACTCACCTTCTGCTCTTCCAATAATGAAATGGCATCTTCAGGAAGCCCTCTGCCACGTAAAAAGTCACTTAAATCTGACATGTTCCCCAAGATTGCTGGACGTTCCCCTGCACGACTCACATCTCAGGCAATGAAGATGGTTGCACCCAGATGCTTCCAGGTGCTCACCTGCATTAAACTCAGAATTCTGAGATTAAAGTCAGAATTCTGAGATTAAAGTCAGAACTCTGAGATTAAAGTCAGAATTCTGAGATTAAAGTCAGAACTCTGAGATTAAAGTCAGAATTCTGAGATTAAAGTCAGAATTCTGAGATTAAAGTCAGAACTCTGAGATTAAAGTCAGAACTCTAAAATTAAAGTCAGAATTCTGAAATTAAAGTCAGAATTCTGAGATTAAAGTCAGAACTCTGAGATTAAAGTCAGAACTCTGAGAAAAAATTCAGAATTTTATTTTATTTTTTTTAGTGGCTAATACTCTTCCGTAGGTTTGTGAGTACAAAAAAGGAAATTGACTTAGGTTTCCATCGCTCACGTCGTATATCAAGCATTAATCCAACACAACAACAACTACATGTCAAAAAACCTTGAGATTTATTTTTCTTTAAATATATTAATATAAATACACACACACATATATATATATATATATATATATATATATATATATATGACTATATATATATAGTCAGTCAGTCAGTCAGTCATTTTCTACCGCCTATTCCATAATGGGTCGCGGGGGAGCTGGTGCCTATCTCCAGCAGTCTATGGGCAAGAGGCAGGGTACACCCAGGACAGATCGCCAGTCCATCATACACATATATACATACACACAGCAGGTTGTGGGAGTGCAATGTGTTTATTTGTTTCCAGCAGAGTAGCTGACTACGCTGGCTGTATGGTGTTTCTGTTATTCTCTGTTATTCTGTTATTCTATATTCTAGGTTCTTCAAAGTAGCCACCTTTTGCTTTGATTACTGCTCTGCACACTCTTGGCATTCTGTTGATGAACTTCAAGAGGTAGTCACCTGAAATGGTTTTCACTTCACAGGTGTGCCCTGTCAGGTTTAATAAGTGGGATCTCAAGCCTTATAAATGAGGTTGGGACCATCAGTTGTGTTGTACAGGGGATGGATACATTACACAGCTGACAGTCCTACTGAATAGACTGTTAGACTTTGTATTATGGCAAGAAAAAAGCAACTGAGTAAACTTACTTTAAGAAATGAAGGTCAGTCAGTATGAACAATTGGGAAAACTTTGAAAGTGTCCCCAAGTGCAGTCGCAAAAACCATCAAGCGCTACAAAGAAACTGGCTCACATGAGGACCACCCCAGGAAAGGAAGACCAAGAGTCACTTCTGCTGAGGATGATAAGTTCATCCAAGTCACCAGCCTCAGAAATCGCAGGTTAACAGCAGCTCAGATTAGAGAACAGGTCAATGCCACACAGAGTTCTAGCAGCAGACACGTCTCTAGAACAACTGTTAAGAGGAGACTGTGTGAATCAGGCCTTCATGGTAAAATAGCTGCTAGGAAACCACTGCTGAGGACAGGCAACAAGCAGAAGAGACTTGTTTGAGCTAAAGAACACAAGGAATGGACATAAGACCAGTGGAAATCTGTGCTTTGATCTGATGAGTCCAAGTTTGAGATCTTTGGTTCAAACCGTGTCTTTGTGCGACGCAGAAGAGGTGAACGGATGGACTCTACATGCCTGGTTCCCACCCTGAAGCATGGAGGAAGAGGTGTGAGGGTGTGGGGGTGCTTTGCTGGTGACACTGTTGGGGTTTTATTCAAAATTGAAGGCATACTGAACCAGCAAGGCTACCACAGCATCTTGCAGCGGCATGCTATTCCATCCGGTTTGCGTTTAGTTGGACCATCATTTATATTTCAACAGGACAATGACCCCAAACACACCTCCATGTTGTGTAAGGGCTATTTGACCAAGAAGGAGATTGATGGGGTGCTGCGCCAGATGACCCGGCCTCCACAGTCACCGGACCTGAACCCAATCGAGATGTTTTGGGGTGAGCTGAACCGCAGAGTGAAGGCAAAAGGGCCAACAAGTGCTAAGCATCTCTGGGAACTCCTTCAAGACTGTTGGAAAACCATTTCAGGTGACTACCTCTTGAATCTCATCAACAGAATGCAGAGAGTGTGAAGAGCAGTAATCAAAGCAAAATGTGGCTACTTTGAAGAACCTAGAATATAAAACATATTTCAGTTGTTTCACACTTTTTTGTTCAGTATATAATTCCACATGTGTTAATTCATAGTTTTGATTCCTTCAGTGTGAAGCTACAATATTCATAGTCATGAAAATAAAGAAAACTCTTTGAATGAGAAGATGTGTCCAAACGTTTGGTGTGTACTGTGTGTGTGTATATATATATATATATATATACAGTTTATCTAAATTAAGATTATTTCGATTCAAAATCGACTATCACCGTAAATAGTGTAAAAACATTGCGAACTCATCACGGCAAACCGCTGTTTAATTCTCAAATTAAAGACAACAATAGTTTGACGGTTTTAAATATGCTTGAAATGGCGCTGTCGCGGAAGAGAAGAAGTCTGAACATGCGGATCTGAAACCTCGGGGGCGGTCTGCAAACAAATGCTTCTTCTCAGAAACGAAACTGAACGGATTATTTTACGGATCAAGAAGACTACGTTAAAAGAAAGTCTCTCGTCTGTACAGAGGAACACAGAAGCAGGACTGCATCTCAACATACTGCAATCTATTAATCTATTCAAATGGCGGAGAAAATCGCTCTTGTTGAAAGTTTCCTGAGCTGCCATGTGTGTTCAGAGACTTTCAGAGATCCTGTGTCTCTGAGCTGCAACCACAGCTTCTGTTCAAGCTGCCTGCAGAAATTCTGGGAACAAACTGAAAACAAGAACTGTCCCATCTGTAAGAGATCTTCTAAGGATGATCCATCCATCAACTTCTCTCTCAAAGAACTTGCTGATTCATTTGCTGAGAAGCAGAATGAAGTTTCAACTGAGATGGAAAAAGAGGATAAGAAACAGAAGAAGGTGGTGTGTGAGAAACACTCAGAGGTTCCTTATTGGTTCTGTGAAGACGAGCAGAGAGCTGTGTGTCCTATTTGTGAGTTTTCTCTCCACCAGAATCACAAAGTGGTTCCTATAGAACAAGCAGTCAGTGAGCTGAAGGAGCAGCTGAAATCTGACTTAAAGTCTCTGCAGGACAAGAGGAACAAACACAAACAGGTGGAGGAAACATACAATGATGTGATTCAACACTCCAAGAAGCAGGTGTTGTCCACAGAGAGACAGATCAGAGCAGAGTTCAACAAGCTCCACCAGTTCCTGAAAGAGGAAGAGGAGTCCAGACTGGCAGCTCTGAGGGAGGAAGAGGAGCAGAAGGGGAAGACTATCATCAGAGAGATGAAGAGGATTCAGGAGCAGATCTCCTCTCTGTCAGACAGTATCTTTGCTGTTGAAGAAGACCTGCAGAAAGACAACATGTCGTTCCTCAGCAGTTATAAAGCCACTCAGAGCAGAACCAGAGCCCAGAACTCACTGTCAGATCCACAGCTGGTCTCAGGAGCTCTGATAGATGTGGCCAAACACCTGGGCAACCTGTCCTTCAGAGTCTGGGAGAAGATGAAGGAGAAGGTCCACTTCAGTCCTATCATTCTGGACCCAAACACTGCGAGTGGATGGCTCCATCTGTCTGATGATCTGACCAGTGTGAGACACAGAGACACGTGGCAGCAGCTTCCTGATAATCCAGAGAGAAACAAGTATATTGAAGTGTTTGGTTCCAAGGGTTTCATCTCAGGGAAACACAGCTGGGACGTGAACGTGGGCGACCATTCTGACTGGTATTTGGGTTTGGTTAAAGAGTCAGTAGACCGAAATGGAGAAAGAGATGTGTCACCACACTTTGGGATCTGGTGTTTGTGTTATGAAGATGGAGAATACACCGATGGTGATAATAGGTCCATCTCAGCGAAGAAGAGTCTCCAGAAGATCCAGGTCCAGCTGGACTACAACAAGGGGGAGGTGTCCTTTTATAACGCTGAAGACATGACTCACATCTACACTTACAGAGACACTTTCACTGAGAAACTCTTCCCATATTTCAGTGTTGGAGAAGCTGCTGAAGACAACATGACAGAGATCAAAATATGTGAATCTTAATGTGGGTGAGCTTGAAATGACTTGTTTTTTATGTCTGATTTTTCTTTTTATGTTATTTTACATCGTGCAGTTTTATTTCAACAGGTATTAAAATAATATTCTAGTTCACTCTGTAAATGAGAAAAAAGCTGAAGTCTGGGTAAAAAAAACAAAACATTATTTTAATTGTTTAACTATTTGATAGAATCAAAGAAATATTCATATTGACGGTATGGATCCTAAAAGCTGCTGAAGCATAAATGTAGTTATGCTTTATTGATAAAAACTGCTCTCATTTCTTTTAATTTGAAGATATATTAACCAAATGTTTTTCAAGATGCATTGATCAAACTTTGGTTAACAATACTTTCTGTTTTCTTTAAGGTCCCACCTTACTTAAAGGGCTTTGAATGGTCAAGAACCACCATACCTCTCAGAACTGTTGTATGTCCTTTAGGTCATGTGACCAAGGCCTGGTGGTTGTGCATCATACGAGGTTAAAATCTAGAGGTGACAGGGCCTTCTCCTCCCCAGACTCTATTAAGGTCTTTAAAAAGCAACTACAAACACCCTTTTACAAATGCTTTTGATTAGCTATTGTCTTTAGTTTTCTCCTGTACAGCACTTTGTTATATATATATATATATATATATATATATATATATATATATATATATAGTCCTCTGGTCAGTTTAAGTCCAAACTGAAAATGTATCTCTTCTCCTTGACCTTTAACATTAGCTGAAATAAGATAAGAAAGATGTATTTTATTGATCCCAGATTTCAGAAATTTTATTGAAATGGAGTATACCTTGGTCTGTTACTTTTATTGTTACCTTTATCGCAAATGTTATTAATTTCATTGTATTCCCCATTTCCTTTTATACCTATTTCTATTTGTGATGCAGTAACTATTGTGCAGCTGAGGTTGTTTAAAATGTGCTATATACATTTTTTATATATATATAAATAAGGTTTTAATTACTTACTTTTACTTACCTGCTGAGTCCAGTCTTGGCCAATTCTGATTTTCTTCCTGAGAACCGTAACACAGAACATCTTGTTTGGCTTCAGCTAATAAATTTGGAGATTACAGTGTTTTTAAGTTGTTACAGATTTTTTTTTTTTTTTTTTTTGTCTTTGCTTGTTTTATCCCACTTAAATGTGGAAGATCATCAAAAGATTTTTTGATAAGACAAAGAAAACCTGAGTAAATACAGGTAGTCCTTCAATGATGATTTCACTGAGACAAAAAGCTACCTAAATTAACCTGGCCCTATGTTAAAAGCAATCAGTTCAGAACTTCAGACCTTTGTGCTCTTGGGTTTTGCAGCAGGGCAGTAATCCAAAGTTCAACAGAAAGTCCACCTATAAATGGCTAAAAGAAAAAAGGTTTTATAGTGCCTCAAAGTCTGGTCTGAAATCTGATTGTGATATTGTGGCATGACCTTAAACATTGTTCATGCTTGAAAACCCTTGAATCAGTCTGAATTAAAAAAAGATTCAGAAAAAAAGAATGGGCCAGAATTCCTCCACACTGACGTAAAAGACATCACTGTTTGACACAGGGCAAGACAGGTTTGAGTATGTTTTTTCTTTAATAAATTAAATCAAATTATTCCAATCCAAGTTATCTTTGTCTGGTATTATTAATTTGTTTGCTGGTCTAAAAAAATATAAGTGCGACAAAGAACAAAAACCTTGGAAATCTCTAATAAGGCAAATACTTTTTCATAGCATTGTACCAGTCCATTTATGCATCAGCAAATGTTTAAAGCGCACCAGAGAACCGGCTGTTCGATAGCGTGTGACAGATTTAACCTGCTGATCATCAATCAAGAGAAAAAGCGGCCAGTTTGAATCACTGGCCAGCTGATTGGTGCAGCCTAAGGATTTCTGTGTGACTTTAGGTTTTGATCATGTTTTACAGTACAGAATGAACTAATAGTTCAGCTGGTATTTAGTTATATTGTTATACTGACTAACATACTGTGTACATTTAGTTGTCTTCGTTAAACTTTTGAAAACAGTTTATATCTTTATATATACAGTATATTCATCTTTTTAGTTATTCACACACCATAAATAATATTCAAAATATCAAATCTAGTTTTTAGAAACATTTACAGTATTTCTTGCTTTGATATATTGTCTGTGCATCTGTATCTGTTTATTGCCTTCTCCTCGGTATGGATGTTAAAAGCTTAGATGCTTATGTGAGTGATTGTAGAAAAAGATTTAATAAACATCAATTCGATTTGGAATGATGTGTTGTCCCAGAGTGTTCTTGTAAGCTAAACCAATGTGATTATTTTTGTTGTATATTTTGCAAATAATCAGCATGCACTCTGTAGTTTGTGGGTTTTACAAACACAAAGACACCAAAGTTTCTATTTAAACTCATTTTATTGATAACACCTTAACACATTTTCTTGAAGTTAGAGAAACACGTGTAGCACGTAAGAGAACGAAGCAATAATCTGAAGAATCGGAGAACTAGAGGATTAATATTATACAGAAGAAAGTCAAACTGACAATAAGAGACAAAGGGAAACTAGAAAGAGCCAACTGCAGAGAAATGATTGAAGAAGGCTGGAAACAAAGGGAGCAGGAAAGAGAGAAAGACTCCCTGGGAAGAGAAACCAGCTCAGTGCTGTCAGAGCAGCTTAGTCTCTGCTGCAGGAAGATGGCAGAAGTTCAGAGTGAACATGGTGGCTCCAGTTTGTCTCTACTGTTGTTGCTGTAATGAATTGGACTCTCTCTCTCTCTGATCCAATTTCTGGATCAAATATTTCTGTCAAATAACAGTCAGTTTGTGCTCATGTGGTGCGACTGCACCTCCTGCTGGAGCACCTCCACCTAGGAGACAACCACTGCACTGACAACACTGAGAACCCATAGAAAAGCATGCAAAAGTATCATCAACACATCATCATCATCAACATCGACTTCATCATAGTCATCCTTAGTGCCACACTCATGAATATAATAATCCTTACCATATGGATAATCTTCATTATATTATCTGGAGACAAAAATAGTTATATGCACTTAAAAAGCTGAGAAAATAGAGAAAGGTCGAGTTCACCAGCATTTAGTAGAAAATGAGAACCCAAATAAAAACACCAAAAAACCAAGAGTCCTTTTGACTGTCATGCACGAAGATGAAAGCTACGCTGCTATTAGCAGTGCTGTAATACTGTGTACTCCCTCATTTTAAATATGTGAGTCTTATCATACTGATTTTCAAGGCTAGAAACACTAAAAAGAACAGAAGAACATCACCTTGGTACTGAACATGCTGCTATTTCTTCTTTTTTTCAGGAGGGTCGGGGTCATGTTCGGACAACGACCTCTTAGTATTAAAACATGTAGAAGTAGACATGAACGTTCTTATTGGATGAGACATGAGTACAATACAAACTAAGTGGTGAGAAAAGGCTTCATCTGACAAAATTCACCATCCTATAAAGAACGTGTTGATGAAGCATATGAAGGACAGTTCACACAAAATACAATCCTGTATAATATGAGTCATAAAGTGTCCCACATAAAACATTAGCTTAAAAAACTCTATGGAGGTCCAAATGTGCCGCAATTCAATAAGGAAAATAAATCATTAAATTATTACCAAATGTGTCTTTTAATTATTAGAACTTCAATATAAATGCATAGATTATTTATTATTTAACTTTAGCATAAACTATTAATTTTATTTACTTTAGTGAAGTACTAAAATAATTATGGATACATTTAATTTTCTGGTTTTGATTTTATTATAATAAAAAAAAAATATTCATTTATTTTTTACATTGTGGAACTTTTGGCACTCCAAAGAACTAACTCACTGCATGTTGGCGTAATTAGGTGCGCTATCCCTTTAAGAACTGGTCTTACATGGAGCAAATTTCTGTTTGAACAACAACAAACAGTACTTTTGCACAATTGCAGGAGTTGTACAACAGGAGAACAAATTAATAAGAAAAAATAATAAAGCACAATAAAAACATTGACTAAAATAAATAAATAAATACTCAAAATAAATAAAAACCTGAGGACTGTTCACCACACCGACTGCTGGGTCTCTTTGAATTTCTTGTTCAGACCAAGCGGTGAGATAAAACGCAAAGGAACCCATTGGTGGACGAAGAACAGCAGAGTTGATCGTGAGACGAACCTTCACTAAAACAAATCATCGGTTTTCAGCGCTGCAAAGTCCATCTGTTCTACCCTGCTGCCTCTGGTACAAGCACTTATGAAAGGCTAATAATGCTGTACACAAACCAAACATAATGAAGTAAAAGCATAAAAAACAAAGCAAAAAATATCTAATTTGACCTGGGTTGAAGGCCCTCTCTTTCCATTTCTCATAAACACCTCCAGAATTTCCTCCCAGGGTTTTAAAGAGCACACAATGAAAGCTTTACATCTACATGCACATACAAATATATTGCACAGCGTATTAAAAGACCGACATGATTGAAGCACCAAGCAAACAGCCGTCATGATTCCTCACAGCTGCGGGTTGGAGTCGTAGTTTTTGAATGTGCGTCATTTGGAAGAAGCAGCAGTGGCACCAGCTTTTTGCTCTATGGCTTCAGAAACGAGAAAGGTCACATATCCCAAAGGATCCGTCATTCAGAGCTCTGACTTCTTTTGTCACTTTCAATTAAAGACAAAGAACCTGCTGCTGTGTTCTAGGCAGCAGTGCAGCTGTAGCAGGGTTAAAAATAAGTCCGTCTTTTTAAGAGAAAGCGCTGAGCTTCAGGCGGGTGTTCATCTGTCTCCAAGCAACAGCAGGAGACACCAACAGAGCATCCCCGTCTGCCCAGAAAATAACAAGCACCAAACAGGTTCAGGATGAGTCACTGAGCTTCAGGTCTGACTAAAAACAGAGGGAGTCTTCAGCAGTGCTTCCTTCTAATCTGACACTTTTCTTATGACGCATGTATACGCTCTTAAAAAAGAACTAAAAACCAGCTCTGTAGACAATGTGTTCTTGTGCATTTTTACAACACTGCTTTAGGTTTTGCAGCTTTATGTGGTTGTAAGACATGAATCAGAGCTCCTGAGCACAAGTTAGAACAAGGTGGGAAAGAAAGTTTTCTTCTTGATAAGTTTATGTGCTTCAGACCTTAGCAAAGACTCTTTCCTGCGCAAACACTGCAGCTAAGAAACAACATCAGGCTCCTCAGATTGTGCTCAGTTACCTGGAGTGAACTGTGAATGCTACCTCTCTACCTTGCACGACCATGCCCACAGACACACGTCATGTACAGTTCTGATCATAAGTTTACTTTCATCTGTTCAGAACTTTATTAATTTATTTGAACAGTTCTTTTTCCAGCCTCACTTATAATAAACAACCAAATTGACTTTTACGAACCCCTAACCCTAACCTCATATACCATATACCTTCTAATGAATGGTGCTGAATGTTTTACAATTTCTTAACTTCTGGTCAGTTATAATAATTGATTCCAGCTAGCAGTTTCTCTTAGCTGGGATTAAAATATTTTTTGATAGAACTGACAAATGATAAGAACAGTAGGAAAGACCAAGGAACTTAGCAAAGATCTAAGAAGGAAAACTTTAGATTTGGGAACACAATTTAGGATTGCCTTTTCTAAATATTTTGATAGTCCCCGATGATCTGTTTAAATAATTGTACCCAATCATTGAATTACTGTATATGGATTTTATACCACTTTGCTAAGACCCAAATGGTCACCATCAGATAAAAGGGAAATATTTAGGACAGCCCAGGAGACACAAAGGCTTCAACCTGCCATGAACTTGAAGCTTCTGGAAGCCTAGTGTCACTGTCCACAGTTTACATCTGATGACCAAGAAAGAAGCCCCTGCTCCAAAATTGACACCTTCAGGCAAAACTGAACTTTGAATAAGGTACATGGCTTCTGTTTTATGGCCAGATGGGAGAAAGATTGAGCTGTTTGGCTACAGTGAAAAGAAGTTTGGAAGAGTCAAGTTAGGGGTTTCAGGCTTAAGAACACTGGATCATCAGTCAAGCATGGTGGTTGGCAGCATCATGCTGTGGGACTGTTTTCCTGTCGGTGATACTGGTACATTGCGTAAAGTATAGGGAATAATGAAAAAGGAAGACTTTTTACCTCAAATCAACAACTGGTTGTTTAAACAGGATAACAATTCAAAAAACACATCTGAACTGGTTTTAGAATAAATGAACCAAAAAAACAAACCAGTTAAAATAAACTATTAAATTCCTGCTAAGACATCAGATCAAACATGGAGCCAGAAGTATGAAAGAAGCTTGCTGATGGGTACCAAAATAATTTGGTAGAGATGCAACTTGCTAAGGAACATTTACCAAATATCAGTGGGGATTTCTCCATAAATTTGAGCCTGTATGTATAATTATGACTCTCTGTCTTGAGATAAAATCCACAGTAAAACCAAACTTGCATTTAAAAATAATTAAAGTTGTGTTTTTGGAACAATAGACAGGAAAGGTAAAAGTTTAAATAAGTTTCAGCCCAACTTAACGACATCCATGCCCATGATGACTGTATGTAAACTTCTGAGCCCAGCTGTAACATCATACTCTACATTCTTCAATGACACCGATCAGAAACACCCCTTCCAAGAAGCAACAACAAAGACCGAACGATAAAAAGTAAAGATACCAAAACCGACAGAAACGTTTGAACCAGGACTTCAAGTGCAGTTTTTAACTCATGCAGAAGAAGCAAATTAGACAAACGGCCAATAATCCTTTTCCACTTAACAGCCACAATAAAAAATAAAAAGCCACTGTTACTATGGGGATAAAACATGCTTCCTTAAAAAGATAAAACAAAAAAATTCCTTCAACTCTAAAAACCACTGGCATCAAGAAATCTGAATTATACAAAGTACATATACAATTGCAAATGTGTAACAATAATAATCATAATCATAATATAGTAATGATAATTATAGATTTTACTTAAAACTTTACATACTGTTTTTCCAGTGAAGTGTTTATGTCACAAAGGTGTAGATTCACAGGAGAACAAGAGGGTTGGTGTCACAAAAATATTGTTGGGGAAGGAGAGACCGCAGAATGGAGGAGTCCCACCCCGAATCAAACACCCAGCTGGAGAGAAGAAGAAGACGAGAAGAAGTCGAAGGCTAGTGGTGTCAAGCTGCTGAGCGATGTGTAGCCGATGTCGGATAGTTGTCAGGAGCTCATGTTGTGGATGCTGACAGAGCCGGGGTCATAGCTGTAAAAGTAGAGATGCATGCTGGGGGATGGAGGCTGGGAGTCCAGTGAAAGAGGGATTTTTTTTTGTTGAGGCGTGATGAGCCATGTCCTCCAAGTCAACACTGGATGTGTTCCTTCATCACTTCATCCTCCTCTTCTCTCTCCAGCAGATCATTCCTGACAGACACAACTACAGCATTCAACCCCTGAAAAGGAGAACAGACCACTATTAAAGTTGCAAATTTAGCCTTTTAAGCTTTTCCCAAATTAAAAACAATGATGTATAAGTTGACAGAGTGAACATAAGAAAGAGTGAACAGGAGAAGCATTATTATGTCTTATTTCCTCACGTTTTAAGACATTTTGGTTGGCTTTTCTTACCATATGACATAGCAATCACTTGGATTCATATTGAAATTATCTTAAGCTGTTCAGTCACAATTTATAGTCAACAAAATTTGCAAATGTTCCTTTTCTTGCTTTTATGAGATTAAAAATGTGTCATGCAAACCCTTTTTAAAGATGAACAAGGACATTACTGCATATCCTACTTTAACTGCTATCTGTCCCTGTCCTGGTGTTTTCGTGTCCTCTTCTCTCTTCCAGTCAGTTGAGATAAAATAGTTGTCCTTCCAGATTTTTGAAGGACTCGTCCTGCTATACTACCACCTTACTGTTTGCCTCTAATCATTAGGGTTTGAATTGTATCAAACTTTTTGCATAGACACAAACTCCACAGAAAAGCAAAATAAACTATTAAAGCACACCCAAGGTGGTAGCCACATTTATTGGCATTGCTTGTTAAAGTTGTGCAAAAACCCTTTAAATAATGTTATTTTTTTTATTGGAGCAGCATAATCCCAATACTTAGAAAAATCAAACCATGTTTTTTTTAAAGAAAATGACACATTTACAGTGTGGCATTATAGTTGGAACCCTGAACAAATAAATGTACCTGAAGCATTTCTTTTTATTTATACTGTACATTTTAAGTTGATCAGAGTTTCTAACGTCTACATCATAATTTTCTGTTTTCAATGGGTATAAATATAATGTGACACAAAAATCCATTTCTATTAGCCACTAGTCTCTAGGCTGGATTAAGACTCATGTTGATCTTGCCACAATGTCCAGTGAGGAGGATGGTAAAGCTGGTAAAAAAAATCTTCCAAAGTTCTGCGTTGGAGGATGGAAGTAAAGTAAAGACCGCATTTCGGATTCACCAAGTCTCCGCAGCAACCATTAGACACTGTCTACATGCCATCCAGGTGATTCCAGGAAAAAACATTTCTGTCGTACCATCACAGAAGTAAATATGTGGCTTTCTGTACTCTGCTGGGACTTTAAGCGGAACAATGTGTGATGATCAGATGAGACTAGCCAATAAAAAAAGTTGTATGGGACTTGAAAAAGTCACACCTTGTGAGCTGGACTACTATCACAATGTACCTTAAAAGATACCCGACTGCAGCAGTCCTGTGCCAGAGCGGTTTGACAGAGATATCAGTGCAATAATGGGCAGAAAGTTTCAGGTGTTTCATACTTTTCATTACAGTTTGATGCTGAAAGCTGAAGGGGATGTAGACAGCAGAAGAAGCAATCATGGATAAAAAATGGACGATAATCAGATTTTACTTGCTGCAGAAGTCACACTGCACGGTTTGGCCCTTGGAACCTTCTTTGACCACATATCATCATAGACTCTCTGAAATCCCAGAAGATAAATGAACATCTGTTTTTTTCTCTGCCAGAAAACTGGTTATAAAATTCACTAGGTGTTTCGGTAAATAATCATACATGGTCAAATCAACACAGAAATGCTTCATTAGACACACAATCAACATTCCTCCATTGTCAGGTGGGCTGAGCTGAAGATAGGAGAGCATGGCAGAGGGCCTACTGTTCTAGACTATCTGGAGAGATTGTAGATAGAAATAATCCTTCGCTCTGAAGACAAAGTGCTGTTTTTTTGACAAAGGGGAGTTACCAGTAGGTCTGCCCAACCATTGTGTCACCAGTGATTTTGTTACAAAAAAGGATTTCTTGTTGAATTTTCTTTCATGTTGAATCTTATCCCCAATGGATCAATGTATTACAGTTAAAAGCTGCATTTTTCAAACGTTATTAAGCTACTGCAATAAAAACACTATCTGCCGCCATGTTTTCCAGTTGGGTGGCTCGTACCTCACTGGAGAGGCGCAGCTGGCGCGCCTGAGCAGTGGAAGTGGATGTTCTGCCACTTGCTGTCTCTGCGATGCCAGACACGCGTTTCCTCTGACTGGCTGGAGCGCGGCTGGCCCTGGTTGTCGACAAACTGAGTCAGCCGGATGTACGCGATGCAGGCGGCGTCCTCGCCAATCAAGTGGACGTGGGGGTTCAGGATGGTGGTGTGGATGGGCTTGTTGTTCTTAGCCAAAACTGATAAAAGAAGACATTGGGGAAAAGGTCAGGAGGACAATCAACAGAAAAAGAGAAGGCAAATAAAAAACCATATGCTATAACTAAATCTAATTTCTTAATTACAACCACACACCTCAATGCACCTCATTTGGATTTTATGTGAAAATGGAAAGTATGCAATAACCGCAAACCTACCAAGACACAGGAAGAAGAAAGCCAGTGAAGTAATTGTTAAAGTTTGCCACATGTCATGTAAGAGACACAGCAAACACAATAAAGAAGGTGCTCTGGTCAAAAGAGGCCATAATTTAACTTTTTGGCCGACTTAAACACTGTGTGTGATTTAAAACTGTACATCACCTTGACAACACCATTCCCACTGTGAAACATGGTGGTGGCAAAATCATGGAGTGGATAGGCTTGTAATCAGCAAGGTCATAAAAACACGTCACAGTTGGTGGGGAGATGGATGAAGCTAAATCAGGGCAATCCTGGAAGAAAAGCTATTAGATGCTAAAAAAGACTTAATTTTCCAGCTGGACAACAACACTAAATATGCAACTACAGCTACAATGGAATGGTTTAGATCAAAGCATATTCATGTGTTGGAATGGCCCAGTCAAAGTCCACATATAAATTCCAGAGAGTTTGTGCCAGGACTTGAAAATCAATGTTTTCAGGGTCTCTCCATCCAATCTGACTGAGCTTGAACTATTCTACAAAGAGAAATTAGCAAAAACACTCTTTCTCTAGATATGCAAAGCTGGTAGAGACATGGCCCACGAAACATTTGACTGTAAATTCAGCGAAAGATGGTTCTATAAAGTATTGGGTTAGAGGAGCTGAATTCAAATGCAAGCCACACATTTCAGATTTTTATTTAGAAACATTTTTAAATTCATGTATCCTTCCGCTGCATTACTTTGTGTTGATTTGTCAAATAAAATCACAGTAAAATCCAGTCAAGTTTGCAGTTGTAATGAAATAGTTCTGCTGATGTAGAATTTTATTTAAAGTTGTGTTATAAATTAAAGCTGTATTATATCCTACTTATGCAAATAAAGATCCTTTACAATTTATTTTTGATGTTAAGAACAAAATTCTACACAAAAAAGTTTAATTTATTTTTTTCTTTAAATTTACTGTAAAGCAAAATGTTTGACTTCATCAACAAAGGAAATCATTTTTAAGCAACAGTCCTTATATTGGCCACAATCAGGCCAAACTGGATCTTATCTAGGTGTCTTAACTGATGCAGGTAATTAATTTTAAAGCATTTTTTAGCCAATACTAATCGACATCATCAGGCATCATGTCATATTTCATCCTAATTACCATAATTCAGATCTGAGAAGTGATGTGCGGAAATCTTTCTTCGTGGGTAAATTATCACTCTTAATGATTCCTATAAAAGCTTCTTCTGATGTGACCAAATAGGCATGGCCATGTCTCTGTCTAAACCCACCATTACGGCTGAGAAGAATCTGGGGGAAACAAATATTTATATCTTACGATTCTCAAAGTAGAATCTGTGGAAATCCATTCCCTCTACCAGGTTTCCCAGCGCCTCCGGTTCAAACGAAGTCAATCCAGGTTCGCAGATCTTACTGAAGAGAGAACAGCAGGATTTGTTTAAGATGTAATATTATGCAACTGAAACAAAACACACCAAAGAGCCCAGACTCACGCGTATGCGTCAAAGTCTCCATTGTTGATGGCCTCAATCAGCTGTTCGGTGATCTTGATGATTTCTTGTTTGCGCGCTGCAGAGGACAGAAGTAAGACCGGTAAATCAAAAGTAACCAATCACATGAGCTCGACTAACGGAGGGAAGTTAGTTCAATAAGTTGAACACAACCAAACAGATGCTCTGGCAAAGGCAGCAATAACTCCACCCAAGGCCGAAGAAATGTCATTACAGACAGTTACTCTGTTTTACAGAATTAATGAGAACACATTCAAATAAGAGCAAAACCTTGCGTACGGAAGAGAATTAGGGCCACTAAAAAAATAAAATAAAATTTTGACTTTAATCTCAGAATTCTGACTTTAATCTCAGAATTCCGACTTTAATTTCAGAATTCTGACTTTTTTCTCAGAATTCTGACTTTAATCTCAGAATTCTGACTTTTTTCTCAGAATTCTGACTTTAATCTCAGAATTCTGACTTTAATCTCAGAATTCTGACTTTTTTCTCAGAATTCTGACTTTAATCTCAGAATTCTGACTTTAATCTCAGAATTCTGACTTTAATCTCAGAATTCTGACTTTAAATTCAGAATTCTGACTTTTTTTTCAAAGTCTTCCCTGCAAATCAGTGTTAAGATCACCCTTATGCCAATAGGAAAATACTGACTTTAAATAGCATAAAAGCTATATATTGTTTTAGGGAGACATACAATGGTGAAAGAAGGAGCTAAAGCATAGCCTTTCAGTAAATGGACCATCCTCTACTTTATTTAAAAATGAAAGGATTGGATTGATTATCATGTCGGTACAATAACACCGATTCATTAATATACAGTCTAATAAAGGGTATTACACATAGAACACACAATGAAACATTGTATATCATTATTTGGAACAGCAATTGGATCATCCATCCATCCATCCATCCATCACATAATTTTTCGTTTCCATTGGTTGTGCGAACAACATCACATCACCCTGTGGTCAAAGTTCAAGGCGGCTGTGCTCCCCAACCAGCAATTTTAGTTTTACTGTTTTATAAGAAACATTAATGAGTGTATTAAGTTTGATTTAGTCAACTGTAGCCCACCATTTCCGCACCTTGGCGATAACTGCACTGACAACAATGAGGGTAGCTCAGAGTATAAAATGTCATTTAAGTCTTGAGCTGGCACATAAAACACAGAGCAGGAAAATTATTTTGTGATTCTGACATTTTAACAGTTTGTATATTTTTCCGACATTGTACCACTAACATAGCCTATATATAGTTATTTGCACAACATTAGTTGGTGCTAGCGAATGGTTTGAGAGGATCTTTAGTCAACCACAATCAGAACAACAATCGGGGATCGGCAGCTGTTTATGCAAGCCATCCATTTTCCTGATTAATATATATAAACATGTATTTCACCTTCAATTTCATTCAAGTTTCTCTCCTCTGCTGTACGAAAAGTTACTCAATTGAACGCATCAAATACATTTCTCATGTTGGCAGGTGGTTAGCGTCTATAATTCAACTACTGGTTAATTTCCTTGGAAAACATTCAACACAAAGAACAATAAAATAAAACACAACCAACACTTTTGGGATAATTCCAGCAATCAGCAGCTAATAACCCTATATTCAATGCGTGTGATGTAACATTGTGGAACACGTTTATTCCTCCTAACGATGTAAGCTAACAAACATGCTAACAGCTGGTTCCATTTTGGACACTAAACCAACTCTGTTGTTTTTACTCACCTTCTGCTCTTCCAATAATGAAATGGCATCTTCAGGAAGCCCTCTGCCATGTAAAAAGTCACTTAAATCTGACATGTTCCCCAAGATTGCTGGACGTTCCCCTGCACGACTCACATCTCAGGCAATGAAGATGGTTGCACCCAGATGCTTCCAGGTGCTCACCTGCATTAAACTCAGAATTCTGAGATTAAAGTCAGAATTCTGAGATTAAAGTCAGAACTCTGAGATTAAAGTCAGAATTCTGAGATTAAAGTCAGAACTCTGAGATTAAAGTCAGAATTCTGAGATTAAAGTCAGAATTCTGAGATTAAAGTCAGAACTCTGAGATTAAAGTCAGAACTCTAAAATTAAAGTCAGAATTCTGAAATTAAAGTCAGAATTCTGAGATTAAAGTCAGAACTCTGAGATTAAAGTCAGAACTCTGAGAAAAAATTCAGAATTTTATTTTATTTTTTTTAGTGGCTAATACTCTTCCGTAGGTTTGTGAGTACAAAAAAGGAAATTGACTTAGGTTTCCATCGCTCACGTCGTATATCAAGCATTAATCCAACACAACAACAACTACATGTCAAAAAACCTTGAGATTTATTTTTCTTTAAATATATTAATATAAATACACACACACACATATATATATATATATATATATATATATATATATGACTATATATATATAGTCAGTCAGTCAGTCAGTCATTTTCTACCGCCTATTCCATAATGGGTCGCGGGGGAGCTGGTGCCTATCTCCAGCAGTCTATGGGCAAGAGGCAGGGTACACCCAGGACAGATCGCCAGTCCATCATACACATATATACATACACACAGCAGGTTGTGGGAGTGCAATGTGTTTATTTGTTTCCAGCAGAGTAGCTGACTACGCTGGCTGTATGGTGTTTCTGTTATTCTCTGTTATTCTGTTATTCTATATTCTAGGTTCTTCAAAGTAGCCACCTTTTGCTTTGATTACTGCTCTGCACACTCTTGGCATTCTGTTGATGAACTTCAAGAGGTAGTCACCTGAAATGGTTTTCACTTCACAGGTGTGCCCTGTCAGGTTTAATAAGTGGGATCTCAAGCCTTATAAATGAGGTTGGGACCATCAGTTGTGTTGTACAGGGGATGGATACATTACACAGCTGACAGTCCTACTGAATAGACTGTTAGACTTTGTATTATGGCAAGAAAAAAGCAACTGAGTAAACTTACTTTAAGAAATGAAGGTCAGTCAGTATGAACAATTGGGAAAACTTTGAAAGTGTCCCCAAGTGCAGTCGCAAAAACCATCAAGCGCTACAAAGAAACTGGCTCACATGAGGACCACCCCAGGAAAGGAAGACCAAGAGTCACTTCTGCTGAGGATGATAAGTTCATCCAAGTCACCAGCCTCAGAAATCGCAGGTTAACAGCAGCTCAGATTAGAGAACAGGTCAATGCCACACAGAGTTCTAGCAGCAGACACGTCTCTAGAACAACTGTTAAGAGGAGACTGTGTGAATCAGGCCTTCATGGTAAAATAGCTGCTAGGAAACCACTGCTGAGGACAGGCAACAAGCAGAAGAGACTTGTTTGAGCTAAAGAACACAAGGAATGGACATAAGACCAGTGGAAATCTGTGCTTTGATCTGATGAGTCCAAGTTTGAGATCTTTGGTTCAAACCGTGTCTTTGTGCGACGCAGAAGAGGTGAACGGATGGACTCTACATGCCTGGTTCCCACCCTGAAGCATGGAGGAAGAGGTGTGAGGGTGTGGGGGTGCTTTGCTGGTGACACTGTTGGGGTTTTATTCAAAATTGAAGGCATACTGAACCAGCAAGGCTACCACAGCATCTTGCAGCGGCATGCTATTCCATCCGGTTTGCGTTTAGTTGGACCATCATTTATATTTCAACAGGACAATGACCCCAAACACACCTCCATGTTGTGTAAGGGCTATTTGACCAAGAAGGAGATTGATGGGGTGCTGCGCCAGATGACCCGGCCTCCACAGTCACCGGACCTGAACCCAATCGAGATGGTTTGGGGTGAGCTGAACCGCAGAGTGAAGGCAAAAGGGCCAACAAGTGCTAAGCATCTCTGGGTACTCCTTCATGACTGTTGGAAAACCATTTCAGGTGACTACCTCTTGAAGATCATCAACAGAATGCAGAGAGTGTGTGGAGCAGTAATCAAAGCAAAAGGTGGCTACTTTGAAGAACCTAGAATATAAGACATATTTCAGTTGTTTCACACTTTTTTGTTCAGTATATAATTCCACATGTGTTAATTCATAGTTTTGATTCCTTCAGTGTGAAGCTACAATATTCATAGTCATGAAAATAAAGAAAACTCTTTGAATGAGAAGATGTGTCCAAACGTTTGGTGTGTACTGTGTGTGTATATATATATATATATATATATATACAGTTTATCTAAATTAAGATTATTTCGATTCAAAATCGACTATCACCGTAAATAGTGTAAAAACATTGCGAACTCATCACGGCAAACCGCTGTTTAATTCTCAAATTAAAGACAACAATAGTTTGACGGTTTTAAATATGCTTGAAATGGCGCTGTCGCGGAAGAGAAGAAGTCTGAACATGCGGATCTGAAACCTCGGGGGCGGTCTGCAAACAAATGCTTCTTCTCAGAAACGAAACTGAACGGATTATTTTACGGATCAAGAAGACTACGTTAAAAGAAAGTCTCTCGTCTGTACAGAGGAACACAGAAGCAGGACTGCATCTCAACATACTGCAATCTATTAATCTATTCAAATGGCGGAGAAAATCGCTCTTGTTGAAAGTTATCTGAGCTGCCATGTGTGTTCAGAGACTTTCAGAGATCCTGTGTCTCTGAGCTGCAACCACAGCTTCTGTTCAAGCTGCCTGCAGAAATTCTGGGAACAAACTGAAAACAAGAACTGTCCCATCTGTAAGAGATCTTCTAAGGATGATCCATCCATCAACTTCTCTCTCAAAGAACTTGCTGATTCATTTGCTGAGAAGCAGAATGAAGTTTCAACTGAGATGGAAAAAGAGGATAAGAAACAGAAGGAAGTGGTGTGTGAGAAACACTCAGAGGTTCCTTATTGGTTCTGTGAAGACGAGCAGAGAGCTGTGTGTCCTGTCTGTGAGTTTTCTATCCACCAGAATCACAAAGTGGTTCCTATAGAACAAGCAGTCAGTGAGCTGAAGGAGCAGCTGAAATCTGACTTAAAGTCTCTGCAGGACAAGAGGAACAAA
Source organism: Girardinichthys multiradiatus (assembly GCF_021462225.1). Classification (NCBI taxonomy): domain Eukaryota; kingdom Metazoa; phylum Chordata; class Actinopteri; order Cyprinodontiformes; family Goodeidae; genus Girardinichthys; species Girardinichthys multiradiatus. The sequence continues at coordinate 45,357,088 of NC_061805.1, forward strand.
CACAAACAGGTGGAGGAAACATACAATGATGTGATTCAACACTCCAAGAAGCAGGTGTTGTCCACAGAGAGACAGATCAGAGCAGAGTTCAACAAGCTCCACCAGTTCCTGAAAGAGGAAGAGGAGTCCAGACTGGCAGCTCTGAGGGAGGAAGAGGAGCAGAAGGGGAAGACTATCATCAGAGAGATGAAGAGGATTCAGGAGCAGATCTCCTCTCTGTCAGACAGTATCTTTGCTGTTGAAGAAGACCTGCAGAAAGACAACGTGTCGTTCCTCAGCAGTTATAAAGCCACTCAGAGCAGAACCAGAGCCCAGAACTCACTGTCAGATCCACAGCTGGTCTCAGGAGCTCTGATAGATGTGGCCAAACACCTGGGCAACCTGTCCTTCAGAGTCTGGGAGAAGATGAAGGAGAAGGTCCACTTCAGTCCTATCATTCTGGACCCAAACACTGCGAGTGGATGGCTCCATCTGTCTGATGATCTGACCAGTGTGAGACACAGAGACACGTGGCAGCAGCTTCCTGATAATCCAGAGAGAAACAAGTATATTGAAGTGTTTGGTTCCAAGGGTTTCATCTCAGGGAAACACAGCTGGGACGTGAACGTGGGCGACCATTCTGACTGGTATTTGGGTTTGGTTAAAGAGTCAGTAGACCGAAATGGAGAAAGAGATGTGTCACCACACTTTGGGATCTGGTGTTTGTGTTATGAAGATGGAGAATACACCGATGGTGATAATAGGTCCATCTCAGCGAAGAAGAGTCTCCAGAAGATCCAGGTCCAGCTGGACTACAACAAGGGGGAGGTGTCCTTTTATAACGCTGAAGACATGACTCACATCTACACTTACAGAGACACTTTCACTGAGAAACTCTTCCCATATTTCAGTGTTGGAGAAGCTGCTGAAGACAACATGACAGAGATCAAAATATGTGAATCTTAATGTGGGTGAGCTTGAAATGACTTGTTTTTTATGTCTGATTTTTCTTTTTATGTTATTTTACATCGTGCAGTTTTATTTCAACAGGTATTAAAATAATATTCTAGTTCACTCTGTAAATGAGAAAAAAGCTGAAGTCTGGGTAAAAAAAACAAAACATTATTTTAATTGTTTAACTATTTGATAGAATCAAAGAAATATTCATATTGACGGTATGGATCCTAAAAGCTGCTGAAGCATAAATGTAGTTATGCTTTATTGATAAAAACTGCTCTCATTTCTTTTAATTTGAAGATATATTAACCAAATGTTTTTCAAGATGCATTGATCAAACTTTGGTTAACAATACTTTCTGTTTTCTTTAAGGTCCCACCTTACTTAAAGGGCTTTGAATGGTCAAGAACCACCATACCTCTCAGAACTGTTGTATGTCCTTTAGGTCATGTGACCAAGGCCTGGTGGTTGTGCATCATACGAGGTTAAAATCTAGAGGTGACAGGGCCTTCTCCTCCCCAGACTCTATTAAGGTCTTTAAAAAGCAACTACAAACACCCTTTTACAAATGCTTTTGATTAGCTATTGTCTTTAGTTTTCTCCTGTACAGCACTTTGTTATATATATATATATATATATATATATATATATATATATATATATAGTCCTCAGGTCAGTTTAAGTCCAAACTGAAAATGTATCTCTTCTCCTTGACCTTTAACATTAGCTGAAATAAGATAAGAAAGATGTATTTTATTGATCCCAGATTTCAGAAATTTTATTGAAATGGAGTATACCTTGGTCTGTTACTTTTATTGTTACCTTTATCGCAAATGTTATTAATTTCATTGTATTCCCCATTTCCTTTTATACCTATTTCTATTTGTGATGCAGTAACTATTGTGCAGCTGAGGTTGTTTAAAATGTGCTATATACATTTTTTATATATATATAAATAAGGTTTTAATTACTTACTTTTACTTACCTGCTGAGTCCAGTCTTGGCCAATTCTGATTTTCTTCCTGAGAACCGTAACAGAACATCTTGTTTGGCTTCAGCTAATAAATTTGGAGATTACAGTGTTTTTAAGTTGTTACAGATTTTTTTTTTTTTTTTTTTTTGTCTTTGCTTGTTTTATCCCACTTAAATGTGGAAGATCATCAAAAGATTTTTTGATAAGACAAAGAAAACCTGAGTAAATACAGGTAGTCCTTCAATGATGATTTCACTGAGACAAAAAGCTACCTAAATTAACCTGGCCCTATGTTAAAAGCAATCAGTTCAGAACTTCAGACCTTTGTGCTCTTGGGTTTTGCAGCAGGGCAGTAATCCAAAGTTCAACAGAAAGTCCACCTATAAATGGCTAAAAGAAAAAAGGTTTTAGAGTGCCTCAAAGTCTGGTCTGAAATTTGATTGTGATATTGTGGCATGACCTTAAACATTGTTCATGCTTGAAAACCCTTGAATCAGTCTGAATTAAAAAAAGATTCAGAAAAAAAGAATGGGCCAGAATTCCTCCACACTGACGTAAAAGACATCACTGTTTGACACAGGGCAAGACAGGTTTGAGTATGTTTTTTCTTTAATAAATTAAATCGAATTATTCCAATCCAAGTTATCTTTGTCTGGTATTATTAATTTGTTTGCTGGTCTAAAAAAATATAAGTGCGACAAAGAACAAAAACCTTGGAAATCTCTAATAAGGCAAATACTTTTTCATAGCATTGTACCAGTCCATTTATGCATCAGCAAATGTTTAAAGCGCACCAGAGAACCGGCTGTTCGATAGCGTGTGACAGATTTAACCTGCTGATCATCAATCAAGAGAAAAAGCGGCCAGTTTGAATCACTGGCCAGCTGATTGGTGCAGCCTAAGGATTTCTGTGTGACTTTAGGTTTTGATCATGTTTTACAGTACAGAATGAACTAATAGTTCAGCTGGTATTTAGTTATATTGTTATACTGACTAACATACTGTGTACATTTAGTTGTCTTCGTTAAACTTTTGAAAACAGTTTATATCTTTATATATACAGTATATTCATCTTTTTAGTTATTCACACACCATAAATAATATTCAAAATATCAAATCTAGTTTTTAGAAACATTTACAGTATTTCTTGCTTTGATATATTGTCTGTGCATCTGTATCTGTTTATTGCCTTCTCCTCGGTATGGATGTTAAAAGCTTAGATGCTTATGTGAGTGATTGTAGAAAAAGATTTAATAAACATCAATTCGATTTGGAATGATGTGTTGTCCCAGAGTGTTCTTGTAAGCTAAACCAATGTGATTATTTTTGTTGTATATTTTGCAAATAATCAGCATGCACTCTGTAGTTTGTGGGTTTTACAAACACAAAGACACCAAAGTTTCTATTTAAACTCATTTTATTGATAACACCTTAACACATTTTCTTGAAGTTAGAGAAACACGTGTAGCACGTAAGAGAACGAAGCAATAATCTGAAGAATCGGAGAACTAGAGGATTAATATTATACAGAAGAAAGTCAAACTGACAATAAGAGACAAAGGGAAACTAGAAAGAGCCAACTGCAGAGAAATGATTGAAGAAGGCTGGAAACAAAGGGAGCAGGAAAGAGAGAAAGACTCCCTGGGAAGAGAAACCAGCTCAGTGCTGTCAGAGCAGCTTAGTCTCTGCTGCAGGAAGATGGCAGAAGTTCAGAGTGAACATGGTGGCTCCAGTTTGTCTCTACTGTTGTTGCTGTAATGAATTGGACTCTCTCTCTCTCTGATCCAATTTCTGGATCAAATATTTCTGTCAAATAACAGTCAGTTTGTGCTCATGTGGTGCGACTGCACCTCCTGCTGGAGCACCTCCACCTAGGAGACAACCACTGCACTGACAACACTGAGAACCCATAGAAAAGCATGCAAAAGTATCATCAACACATCATCATCATCAACATCGACTTCATCATAGTCATCCTTAGTGCCACACTCATGAATATAATAATCCTTACCATATGGATAATCTTCATTATATTATCTGGAGACAAAAATAGTTATATGCACTTAAAAAGCTGAGAAAATAGAGAAAGGTCGAGTTCACCAGCATTTAGTAGAAAATGAGAACCCAAATAAAAACACCAAAAAACCAAGAGTCCTTTTGACTGTCATGCACGAAGATGAAAGCTACGCTGCTATTAGCAGTGCTGTAATACTGTGTACTCCCTCATTTTAAATATGTGAGTCTTATCATACTGATTTTCAAGGCTAGAAACACTAAAAAGAACAGAAGAACATCACCTTGGTACTGAACATGCTGCTATTTCTTCTTTTTTTCAGGAGGGTCGGGGTCATGTTCGGACAACGACCTCTTAGTATTAAAACATGTAGAAGTAGACATGAACGTTCTTATTGGATGAGACATGAGTACAATACAAACTAAGTGGTGAGAAAAGGCTTCATCTGACAAAATTCACCATCCTATAAAGAACGTGTTGATGAAGCATATGAAGGACAGTTCACACAAAATACAATCCTGTATAATATGAGTCATAAAGTGTCCCACATAAAACATTAGCTTAAAAAACTCTATGGAGGTCCAAATGTGCCGCAATTCAATAAGGAAAATAAATCATTAAATTATTACCAAATGTGTCTTTTAATTATTAGAACTTCAATATAAATGCATAGATTATTTATTATTTAACTTTAGCATAAACTATTAATTTTATTTACTTTAGTGAAGTACTAAAATAATTATGGATACATTTAATTTTCTGGTTTTGATTTTATTATAATAAAAAAAAAATATTCATTTATTTTTTACATTGTGGAACTTTTGGCACTCCAAAGAACTAACTCACTGCATGTTGGCGTAATTAGGTGCGCTATCCCTTTAAGAACTGGTCTTACATGGAGCAAATTTCTGTTTGAACAACAACAAACAGTACTTTTGCACAATTGCAGGAGTTGTACAACAGGAGAACAAATTAATAAGAAAAAATAATAAAGCACAATAAAAACATTGACTAAAATAAATAAATAAATACTCAAAATAAATAAAAACCTGAGGACTGTTCACCACACCGACTGCTGGGTCTCTTTGAATTTCTTGTTCAGACCAAGCGGTGAGATAAAACGCAAAGGAACCCATTGGTGGACGAAGAACAGCAGAGTTGATCGTGAGACGAACCTTCACTAAAACAAATCATCGGTTTTCAGCGCTGCAAAGTCCATCTGTTCTACCCTGCTGCCTCTGGTACAAGCACTTATGAAAGGCTAATAATGCTGTACACAAACCAAACATAATGAAGTAAAAGCATAAAAAACAAAGCAAAAAATATCTAATTTGACCTGGGTTGAAGGCCCTCTCTTTCCATTTCTCATAAACACCTCCAGAATTTCCTCCCAGGGTTTTAAAGAGCACACAATGAAAGCTTTACATCTACATGCACATACAAATATATTGCACAGCGTATTAAAAGACCGACATGATTGAAGCACCAAGCAAACAGCCGTCATGATTCCTCACAGCTGCGGGTTGGAGTCGTAGTTTTTGAATGTGCGTCATTTGGAAGAAGCAGCAGTGGCACCAGCTTTTTGCTCTATGGCTTCAGAAACGAGAAAGGTCACATATCCCAAAGGATCCGTCATTCAGAGCTCTGACTTCTTTTGTCACTTTCAATTAAAGACAAAGAACCTGCTGCTGTGTTCTAGGCAGCAGTGCAGCTGTAGCAGGGTTAAAAATAAGTCCGTCTTTTTAAGAGAAAGCGCTGAGCTTCAGGCGGGTGTTCATCTGTCTCCAAGCAACAGCAGGAGACACCAACAGAGCATCCCCGTCTGCCCAGAAAATAACAAGCACCAAACAGGTTCAGGATGAGTCACTGAGCTTCAGGTCTGACTAAAAACAGAGGGAGTCTTCAGCAGTGCTTCCTTCTAATCTGACACTTTTCTTATGACGCATGTATACGCTCTTAAAAAAGAACTAAAAACCAGCTCTGTAGACAATGTGTTCTTGTGCATTTTTACAACACTGCTTTAGGTTTTGCAGCTTTATGTGGTTGTAAGACATGAATCAGAGCTCCTGAGCACAAGTTAGAACAAGGTGGGAAAGAAAGTTTTCTTCTTGATAAGTTTATGTGCTTCAGACCTTAGCAAAGACTCTTTCCTGCGCAAACACTGCAGCTAAGAAACAACATCAGGCTCCTCAGATTGTGCTCAGTTACCTGGAGTGAACTGTGAATGCTACCTCTCTACCTTGCACGACCATGCCCACAGACACACGTCATGTACAGTTCTGATCATAAGTTTACTTTCATCTGTTCAGAACTTTATTAATTTATTTGAACAGTTCTTTTTCCAGCCTCACTTATAATAAACAACCAAATTGACTTTTACGAACCCCTAACCCTAACCTCATATACCATATACCTTCTAATGAATGGTGCTGAATGTTTTACAATTTCTTAACTTCTGGTCAGTTATAATAATTGATTCCAGCTAGCAGTTTCTCTTAGCTGGGATTAAAATATTTTTTGATAGAACTGACAAATGATAAGAACAGTAGGAAAGACCAAGGAACTTAGCAAAGATCTAAGAAGGAAAACTTTAGATTTGGGAACACAATTTAGGATTGCCTTTTCTAAATATTTTGATAGTCCCCGATGATCTGTTTAAATAATTGTACCCAATCATTGAATTACTGTATATGGATTTTATACCACTTTGCTAAGACCCAAATGGTCACCATCAGATAAAAGGGAAATATTTAGGACAGCCCAGGAGACACAAAGGCTTCAACCTGCCATGAACTTGAAGCTTCTGGAAGCCTAGTGTCACTGTCCACAGTTTACATCTGATGACCAAGAAAGAAGCCCCTGCTCCAAAATTGACACCTTCAGGCAAAACTGAACTTTGAATAAGGTACATGGCTTCTGTTTTATGGCCAGATGGGAGAAAGATTGAGCTGTTTGGCTACAGTGAAAAGAAGTTTGGAAGAGTCAAGTTAGGGGTTTCAGGCTTAAGAACACTGGATCATCAGTCAAGCATGGTGGTTGGCAGCATCATGCTGTGGGACTGTTTTCCTGTCGGTGATACTGGTACATTGCGTAAAGTATAGGGAATAATGAAAAAGGAAGACTTTTTACCTCAAATCAACAACTGGTTGTTTAAACAGGATAACAATTCAAAAAACACATCTGAACTGGTTTTAGAATAAATGAACCAAAAAAACAAACCAGTTAAAATAAACTATTAAATTCCTGCTAAGACATCAGATCAAACATGGAGCCAGAAGTATGAAAGAAGCTTGCTGATGGGTACCAAAATAATTTGGTAGAGATGCAACTTGCTAAGGAACATTTACCAAATATCAGTGGGGATTTCTCCATAAATTTGAGCCTGTATGTATAATTATGACTCTCTGTCTTGAGATAAAATCCACAGTAAAACCAAACTTGCATTTAAAAATAATTAAAGTTGTGTTTTTGGAACAATAGACAGGAAAGGTAAAAGTTTAAATAAGTTTCAGCCCAACTTAACGACATCCATGCCCATGATGACTGTATGTAAACTTCTGAGCCCAGCTGTAACATCATACTCTACATTCTTCAATGACACCGATCAGAAACACCCCTTCCAAGAAGCAACAACAAAGACCGAACGATAAAAAGTAAAGATACCAAAACCGACAGAAACGTTTGAACCAGGACTTCAAGTGCAGTTTTTAACTCATGCAGAAGAAGCAAATTAGACAAACGGCCAATAATCCTTTTCCACTTAACAGCCACAATAAAAAATAAAAAGCCACTGTTACTATGGGGATAAAACATGCTTCCTTAAAAAGATAAAACAAAAAAATTCCTTCAACTCTAAAAACCACTGGCATCAAGAAATCTGAATTATACAAAGTACATATACAATTGCAAATGTGTAACAATAATAATCATAATCATAATATAGTAATGATAATTATAGATTTTACTTAAAACTTTACATACTGTTTTTCCAGTGAAGTGTTTATGTCACAAAGGTGTAGATTCACAGGAGAACAAGAGGGTTGGTGTCACAAAAATATTGTTGGGGAAGGAGAGACCGCAGAATGGAGGAGTCCCACCCCGAATCAAACACCCAGCTGGAGAGAAGAAGAAGACGAGAAGAAGTCGAAGGCTAGTGGTGTCAAGCTGCTGAGCGATGTGTAGCCGATGTCGGATAGTTGTCAGGAGCTCATGTTGTGGATGCTGACAGAGCCGGGGTCATAGCTGTAAAAGTAGAGATGCATGCTGGGGGATGGAGGCTGGGAGTCCAGTGAAAGAGGGATTTTTTTTTGTTGAGGCGTGATGAGCCATGTCCTCCAAGTCAACACTGGATGTGTTCCTTCATCACTTCATCCTCCTCTTCTCTCTCCAGCAGATCATTCCTGACAGACACAACTACAGCATTCAACCCCTGAAAAGGAGAACAGACCACTATTAAAGTTGCAAATTTAGCCTTTTAAGCTTTTCCCAAATTAAAAACAATGATGTATAAGTTGACAGAGTGAACATAAGAAAGAGTGAACAGGAGAAGCATTATTATGTCTTATTTCCTCACGTTTTAAGACATTTTGGTTGGCTTTTCTTACCATATGACATAGCAATCACTTGGATTCATATTGAAATTATCTTAAGCTGTTCAGTCACAATTTATAGTCAACAAAATTTGCAAATGTTCCTTTTCTTGCTTTTATGAGATTAAAAATGTGTCATGCAAACCCTTTTTAAAGATGAACAAGGACATTACTGCATATCCTACTTTAACTGCTATCTGTCCCTGTCCTGGTGTTTTCGTGTCCTCTTCTCTCTTCCAGTCAGTTGAGATAAAATAGTTGTCCTTCCAGATTTTTGAAGGACTCGTCCTGCTATACTACCACCTTACTGTTTGCCTCTAATCATTAGGGTTTGAATTGTATCAAACTTTTTGCATAGACACAAACTCCACAGAAAAGCAAAATAAACTATTAAAGCACACCCAAGGTGGTAGCCACATTTATTGGCATTGCTTGTTAAAGTTGTGCAAAAACCCTTTAAATAATGTTATTTTTTTTATTGGAGCAGCATAATCCCAATACTTAGAAAAATCAAACCATGTTTTTTTTAAAGAAAATGACACATTTACAGTGTGGCATTATAGTTGGAACCCTGAACAAATAAATGTACCTGAAGCATTTCTTTTTATTTATACTGTACATTTTAAGTTGATCAGAGTTTCTAACGTCTACATCATAATTTTCTGTTTTCAATGGGTATAAATATAATGTGACACAAAAATCCATTTCTATTAGCCACTAGTCTCTAGGCTGGATTAAGACTCATGTTGATCTTGCCACAATGTCCAGTGAGGAGGATGGTAAAGCTGGTAAAAAAAATCTTCCAAAGTTCTGCGTTGGAGGATGGAAGTAAAGTAAAGACCGCATTTCGGATTCACCAAGTCTCCGCAGCAACCATTAGACACTGTCTACATGCCATCCAGGTGATTCCAGGAAAAAACATTTCTGTCGTACCATCACAGAAGTAAATATGTGGCTTTCTGTACTCTGCTGGGACTTTAAGCGGAACAATGTGTGATGATCAGATGAGACTAGCCAATAAAAAAAGTTGTATGGGACTTGAAAAAGTCACACCTTGTGAGCTGGACTACTATCACAATGTACCTTAAAAGATACCCGACTGCAGCAGTCCTGTGCCAGAGCGGTTTGACAGAGATATCAGTGCAATAATGGGCAGAAAGTTTCAGGTGTTTCATACTTTTCATTACAGTTTGATGCTGAAAGCTGAAGGGGATGTAGACAGCAGAAGAAGCAATCATGGATAAAAAATGGACGATAATCAGATTTTACTTGCTGCAGAAGTCACACTGCACGGTTTGGCCCTTGGAACCTTCTTTGACCACATATCATCATAGACTCTCTGAAATCCCAGAAGATAAATGAACATCTGTTTTTTTCTCTGCCAGAAAACTGGTTATAAAATTCACTAGGTGTTTCGGTAAATAATCATACATGGTCAAATCAACACAGAAATGCTTCATTAGACACACAATCAACATTCCTCCATTGTCAGGTGGGCTGAGCTGAAGATAGGAGAGCATGGCAGAGGGCCTACTGTTCTAGACTATCTGGAGAGATTGTAGATAGAAATAATCCTTCGCTCTGAAGACAAAGTGCTGTTTTTTTGACAAAGGGGAGTTACCAGTAGGTCTGCCCAACCATTGTGTCACCAGTGATTTTGTTACAAAAAAGGATTTCTTGTTGAATTTTCTTTCATGTTGAATCTTATCCCCAATGGATCAATGTATTACAGTTAAAAGCTGCATTTTTCAAACGTTATTAAGCTACTGCAATAAAAACACTATCTGCCGCCATGTTTTCCAGTTGGGTGGCTCGTACCTCACTGGAGAGGCGCAGCTGGCGCGCCTGAGCAGTGGAAGTGGATGTTCTGCCACTTGCTGTCTCTGCGATGCCAGACACGCGTTTCCTCTGACTGGCTGGAGCGCGGCTGGCCCTGGTTGTCGACAAACTGAGTCAGCCGGATGTACGCGATGCAGGCGGCGTCCTCGCCAATCAAGTGGACGTGGGGGTTCAGGATGGTGGTGTGGATGGGCTTGTTGTTCTTAGCCAAAACTGATAAAAGAAGACATTGGGGAAAAGGTCAGGAGGACAATCAACAGAAAAAGAGAAGGCAAATAAAAAACCATATGCTATAACTAAATCTAATTTCTTAATTACAACCACACACCTCAATGCACCTCATTTGGATTTTATGTGAAAATGGAAAGTATGCAATAACCGCAAACCTACCAAGACACAGGAAGAAGAAAGCCAGTGAAGTAATTGTTAAAGTTTGCCACATGTCATGTAAGAGACACAGCAAACACAATAAAGAAGGTGCTCTGGTCAAAAGAGGCCATAATTTAACTTTTTGGCCGACTTAAACACTGTGTGTGATTTAAAACTGTACATCACCTTGACAACACCATTCCCACTGTGAAACATGGTGGTGGCAAAATCATGGAGTGGATAGGCTTGTAATCAGCAAGGTCATAAAAACACGTCACAGTTGGTGGGGAGATGGATGAAGCTAAATCAGGGCAATCCTGGAAGAAAAGCTATTAGATGCTAAAAAAGACTTAATTTTCCAGCTGGACAACAACACTAAATATGCAACTACAGCTACAATGGAATGGTTTAGATCAAAGCATATTCATGTGTTGGAATGGCCCAGTCAAAGTCCACATATAAATTCCAGAGAGTTTGTGCCAGGACTTGAAAATCAATGTTTTCAGGGTCTCTCCATCCAATCTGACTGAGCTTGAACTATTCTACAAAGAGAAATTAGCAAAAACACTCTTTCTCTAGATATGCAAAGCTGGTAGAGACATGGCCCACGAAACATTTGACTGTAAATTCAGCGAAAGATGGTTCTATAAAGTATTGGGTTAGAGGAGCTGAATTCAAATGCAAGCCACACATTTCAGATTTTTATTTAGAAACATTTTTAAATTCATGTATCCTTCCGCTGCATTACTTTGTGTTGATTTGTCAAATAAAACCACAGTAAAATCCAGTCAAGTTTGCAGTTGTAATGAAATAGTTCTGCTGATGTCGAATTTTATTTAAAGTTGTGTTATAAATTAAAGCTGTATTATATCCTACTTATGCAAATAAAGATCCTTTACAATTTATTTTTGATGTTAAGAACAAAATTCTACACAAAAAAGTTTAATTTATTTTTTTCTTTAAATTTACTGTAAAGCAAAATGTTTGACTTCATCAACAAAGGAAATCATTTTTAAGCAACAGTCCTTATATTGGCCACAATCAGGCCAAACTGGATCTTATCTAGGTGTCTTAACTGATGCAGGTAATTAATTTTAAAGCATTTTTTAGCCAATACTAATCGACATCATCAGGCATCATGTCATATTTCATCCTAATTACCATAATTCAGATCTGAGAAGTGATGTGCGGAAATCTTTCTTCGTGGGTAAATTATCACTCTTAATGATTCCTATAAAAGCTTCTTCTGATGTGACCAAATAGGCATGGCCATGTCTCTGTCTAAACCCACCATTACGGCTGAGAAGAATCTGGGGGAAACAAATATTTATATCTTACGATTCTCAAAGTAGAATCTGTGGAAATCCATTCCCTCTACCAGGTTTCCCAGCGCCTCCGGTTCAAACGAAGTCAATCCAGGATCGCAGATCTTACTGAAGAGAGAACAGCAGGATTTGTTTAAGATGCAATATTATGCAACTGAAACAAAACACACCAAAGAGCCCAGACTCACGCGTATGCGTCAAAGTCTCCATTGTTGATGGCCTCAATCAGCTGTTCGGTGATCTTGATGATTTCTTGTTTGCGCGCTGCAGAGGACAGAAGTAAGACCGGTAAATCAAAAGTAACCAATCACATGAGCTCGACTAACGGAGGAAAGTTAGTTCAATAAGTTGAACACAACCAAACAGATGCTCTGGCAAAGGCAGCAATAACTCCACCCAAGGCCGAAGAAATGTCATTACAGACAGTTACTCTGTTTTACAGAATTAATGAGAACACATTCAAATAAGAGCAAAACCTTGCCAGCTTCCAGATGTTAATCCTGAACACACACAGTTTAGTAAGAGGGCACACACACACACACATACACACACACACACACACACACACACACACACACACACACACGGCACCTCCTCCAATGCCATCACAAGCACGGTCACCTTTTTTTAAAATTTAAAGACATGTCAAAACAGCCAGCTGAAACACAGATCCATCTGCAGTTAGTAGCAAACTACCTGCAGAGCACTGACAAGGCTTCATGAGGCTCAACAGCACAAAAAACAAAACAACTGCATTTAGATCAATATGATGCACTTCAGAACATCATTCTGTTTATCCACACATGTTAAAGATTAACATTAACACACAATCCCACACTGGAGTCCAAAGTCATCATGTCTTCTGATTGGTTACCATGCAGCAAGAGGGGGGTGGTGTTGGACTTAGTACTCACTCTGGGAGGAGGACAAGGGGGGACTGGAGGGGGAGTGAGGGGGAGGTGGGGGAGTGGTGTGTGCAGGTGGAGGGGCCGGCTTGGCGCTGGGAGCTGGCGCCGAGGCGGCGTCGGCTTCGGGTGCAGCGGGGGGCGGCACCCTGCGAACACTGCTTACCAGGTCTGTGAGCCGGGACACTGAGGGGGGGGGGTCCAGGATGGATGGATGGACAGAAATCGTACGAGAATATGGAACAGATTAGAAACAGTAAGATGGGAAGAAAACAGGAAAACAAATGAGGAAAAATGAAGCAATGGGTAAATATCTACAGTCAAATTAAATAAGAAGCTATATGGTACTTTCACAAATTAGGATACAGTATCAAGTTTTTGCTACAAACGAATTATTCCATTTACTAACAGTATTTCTTCTAAATCTTAATTTTTGGTTCTATTAAAAAATAACAGAAAGAGTTGCTTATTAATCATTAATCATCGTTATTTATTAAGCTATAAATATTCACTGTGCTGCACTCTGAATGCCGCATAGAGGCTCAAAATTTAAACTTTACCTTAATGTAATTATGGTGGTATTTTTAATAGAGTTTTGGAGAATAACAGAAGTTTCTTTGGGTTTTAAGTTTTTGGTAATTTTTCAAACAAGAATATTTCCTCTTTAGCTTTCAAAATGACGTGAAGGATGTAATTGTGTTGTCAAGGACGGACTGTCTCGGGGCACAGCCATTTATAAAGGTCCCCATCATGTCAGGTAGTGGAGTGAGACACCCACTCTTAAGTACATTCCCAGTTTCTTTTTCATTGTTTTTTTCTGTCTCTCTTTAATAATTTAGCATCATCTTATCTTTTTAAATATGTTCTGTAAAAAAAAAAAAATCTGTCTTTTGTATTTTTCTGTAGTCAGTATCTTTGCTCTTGGTCATTTTGTTCCTTTATCAGGTTTATTTGTGGGTTTATTAGCGTTGCTCTTTTTTCTTGTGTCAGTTTTGACTAAGTTTGCATCTCCTTAGAACTGTATTGAGCACTAGTGTAGACTGTGTGAAATGTTCCATGTCGTTTTTGTTATTTTCGTTGTTTCTCTGAGGTCAGTTTGTAACTGCAGAGTTTTTGTGCAACATCTTGAATCTCTTTCTTGCAGTTAAATGTTTGCCATTTAAATTATTTTTATAGCTTTTTGTTCAGAGCTTGCATGAATGTCTCTTTATAGGAATTATTAGCACTAAATAAGTGAGAAGCTTTTGGCTTCCTCGATTGCCTTGTTTTACATCCATTATGACCCTGTTCAGTAATCTGTCCAGGCTTCTCATCATGCAGCATCCTGGCATTGGATCAGAGGAAAAGCAGATGCCAGCTGACTGAATATAACTCTCATTTAGAGGTCATTTGCTGTTGAGTCTGTTTTGGCTCCTGCCCACTTACTCTGCATGGGGACAACGGGGGTGTGTGGAAGGGAGGGGGTGGAGAGGACAGCGGGAGGTGGAGTGCTGGATCTACCTTCTCCGTCGGTGATGGGCCCTGAGCCCCTACGCACCGAGCCCAGGAGGTCAGCGAACTTCGCAGCAGCTGAATTTGGGAAGGGAGGAACATGGAGGCGTTTGAATATAAGATAGAATTTAAAAACTTCCTCCTTGTGAGCAGTTATTAGCATTAAAATATCCTTATAGCTCCCAAACACTTTCTGCATAATGTTCTGACAAAGTTCGTGCTTGGAACTGTGAGGAAAATAAAAAACCAGCACCGACCAGAATTAAGGAGGACTATTGTTATTTTATTTAACTCCATCAGAGGAAGTCAAAGAGTCATCCTTAAGACAGAGTTGGAGAATTGACTGAAAGAATCTAAAGCAATTTAACATTTATGTTCAATTCTAAATGCTGTTAGTAAATGTTTAAAAAGGCTCAGGGTTAAATAGAAAAATGCTGCTGACGTCACTCTGCAGAAGCCTCTGGGATTTAGTGTTGCTAAACAGCAGCAGATGGATGCTTTTAATACATGCAGGGACCAAATGGAAGACACACCAAAGTAAATGTAGCCAGCATCTGGTAGGAGATATGAATGTGTGCGTGTTACAGGCTGAATTTGGCCGACCATGCCGACTTACAGTGCGCAGCAGCTGAGGAGCCCTGGGTGCTATCAGGCTGGGAACTTGTGCTGGACTGTGCCTTAAGCGAGCTGCTGTCTAAGCTCTTTCCTGACAACATGCACACACAGAATGAGACCAAACACAAGTAAATCAACAGATGAAATCCAGATGGATATTTTCCAATAGAGAAACAACAGAAATCGTGAAATAATGAAAGGAGTGGGGTTAAGACATGATGGGGGTTTGTAAATGTGTGAAAAACCCATTTCTGTCCTCACACTGAGAAATTAAAGCAACTATTTAGATGACGCACCAAAAGTAATCGTTATCTCAGTTAGCGACTCAATTGCAGACAGATTTACAGCTATGGCTGCTGCTGCAAATGGGGTTTTTATTGGGATATTACTACGATTCTCACCAGAGAGCAAAAGATCAATGATGACAACAGTGATTCCTGTAATGAGAAAGATTACTCACGTTTGACTGTTTAATCAGCTGGAAAACAGCGGATGAACATCTCCACATTTTTCTCGTTACAACCACAAACTAGAATGATTTTATGAGACAGACCAACACCAGGTAGTACATAACTGAAGTGGAAGGAAAAGAATAAATGATTTTCAATACTAGAGACAAATAAGAAATGTGCGGCTTGCAACCTCCTTTACTATGGTAATCCCAAATAAAATCCAGTGCAAACAATTGCCTACAAAAGTCACCTAATTGGTAAATAAACTCCACGTGAATGTAATTTTATCTCACTATAAATCTGGCTGATCTGTGAAGACCTCAGACATTGTTAGAGAACATTAGTGAGCAAACAACATCATGAAGACCAAAGGACACAACAGACTGGTCAGAAGTTGTGGAGAGGTTTAAAGCAGACTTAGGTTATTAAGTAATATCCCAAGCCTTAAACATCTCACAGAGCTCTGTTCCATCCATCTGAAATAGGAAAGGGCATGGCACAACTGTAAACCTACCAAGACATGGACATTGACCTAAATCCACAGACTGGACAAGAAAAGCATTAATCAGAGAAGCAACCAAGTAGGCTACGGTGACTCTGGAGGAGCTACAGAGATTTATAACTCAGGTAGGTAAATCTGTCAGTAGGGCAAGTAACAGTTGTGTACTCTACAAATCTAACCTTTATTAAAGGGTGACATGAAGAAAGCCATTATTAAAAGAAAGCTGGTCAGAGTTGATGGAAAGATGGATGGAGCTTAATACTGAAAACAATCCTGTAAGAAAGCCTGGTGGAGACTGAAACACCACTGAGACAAATGTGGAGGTTCAAACTTCACATCGGTCTCACATCTCCACATCGACTGGAGCTACAAAAGAATGGTCTAGATCAGAGGTCTGCAACATGTGGCTCTGGAGCCGCAAGTGACTCTTTGGACCTTCCACAATGGCTCTTAAGAACTATGGCTAAAATGATAAAGAGCCATCTAATGTTTATAAATTTAGATAGAATAACAAATTCTGATTGTTATGGGATAATTGCATTGAATATCCACAACAAAATGACATTATAAGTACCTGTAATATTTTTTTAGATATGTTTTTCTTGTCATAGGGTTGGAAACTATGTGCATTTTCCTGCAGTATCAACATCCTGGACAAGAAAATGTATCCATCCCATCCGCTGTTTGCAAAAGTTGTTTTTCTTTATTTTAAAACCTAAAAATAGAAAGAAATTGTGGTTCTTTAAAAATGACAACACATTACCTAACTTGTATGTTGTCTTTCCAAAAAGTCACATAACATTAGTTGCTCAAAAATTTAGTTGGTTTGAGGACAGAAATGGCTCTTTGGTTGCAGATCCTTGGTGTAGATAAAATCATATTCATGTGTTGAAATGGCTTAGTCAAAGTCCAAACCTATATCCAATTAAGAATAGTTGGTGAGACTTAGGAATTGCTGTTAACAGATGCTCTTCTTCTAATCATAGTGAGGTTAAGCTAATTTGCAAAAAAAAACAAAAAAAAACAAAATCAGTCTCCAGTTGTGTAAAACTGGTAGAGAAACGGCAACGAAAGGTAATTCTTTGACATCTTGCCTTAAAGAAGGTGAATAAAAATGTTCACCACACTTGTCAAATTTTGATTCCTAAAATATTTTAAAAGCCATGCATCCTTTTCATATCACTTCACATTTACGCGCTACTTTGTGTAAGTCTATCAAAAACTCTCAAGATAATCCAATCAAGTTTGTTGTAATAAGTGAAAAGGTTGAAGGATCATTAATACTTTTGCAAGGCATGAATTCATCTGGTGCACATGAATGTGATTTGAAAATAAAAGGAAAAAAAAAAAAAGACATAAAAACCCTGCAAATAACAATAAACTAAATATACCAACTTCAAAATAACCAGTAAACAGAACAAGGTCTAAAATGTAAAAGAGTATTGTGCAAGTATTGAGACTAATACAACAGATAAGTACAGATGATCCAAAAGTCAGTGTGGGTGTCTGATTACAAAGCAGCTGTCAAGCACTACCCTGACAAGACCCCACAAAGACCAAGAAGGAACGAACTGTTCCAAACAAACACGACTGCCCCTCCTGTCTCACTCACCTGGCCCGTGAGGTTTTCTCTGCACCGTCACCCCTGTTTAAATCTCAAGATCCATAAAAGTGCCGTGTGAGACGAATGCCTTCCAGCGGTGGCGCTAGCAGAGCGGCGTGTGTTCACTGTGTCGCCTCTCTGGGCGGTCCGTTTCTGTTTCCTGCCACTAAAGCTAAATTTAAGCAGCCTCCCCCTTTTTTAGCCTCGACATCCAAGTCAAGTCAAGTCAAGTTTATTTATATAGCGCTTTTCAGTAACAAGGCACTCAAGGCACTGTACATAAGGAAAAACATTACAATGATACAGAAAATCAAACAACAGAGGTAATTAAAAAAATAAAGAGAATAGAATGATGGATAAGAAAATGAAAGAAAAATTGGACTGAAAACTTAACTAATAATGTTTAGATAACACATTCAAAGGCCACTCTAAACAAATAAATTTTTAATCTTGATTTAAAGCAATTTAGGGTTTCGGTGCTTTTACAGTTTTCTGGGAGTTTATTCTAGATTAGTGGAGCATAAGAACTAAAAGCTGCTTCTCCATGTTTGGTTCTGGTTCTGGTTCTGCAGAGTAGATTTGAGCCAGAAGACCTGAGAGGTCTGGGTGGTTGATACATTGACAACAAGTCTATAATGTATTTTGATGCTAAGCCATTCAGTGATTTATAAGCTAACAGAAGTATTTTAAAGTCTATTCTCTGAGCTACAGGGAGCCAGTGTAGGGACTTTAGAACCGGGGTGATGTGCTCCACTTTCTTAGTTCTAGTGAGGACGCGGGCAGCAGTGTTCTGGATCAACTGCAGCTGTCTGATTGACTTTTTAGGCAGACCTGTGAAGACAGCGTTGCAGTAATCAATTCTACTAAAGATGAACGCATTAATTAGTTTTTCAAGATTCTGCTGAGACATTAGTCCTTTAATCCTGGAGATGTTCTTTAGGTGATAGAAGGCCGACCTAGTTACTACCTTTATGTGCCTCTGAAGGTTCAGGTCTGAGTCCATCACTACACCCAGGTTTTCGAGCCTGATTGGTGGTTTCTAGCTCTATTAACTGAAGCTGTGTGCTAACTTTTAAACGCTCTTCCTTTGGTCCAAAGATTATTACTTCAGTTTTGCTTTGATTCAGCTGAAGAAAAGTTTGGCACATCCATGCATTGATTTCTTCTAAGCATTTACCCAGCGCTTGAATGGGTTCATAGTCACCTGGTGACATCGTAACGTATAGCTGTGTGTCATCTGCATAGTTATGATAACTTACGTTGTTGTTTATTAAAATCTAACTTAGGGAGACATGTAGATATTAAATAGGAGGGCCCCTAAGATGGACTCTTGGGAAACGCCACATGTGATTTTTGTGCTCTCTGATGTAAAGTTACCTACTGACACAAAAAAGTCCCTGTCCTTCAAGTAGGATTTAAACCAGTTGAGTGCTGTACCAATAAGGCCTACCCAGTTTTCCAGGCGCTTTAACAAAATGGAGTGATCAACAGTGTCGAATGCTGCACTAAGGTCCAATAATAAATAATAAATAATAAAAGCTTTCTTAAGGAAAGCTGTGGGTAAAACATCGAGACGGCAGGAAGAAGAGCTTAGTTGCTGTATGATTTCTTCTGAGATTTTGCAATTTATTTGGTGAAATTGGGAGATTTTGTCAAAATCAGTTCTAGTTGGAGACAACATTGGTACTGGAGTTGATGTGGATGTGCTGATTGCCGCTCTGATCTTTTGTGTTTTTACAGTAAATAATTTAGCAAAATCATTGCAGGCCCTGGTAGAGTAGAGTTCAGATGCTACAGTTACAGGAGAGTTTGTTAACCTGTCGACCGTGGCAAATAATGCACGAGCATTGTTAATGTTTTTGCTGATGATCTCAGAGAAGAAAGATTCCCTTGCATTTTTCAGTTGTAGGTTATATCTGTATAGTCTCTCTTTATAGATAATATAGTGAACCTGGAGTCCAGGTTGCATTTTCTTATCATGTCTCTCTGGCAAACTGAGTCATTGCAGATGATGCTTTCAAAAATAACAGAAAAGTGGTCAGATGGAGCAACATCAATTACAGACACCTTGGAAATGTTTAGACCCTTAGTGATGATCAAGTCCAAAATATGTCCGTGTTTGTGCGTTTGCTGTTTAACATGTTGAGTCAAACCAAAATTTCTAAGAGTGTCTATTGTACTTCTGTCTTCAGGATTGTCCATGTGAATGTTGAAGTCTCCCACAATAATTAAACAGTCATAATCAACACATATCACAGATAAAAGTTAATTAAAATCACTGAAAAAGTTTGTTTTGGACTAAGGAAGCCTGAAGAACATGGTTCGGACCGGGCTCTTTACCTGGAGAGCCAAATATCCAAAAGTCAAATTTGCCCAGAAATACTTTTTTACACTTTAGTAAATCTTTAAACACAGTGGCCACCCCTCCACCTTTTCTTTGCTGTCTGCTCTCACAAAGAAAATTGTATTTCGGAGGCGTCGCCTCTATCAGAATGGGAGCTTCATTACATAACATCAAGATCGTGGTCAGTAATGAAGTCATTGATTAAAAATGATTTTCCTGACAGAGATCTAATGTTCAATAACGCCAGTTTATATGACTTAGTTGTTGATATTAACTCTGTGTCTGGTTGTACCTGACAGTTTATGGCTTTTGTTGATTGTTTATTACTGTCTCTTATCCTTTTGGCTTTGTTCTTTCTGTCACGTATAAGCACAGAGATTTTACAACTATCTCCTATTAGGGACCCAAGTTTTTCCTGGACATGCGAATTCCTGATAGAGTTACCTCTGGGGCCCAGACTGTCACAGAGAAGTGATTTGAAGGTCCTGATTAGGAGGAGATAGATTAGGAGGTGGTGGGGCTCTGCAGCATTTGGAAGATGTTGGTTTAGTAGCAGGGCCTCGGCCACGGGGGGTGTTGAATGGAGAAGATGTCAGAGCCATTTGGGTCCCGATTTTAAGAGCTCCTTTCATGTTATCAGAATCCAGTAAAGCAAAAAGCGGGCTCAGTGGGGAGATTGGGGAGTTCTGTGCGGTCTAGGTCAGGGTCTGAGGTGAGGGGGGTTTAACGGGGAGGGTCGGTCTAGGTCGGTGTCTGGGGTAAGGGGCGTATAACGGGGGGGTTCACTTTTGCTGTGGAATTCGGCGGGGAGACCTTTTGTGATGACCTCTCTTTCTCAGCCAACTGGCTGATTGTTTCTGCTGGAGCTGTTGGAGGCAGCGTTATCATTGTTGTTGATACTCCATGTTCTCTGCTGAAGGTCGAAGCTGCTGGTGGATTATTTACTAAATAGAAGAGATTAGATGTGAGATGTCTGGCTCCTAGCTTGTTCAAACAGAAACCATCTTGCTTGAAGAGCTGTCTTTTTTCCCCAAAAATATTGAAGTTGTCGATGAAGTTCACAGGTGTGGTGGCACATGTTTTTTTCAACCACTTATTAATCATCAGAAGTCTCGAAAAAACCTAATCTCCACAGAAAATCGGTGCAAAGAGTCCGCTGAGAAACACCTTGATAATGAGACCTCCAACAATATTCAGAAGACGAGTGAAATCCTCCTTCAGTGCTTCAGATTTTTTCTTAGCCACGTCATCCATGGATCCACAGTGTATAATAAGGTTTTCTAGAGACGGGCACTTTTCTGTGATTGCAATAATATTCTCTGAGATATTCAATTCAATTCAAAGATACTTTATTGATCCCCGAGGGGAAATTAGAAAATATCGGACACCATGTTACTGGTACCAATCATAACGTCTGTGTTTTTCTTGTGTTGCCCCCACTATTAGGGTTCTTGGTCCGGTGGGGCGCTTTTTCTCTGGCAGCTTAGGAGAAGACTGTTTAGAATGAAGGTTGTTCTCAAACCTTTTATTGTTCTCAGAAGATGGATCATTTTCCTGGTTTTCATTCTGTAGTGAAGCAAATCTGTTTTGGAGGGGAATTCCATTATTTCCAGCTGTCTCACTCCTATCAGTTGTTGTGACAGCAGCTCGCTGTCGAAGTCTCCTTTTCCCAGGGGAAACGGGGACATTTCTCTGTAATTCTGGCTATTCTAATTTATTTAGTTGCTGAGATCTTCCAGTGAGTCGTCCACCTTGATTTTTTGGGTGTGCGCCTAAAACATGCCAGGGGGGTCGGCCGGTAGGTTTATTCTCAGTGTTCTGATTGCCGGCTGAGTCGTTGAGCTGACTGTCACTGTTTGGGATCACAAGCAGAGTTGAATCATTGTTGTACCCCATATTCACCTCCACATTCACTTCTAGTCGATGGATTTTCATCTCCTAAACAGACAATTTCTGTAAAAGTTTGTCGAAGTCCTCTGTGGTGAACGGAGGCATTGTGTGCTGATTAGCTGGCGTCAACTTGTCCTTTCAAGTTCAATTATAAAAACATCAAAATCCTTTAGAAAAAAAAAAAATTTATAATAATCCTTGGGAGTCACTGGTAAGAAGTAGTTTTAGTCCAATATTTCTGTAATTTTGGCTAAGAGATAAAAAGTTAGGAGTAAAAAAATGCAAGCAATCAGGGAGCTTAGGAGAAAAGCGTATGAGTAGGCAGAGAGGCGGAAGCAGAAAAGTCCCTGCCAAAGGTGCCCCAACCCTGCCAAAGCCTTCTAGAAGGGTGTGGTGGTAAGATAATTTAAGGAGAGAAGTACGGTGCCAGGCTTTAAGGACTACAAAATATATGAACAATTTATCAGCATGCACAGTACAACGTGTAAAATAAGTTTCAAACACGTCTGCATTGTTCTCTGTTTAAATGTTGTTAATATGGGCAGTGACATAAGATTTAAATTCGATAATGGTAACAACCAAGGGTATCCACACATACAAAATAATCTAAGAAAATTTGTCCAAAAATTAAGTTATGTGTTCAAATTTGGAATGAAACTGGGAATAAGTTTGAACATATGAAGAAAATAATGTGCAGAAAGGCATGGAAAGCCAAAACCCCTAGCTAAAATATGTCAGTATTTAGAAAGCATTAGTGCTGGTATGTGCAAATCAAGATACATTGGTTTGATATTAACAGATGGCCTATGAAAAGGTTTCTCAAGAAAAAAGGGTTTCTCAAGTACTGCACAGAGTGGTACAATAGGTAAAAGCACAGAGACCTTCACAAAAAATTCTTTATGTTGCAAAACATACTAATGGCAATGGTTACTGCTACATTTCTAAACTCTTGAATGTTCCAGTGAATGCCGTTGGAACTATAATTCGGAAGTGGAAAGAACACCATTGCACAATAAATCAGCCACGACCAGATGTCCTTTGTAAGATTTCTGACCGATGAGTCAAAAGAGTTTTCCCAAAGCGAAGAAGCACTCGCAGAGAACTTCAGAAACACCTGGAAAGAGCAAGTACAGTCCTGAATTGGACCAGTTTTTGTGATGGAGAAACCACTGCCGTTAAACAGCCCCAATGTATTGAGATTTTAAAGGAACCCTGATTTCCTTATAGAAGTATTAGCTGACCATATGCTGGAGACAGTTCATGTTCATGCCAGGTCCCAACACATTTAAATTGCTTGATTTAAAGACTTGGGTCGAAAACGGCAGCACACACAATCACAGCGGCTTCTTTTCCTCCAGGAGAAAAAAATTAATTTATGAATCCATGTAGTATGATGAAAGTTTTCTGGGTGGTTATGATGGAGATAATGTTGGCCTTAGATGACTTTGATGTTTGAGGGACAGAAGAAGCCTTGTTGTGGAGGAGAGGCTACATGGTCGACTGCTTCAATGCGGCCTGGCTGGACAAATTAGCCCTGAGAAGTCACATGGAATGTGGTGTGCTTGGGGCCTGTCATCCCAAAATTATTTCAGGATTATTCAGGATCTGACAAGACTTTAACAATCACTGTTTTAGTCTCTTCAAACATATCCTGTAACTCACTATCAACTAAAAATAAAGCTGATGGACAATTCTACAAAATATGAAACATGGTGTCAATCTTAATCTGGGTGCGCAGTTGGTAGCACTGTTGCCTTGCAGCAAGAACGTCCTGGGTTCGACCCCCGGCCGGAGGTCTTTCTGCATGGAGTTTGCATGTTCTCCATGTGCATGACTGGGTTCTCACCGGGTACTCCAGCTTCCTCCCACAGTCCAAAAACATGAATGTTAGGTTTGGTTAGGTTTGGTCTTTCTAAATTGCCCTTAGGTGTGAATGAATGTGTGTATAGTCGTTTGTCCTCTGTTTCGGTGTTGCCCTGCGATAGATTGGCGATCTGTCCAGGGTGTACCCTGCCTCTCGCCCGTAGGCTGTTGGAGATGGGCACTAGCTCCCCCGTGTCCAACTATGGAATAAGTGGTATAGATGATGAACGAATGAATGGTGTTAATCTCTATAGGTTGGAAAAAACCCAGACTCCTCCAAAAACCTAGAAAACACTGCTTTATATCTGGAAAAAATTAAGAAGAGTAATAACTTTTACCATACATCTTTTAACCAGAACATCAACTTTGAAAACCTGGTAAAATAACTTCTTGTTCTGTTCTACTTAATAGTTGTTTTTTCTTTGCAACACTGGTTCAGCTTTCATGCAGTTCTCAGCTGTAGTTGCTAGGGAATTCAAAAACAAAGAGGAACAGAAGATGGAACAGCACAATCTGTTCTATGTGTTTGACACTGAAAAAAAGCATTTATGACCCCGTTAAGACACATTGTACTCAGCTGAGATGTTGAAAATGGAGCTATTTCATTTAACTGAACTCCACAGGCCATAAAAACTCAGGCACACCCACAAAAGAGAACAAAAAGACTTGAAACAAAAGCGGTGTGGAGTTATTTGCTAATATGCAGGCTATGTTCTGCACAGCCACAACTGTGCCAGCAGAATATTCAAACAGGCGTGTTGGTATTTTAAGGAACGGATTACTCAGGATCGTACATTCAACCAAACACGTTTGCGGAGAGCCAAACTAAAACAGCTGTACATGACATTTAACATTTTACAGCCCTCGCTCACCTCTCAGACACACCAACGATCACACAGCAGGTGTCAGAATGCATCATAATGAGGCAATGCAGTCGGGCTCCACCAGGGGTCAGTAACAGGTTAGCTTTCAGCTGATTTAATGCACAGCAAAAACATTAGAAACATATTTTTTGTGAAGAATTCTTAACTATTATAATGTGCTGCAGGATCTTCATGTAGGTGTTTACACACAAATAATACCATAATAATTTAAAAACGACCACATAAGCAGGAAAAATCCAAAGACAAGAAACGTCATCAGTGGTTGCCATAAAATACATTATATATATTCTCAAGGTTCCTACAGATTTTTAAAGTCCAAATGCCACAGTTTACCAAGACTTAAATAAGTTGATTTCTCTGTCCATTTCTGGTCCAATAATTAGGTTCCGGCTCTGGTTTTAAATACAAAACCAGGAAAACCAAAGCGGGAGGGATGGTGGAAGGGAGGGAAGGAGAAGGAAGAATGAACAAATGATTACTCAAACAAATTAATGATTGATGGACAGACAAACAGATGGACCAATGAATGGATGGATGGATGGATGGATGGACAGAAAGACAAACGGATGGATAGATGAATGGACACAGACAGACAAACGGATGGATGGATGGATGGACAGAGACAAACGGATGTATGGATGGATGTATGGAAGGAAGGATGGAAGAATGGGTAAATAACTAGATGGATGGATAGATGGATGGATAAATGGACAAATAACTGGATGGATGGATGAACAGATGATAGATAAAGAGATGGATAAAGGGAGATTTAGACAGTACCAGTGAATAAAGTCTGTAAATATTTTTCCAAGTTTTGGACATTTTGCCCCTGAGACTCAAAATATTACAGTCTTATAAACAACAGAGGCTCAGGGAAAACAAAAGATAAAACAAAGTCTTGTTCTTAGACAAATATTCACAAACTGAGCAACTCCACAAAGAGACTCTTTCTGTAACAAAACTGTCAGGAACGAAAACCTGCTACTCTGAAAAACAAGAACCCTGCTGCAAATTAAAAAAAAAACTACCAGGCAAGAAAATGGAAATAAAAAGAATTTTCCTCTGCAGTTGTAAAACATACTCATCTGTCTAATATGAAATTCATCATCACAAGCCTGCAGTTACACAAGTTGGCTGCCATGACAAACTGCTTCATGAACAGTGCTGCTTGAAATTTACCAGCTTGGATTTATTTGTATCTGTGCAGCCTTACCTTTCACATCCTCGTCCTCCACAGTGGTGTTGCTGCTGTCTGAGGATTCCTGGAGAAGAAAACAAATTACACAATCATTTTGTGTTCAAGCACAGCAGGGGATTCAAACTGTGCAGGATGCACATAAAGAAGCACATCACAAGAGGGGTAAACAAGGTAAATCTGCACAGGCAGAATACATGCCAGCAGGGGGCACACCCTATCATGCCATTTCATGTTTTCAGAAAGTCACGAAAATCCGAGAGCATCTATAACATCTAAACAAATTTATGTGGAATTCCTTCACAAGAGGAAGCCAAAAATCCTGCGTATGTTAGTCAGAATCATTGTTAAACTGTGCCATCACACCAAACTGTGAAATCTGTGTGACTTTTGACCTTAAACACTTTCTGTGTACATCAAAAATGCCTTTCTTTCTTTCTGGAACTTTTCTTAAAAACAGAAGCAGACAGAGAAGCTTCTCATAGGAAGATCACATGTCATCCTCAGCTGAGTGGCACGCTGTTCAGATATATTTATCTACCTGTCTGTCTGCCTGCCTGCCTTTCCGTCGCTCCTTTCCCCAGATGAGGAGTTTCTGACTTCCAATTAGCAGATTAAATGGGTCTAAATTCCCCTGCATGTACAGGGGTGCTGAGAGACTTGATGACCTGATTAGTGAGTGCACATGTGCACCAGCAGCTTCAAGAGCACAAAAGTGGGTTTTTATAGCCTTTAAAAGAGCAGCTGGTGACGTGAGAAGAGGAAGAAAGAGCAAGAGGGAAGTAAGCTTCATTTCTGTTCCTGAGAGGGAAAGGAGACTGTAACACTTCTTCAACTCCTAATATCTGATAAGACTTTGTGTTTGTTTTGTTGCACATTTGGCAGTTTTCTTCCTCGTATATTTATAATACAGTTTATCAGATATCTCAGCAGCAGGTTTACTAGAATCCTTAGATGTCAGATTGACTTTAGAATTAAAGAATAACTATACTTTTGGTTTGAAACGTTCTATACAATTCAAAACTACTCAGATCTACTGAAATGAGAATTATTCTTCTCTAAACCAGGTGTGTGACAACCACAAGGGTTTCAAAAAATGTTGTGTTAGTATTTACTTTGTGTAAAAACACACCAGACATCCTAATAAGGTCAATTATGCCTGAGTAGAGGGGAGTTTTCTGCCAACTCATGCAGATGCATGCACTACTTCCTAAAACAAACTGCAAAAACACATTTTCTGAACTAACTATCAGAAGTTACATAAGCAGAGAAATGTACAAACATAAGAGTACATTTACCTACAATACAGCTCTTTGATTTTACATGAGAGATAAGAATCTGATCAAATATCTTACCGATACTTACAGTTAAACCTCACCGCTGGTTGTTTGGGTAAGAAAAAGCTTAAAGAGACCATGTGGTGGGATAATAAACCTTTACTAAACTGAATTTCAAGGTTTTTTTTTATTTCATAAAACATCTGACTGCAAAGTCAACAACAAGATTGAATCATCTAGACTTACTTAGATGGATACCTTTTTACCCACTGGCATCATCTGGTTGGCTGAATATGACTGTTTTATCACTGGACTGATTTATTAATTGGACCTGAATCTGACTATATGATGGGATTATATGGGAACAAACTGGACTGATCTAAACAGAATTTGGACCAAAGTGGAGTCTAGAGAACTGCATATGAATTTTACCTGTTTGTCAGTTAAAATGACAAAAAATAAAATTTACTATGATTTGGCATTTTAGAAAAAAATCTAAATAAATTGAATTATTTTCACTTTTTCCAAACCAAGAAACACATTAGTAATAATTATTTCACATGTCTTCGTCCAAGCATACTGAGGACAAAATAAACAAATCATGAAAGGAGTCTAATTTGAAAACAAGCACTATTTATCTCTAACAATATAATTTCTTACAAAGATTTTTAAAAACCACTGATGAGTAATTATGGGAAAAGAGTTTTTTTTTCAATCAAGTCTCCAAGGGGAATATTTTCATTGTGCACTGCATTACATGGATGAACTCAACATATCTGCACATTTTGCCATTGAACACGGGTGCACCTGGATCTGATATTCTTGATCAGATACAGTTGCTAAAAACTGATGCATTTGTATATTTATACTCTATAATCAATATGAAAAGCCAAGATTTTTTTTTTCAGGTAATAAAAAGAAACAGAAAACCACATAATGCACTTTGATGCAAAGCTATCAAATCAAATAAAGTACTACTAAGTTTTAGGTCAGTTTTTATTTTATCTTTTGCTGCAGATTTTTCATACATTTAGCTATCAACTGCTTGATACCTTTTAATTATATTCTAATTTATTCATATGCACCTGTATGTAGGGAACACATCTATGAGGAAGTCGAGGTAAAAACAGTTACTGAGCTAAAGGCCTGGCAGGAGCAAATACTAGTTTTTTACTAAGCAGAACGTCATGGAAAAGGTGACTGCAAGAGAGATCATCAGTGGGTCTTCCTCCTGTTGGACTGTTGACTTAGAATTCTGGTTTGTAACAAATAAACATGCAAAGGTAGGGAACATTTTTTTCATAACAGCATGTATCTGTGGAGTTCAATCGGTTACACCCACACAAACACTATATCTACACACAATGAAATGGTGCACTCACACGGATGCATATTGAAAACAATTTAATAATAGGAGAAGGAAAAGGAGAGGAATGACAGAAAAGGATGAGGAGTGAGGTCAGGACTCGGGAAAGGAGAATACCTTTGTCCGGTCCACCGGATTATGGATGACAGTTGTCTGAGGTTCCTGAAAGAATATAAGGGGAGGTGGAAGAATATGGAAGAAAAGTGAGAGAGAAAGAGCAGAATTTGAAGTAAATTTAAATAGAAATGGGAAAAGTAAAGAAAAAGAAGAGACAGAGACAGGAAAGCTGGATGAGAAGAGATTTCTTGGAATGCTGATGTAAGACATGGGGGTAGAACCCTCCAACAAAGCGACAGAGTGGGTGGATGAGCTGAAAACTGTAATTTGGAGTCAGCTCTGCTCCCGGCAGACAAATGAATGAAGAACAGAAACAGTCATCCAACAATATAGTTTAAAATCAGCTCATCAAACTCATTTTTAATTTCAAAGAATACTCTACTCTGACTTACCCTAAAAATCTCGTGCAAAGAAAGCACAGATTTCCCCACAACATGCATTAAACAGGTAAACCAACTGTGTTCTTTACTGTACCTGAACTTACCCTGTCTCCGCTGTACAAGAGCAATGTCGTATTTCTGGACCAGCCAGCTGTGCATGCATAATTTTGAACTGCCCTCCATGTTTTCGATGATACAAACATGCACTGAATCATGTGAATTGTAAGAAAGCAAAAGAGAAGAATCAGCCTGCTCATATATTATG
This sequence comes from Girardinichthys multiradiatus, assembly GCF_021462225.1. Lineage (NCBI taxonomy): Eukaryota > Metazoa > Chordata > Actinopteri > Cyprinodontiformes > Goodeidae > Girardinichthys > Girardinichthys multiradiatus. Next base: position 45,386,282 of record NC_061805.1, read on the forward strand.
CATAACGTGTACTGTGACATATTTCACAAGGGGATGGCAAACCCTGCACAAAAACTGCAATAACCCCCAAGATAAAAATAGGTCAAGCTGTTCTATCACCCTCGTCTCAAAAGAGAAGATAGAACAGTGAGAACCATTATTTCAGGATTATAATCTAAAAACAAAAATTCAGAAATGGCGTTTTGATAGTTGGAATGTTTGCACCGAGTCGGGCCTTTACTACAAGATGCCACAAATAAATGCATAAGAACACTCAGAAAAACATTGTGCCCTTTCTAATATTTTTTGTTTAAGTAACAATCTAACATTAGCCACCCCCTGAATTACATATTGCATTGTCAGAGTTTGACTCAAGGCTCCTTTCAAACCCCAGTTCTTGACTTTTGTGACATACAGTTAGACACTATTCCCTTCTTATTTCAGCTGGCTCTGATACCTTATGACTCAAGCCGTTCACAGATGTTTTTCCCTCCGTTTTCTACAGCTGTACAGTCTTCACTGGAAATACAGTAAATCAGAACCCATCAGCACCCTCCATATCCTCAACAACACTCCTCTCCCTGCAGGAAGTGACACCTCTGTGATGACCAATCATTAGCTGTCTCTCTCTCTCTCTGTGATGCTCCTAGTGTTGCCTAGGCAACAGTCTCCTAGGGAAACAGGCACTGATGGCAACTCAGATGATGATGATCATGAGTGAGAACAAAGTACCTGGGGTTTCCACATTAGGTGGGTGTGACTGCTGATGGCATTGTATCATCCGGTGGGGGAAGGGAGCACCACTGAAATCACTTTGGGTCAGTGTAACTGATTCATTACAATTTGGAATCACAAAAACAAGACAGAGTTGGTATGAATGCATTAATGCCTTCCAAATCCCTTCAAATGACCCAACACCTTCCAGGTCAGATGATTAGGGTTGTGGAAGTGAAAGCAGTGTGCTCCCGATTCGACAAGCATGAGTTAACATACTTAAAGACTAAACACAAACTTGCTAGAGTCCCTGGCAGCATAAAACAAATCCCAGCCTCCCTCCCACTCTCAGTTCCTTTCAAGGATCAGATAATCTGTCTGTTCTACAAACAGCATCAGTGAACATTTGTAAAAATAAAAGTGTACCTCTCCCCTTAAACACTTTTCACATGAGCTGAACAGAGTGCATAAACACACACACGAGGAACACACAGCGAGCATGCTTGGTTTAGAAACACGCACATGTGGCGGCACGTGTTGCTCTTTACTCAGAAGAGTAGATGTTATAGATTATTACTACATGCTCAGCTGTGTAACATGTCACAGTTACTGAGATCATCTGGAGCTACGTTTCCACCCATATATAACTGTGGCCTGAGGGTACAAGTGGCTATACAGAGCCTTGCAAAAGTATTTCCACAGTAGGAAGAAAGAATGTATAATTAATCTTAAAAAACCTACTTTTAGGAATGTTGAATTAAAAAAATAAAGTCCAACATTTAACATGAATTTATAACTCACACTGCATTTTGCACAATTTGGAAAGAATAAAACATCTTTTCCAAAACAATCTGTTCTCAAAGGCTTGTAAGCAAGCAGAAGAAACTGTACTTTTAACTTCTTAAGAAAACTACAGGAGTTGGACAATGAAACTGAAACACCTGTCATTTTAGTGTGGGAGGTTTCATGGCTAAATTGGACCAGCCTGGTAGCCAGTCTTCATTGATTGCACATTGCACCAGTAAGAGCAGAGTGTGAAGGTTCAATTAGCAGGGTAAGACGCAGTTTTGCTCAAAATATTGAAATGCACACAACATTATGGGTGACATACCAGAGTTCAAAAGAGGACAAATTGTTGGTGCACGTCTTGCTGGAGCATCTGTGACCAAGACAGCAAGTCTTTGTGATGTATCAAGAGCCACGGTATCCAGGGTAATGTCAGCATATCACCAAGAAGGACGAACCACATCCAACAGGATTAACTGTGGACGCAAGAGGAAGCTGTCTGAAAGGGATATTCGGGTGCTAACCCGGATTGTATCCAAAAAACATAAAACCACGGCTGCTCAAATCACGGCAGAATTAAATGTGCACCTCAACTCTCCTGTTTCCACCAGAACTGTCCGTCGGGAGCTCCACAGGGTCAATATACACGGCCGGGCTGCTGTAGCCAAACCTTTGGTCACTCATGCCAATGCCAAACGTCGGTTTCAATGGTGCAAGGAGCGCAAATCTTGGGCTGTGGACAATGTGAAACATGTATTGTTCTCTGATGAGTCCACCTTTACTGTTTTCCCCACATCCAGGAGAGTTACGGTGTGGAGAAGCCCCAAAGAAGCGTACCACCCAGACTGTTGCATGCCCAGACTGAAGCATGGGGGTGGATGAGTGATGGTTTGGGCTGCCATATCATGGCATTCCCTTGGCCCGATACTTGTGCTAGATGGGCGCGTCACTGCCAAGGACTACTGGACCATTCTTGAGGACCATGTGCATCCAATGGTTCAAACATTGTATCCTGAAGGTGGTGCTGTGTATCAGGATGACAATGCACCAATACACACAGCAAAACTGGTGAAAGATTGGTTTGATGAACATGAAAGTGGCCACTATCCTGCAAGAAGAATGGCATAAAATCCCTCTGACCACTGTGCAGGACTTGTATATGTCATTCCCAAGACGAATTGACGCTGTATTGGCCGCAAAAGGAGGCCCTACACCATACTAATAAATTATTGTGGTCTAAAACCAGATGTTTCAGTTTCATTGTCCAACCCCTGTAATTGATGAATGTTTGAAATTTTCTGATCTGAAATAAGTCATGGTTGTATTCTGACAGTTTCACATGAATCTTTAACAAGACACTGGTACAGAAAGACTAAAGTTTAAATACAGTATTGACATAAATTATTCCAGAAAATGTGCAAAGCGTTGTGTGGTTTGGCAAGAAGAAAACTAGCATTTCTCTCAAGAAGCATTTTACTGTATTATTAACAAAACATGAAACTTCTTCACTCTTTGCTTTAAAATTTTAGGATTGTTCTTTTGAGGAATGACAATAACATTTCCCTCATGTTATGTACAATAAACATATTTTAATAGGTTTATCCTGCCTTTATAATAAAATGCATTTAATTTTTTACTCAAGCTTTCTGACATGGCATTGGGTGTACTAAGGTTTTAAAAGGTTTATGAATTTCAATGTTGCTGTTCCTAGCCCCATGAAATTGACTGAGAAAGTACAAGAGCGACTTGAGTTTTAACCCAAAACAGCTTAAAACAAACTTGCTCTTTTAAATGGTCGTGACTTCAAATTTCATCTAACTACTTGGAAATCTTTCAAAATGTCTGTAGCTTAAAGAAAATGACTGGTAAATCACTCTCCATGTGTATGTCTATGCATGAAAATAAGAAGAACATTTTTATATGGAGTTAAAGTATTTTAACAGCAACATAAATACTGTTGTTTTTCCATTTGGAATAAAGGCAATTGAAACATGTTTTAAGCTTATGTTTTAAATAAATCAATACTGTCAAAAAATACTGAGGGTTATCATACCATAAGAACCTAATTCCAGCCTATGACTAATCAGAATTGAAAATTATGAAGCAAATAAAATCTATCTATAAAGCACCATTGGAAGCATAAAATCACAAAGTGCGTCACATGAGCTAGCAATGCAAAACAAAAACCCAAAAAACAAGATAAGTTCATTAAAAGCAGATTTACAATGATTTTTCAAAGATATATATTTTAACTGAGACCACATAGTCCACAGATCTCAAGTCCAAAGGAAGAGAGATCCAGAGTCTGGGGGCCACTGAATGGATGCTCTGTCTCCTTTTGCTTTCATATTAGTATGGAGAACCATCAGCAGGCCCTGGTCAGAGGACCTCAGCGACCTTCCCGGGCGCAGAAGACCTTTGATTGAACTTGGTGCCTGTCTGTGAAGAGCTCTCCAAGTCAGTAAAAGAATCAAACTGTGTCTATAGCACAAAAACACATCTGTTCAGGGGATGCCGTTGTTGGATTAGTTATTATTAATCTACTACTTTTTGTTACTTAATGTTTTATTATTCTTTTCAGGATACATGTGATGAACTACCCAATGAATTGCCCATTAGGACTAATAGTTTTCTCAATCTTAATCTTATTTGTACTAGGTTAAACATTTTAAAAATGGTTGCTGATAATAAGCATAAAGGTCCTCCAAGTCTATTAACATACAAGCTTCCATTTCAACCCATGAGATTTAAAACATGAACAGAAGAAAATCGGTTGTGGTGTTATTTTACCGATGTCGGTGTATCTGTGGACTCACACAATGGAGATCAGATTTGCTATGAGAAGAACAGGGTAAAATCACACTGAGAGTCCCTGCAGGCAGTCAGTGTCCAGTCCTTATTAGAAAACTTACTTAGACGGGTAAAATGCCACGGCAGCACAATCCCAACCTGGGTGCAAGTCAAACCGCATCCCCACCAGCCACAGATAAATGTCTACCTACATTACCTGCTGATCTAAAACCTAACCAGCCACTCTGGCCAAAGATTACCTACAACTGGTGGATGCACAGAGAAATAAACAAACAGGGAGCAGTAGGGCGAAGACAGGGAGGTTTAAGGCACAAACACACACAGGTGAAGGGAGGTTGGGAGGTAAATACCAGAGCAGGTGAAGGGATGTTTCCTTTGGGACTGGTGACTATGCTGTTTTTGGTGCTGTTTGTCTGGGGCTGTGCAGGAAAGGAAAGGAGAAAGGAAGAGACACAACAAGAGTGTTAACAACAGCAAAAGAGTGTTGTCCATGCTGGTGTATGTGTGTTCTTCTTCACTGTGATGGGGTATGAACTGACTGCAAGCATTTTGACTTCATGTTTGTGAGATAGCAGTTTTATGTTTTTTTCTTTTGACTTAGACATACAGCAACGTGCAAAGGTCCTGAGTCATCCCTCAATCATTCATTTTGCTCCCAAGGAGCCAGACTTTCTTGTAATATTTTAAATTAGTTTCAATCAATATTTTCTTCAAGTTTTTTTCTCTTTTAAAGCTGCTGCTTGGTCAGTCCTTTATTGGTTAAATATATTATGTGACTGTATGAACTAGGAAGTGCTTTTTTGTTGTATGTTTCCATCTCTTTTAGGACATAAACTTGCAACAAACAGCATGTTCTTTGATGCAATTCGTTTTGATAAAGGTCTGGGACATATCACTTGATCCATAAATAAGGATAATCTGTAAACTCTTTTTACATGTAATAGTTGTTTTGTAAAATGCATTAATGCATCTCTTTAGAGAAGCAACTTTAAATTAGATCTTTAAGTTTCATTCATTGCTGGATTATTTTATCTTTCTTAAAAGGTACACGAGTATGATACCGTCCATCTGTCTCTAGATACTTTTCAAGACTTATACATTTTTGTCATCCTCTTGTCCAAATTCCTGTTTTTTGTAAGAAAATATGGTGTTTGTCAGGTGCAATAACTTCATAAAAAGTGAGTGAAAAAGCAGCAAAAGTCAAAATAGAAATATTGAATATGCCACAGAAAACCTAGAAAACTAGTAATCAAGAAGATTTTAGTAGATTAAAGGTAATTTTGGCTCCTTGGAAAGCATGATAGAACTGCTTTATAGATGTATTTATAGTGTCCTCTGCATTGATTGGCACCCCTGGTAAAATGTGTGAGAAGTATCTGCTTCAGGTACATTTATCTTTAGGAACTGTAGGAGATGGCACCAAAGGTTGGATTTTTCTACATTTGTATTGTCAGACTGCAATAAAATATAACTTTATTTTAATGTTTGTTTAGCATACCTTCACCATGGGTGCCAATAAAAGAGGAAGATGCTGTATATAAGTTATCAGATGAGTTTGTTTTTTTTTCTATTAAGTTTTATCTTCAGTAGATGTGTAATAAAAATCTCCATATAAAGAGAGGGAATATAATAATATGTGAATGACCTCACAAGCATAGCAGGATAAAAATAGGTGCATATCATATACAGTGTAGAGTCCAGAAAGTAAGAGGTCGCTGCAGAGATAAACAGTGAACACTATCTTAAATGTTATTCCTCTAAACTGATCTGTTTATCGTAAGAGGTGACGTATTAAGGGTGAGTGGTACTGCCTGACATCATCTCATAGTCACCACTGACGCCTCCTGTTAAGGGTTACACATAGCAACCATTCAACAATGCTTTTTGGCCGCGAACCTCCTGCTTAAAAGCTTTGTGGAAATGCGCGTCAGAAGGCCGCACATCAAAGAGCAGCCACTCCTTCATACATCACACAGATCATAGCGCTTTGGCATCGAATCCGCATTAAATCTGTTGGGTGAAAACATCAACTTGAAATTGCTAAGTGGGGCAGAATACTGGGAGTGGAAGTGAATCATCAAAGTGAGTCACTTTTAGAAAGTCAGCTCCCATTACATAAAATTTTAACCATGAGACTCTGTTCCGTCTCAGCAGTTCCTACTCATCGGTACGAGGTCAAACGAGGTCAACGGTTACTTAATGCCAAGAATTGTGTGATGTGGGAGGTAAGATTTTAAAAGGGAGGGAAAATAAATCTTTAGGAGGGTATAGGGAAAGTTTGAACTAGATCACACCTGATCAAGTTAATGATAATCTTGCATCTTGATTTAAAAAAGGAACAATTTCACCTTGAAGGCACCTGTAATCTGCTGTGCTGAATCAGAGAGATGGTTTATTGTAAAATGAAGGATAAAAAGGAGTTTGTGTATCTGTGTTAATGTGCTAGCCATAATGTGATATTTATACACCAGTGAACTTACACTGGAGAGGGAAGGATAGTAAGAGAGAACAGGTGAGCACATAGAGGCAGAAAAAAAGCTCAAAAACATTGAACAGCCATTAAAATAAAAACAATTACATGCAGTAAAGTCAAACTCAATCATTCCCAAACAAACCCCTCCTCTCATACAGACATTACAACTGCCAAGCTCATCTTCCTCTGTCAAACCACACAGGATAAATGATTCTTCATCAACAATCAGCTCCAGCGGTATCAGTGCTTCCATCATACCATGTTAGAGAAAAAAAGCTCAGAAAAGGCTAAATTAATCATGTTCATTGTTGTCCTATTGGAAGCAAGACCACAGTATGATTTATTAGAAGAGCAAAACAGAGAAAGTTGTTGAGAAGTTACCCAACATTGCTCTTGAAGATAAATAAGATGAAGGATAAGGGCAAAACCCACAGACAGCTTCCCAAGTGGGAAAGAAACGTTGAACACTGGGAGAAGAGAAGAAAGGAGGAAAAAGTCCAAAAAAGTCAGAGAATAGGGAAACAAGTTAGAGAGTCAAATAGCCTTCACATTTAATTACAGTACTTATTTGGTTTAAAAAGGTTTTTTATTGAACATTTTTAAACCAGAGAGATGTTATTCAGGAAGTTCTAACACTTGAATGCAGGAAAAAGTGTTGACAATTGTACTTTTATTTAGAAGTATATACCAGAGATTTTTACAAGTCATTGACAAGTCATTTTCTATAGAAGAAGAAGAAGCAGCAGCACTAGCGCCAAGATGACGGACCAAGAAACTACGGTACAAAGCCAGGTAATGTTCAAAAGTTTATGTATGTCTTAATGTCCTGAATATATGCTCTTGGTCAGTCATCTTGGCGCTAGTGCTGCTTCTTCTTCTTTTTCTGCTGGTGGTACGCAACAAATTCAGAGGTGCATACCGCCACCTACTGTACATCATTGTATAACTCCACCCACTATATTCTATGTTTTAGTTTTGTATTTCATAAAAATAAGAACAATGCTTTATTTATTATACTCTTGATTTCCCCCCATCCCCCTCTGTTCCTAGTATTCCTTTTAGACTGAATTATCTCCCATTACCTTTTTCCATCATCATATCCCAGCACTACGTTTACTGGCGGTGAGGAGTGTGACAGCGAATGCGCAATGCGAATCGACTAACTCTGTGCTCCACTAACCAGCCAGAGATCACGTGATGCCAAGCCGCTGATGTAAATTTTTATTCTCAGAGATAAGAAATCGTATTCACAAACTCTTATAGCATATTGTATTCATAAAGAATAAACCACAAGTGTAAACTTGAACTTTGTGTTTGTAATTTCTTGAAGCTGTAACATTTTATTTTGTATTCTTATAGAGAAAATATACAATACCTCTTTTGGATTTTACTTATGCACAACTATTGACTAATATGCACACATTTCCGTCTTTACATACATATTGTTTTTGACAGGGTTCTTATCCCATACTTTCCCTTCCAGAATTTTGTGTCTAATCTTGAAATAATTTAGGGGTTGGTTTTAGGATCATCCCGAATCACCAAGGGATCAAAGGTCATGAAAAAAAGGAATCTTTATTTTAGTGTTCAGTTCAATGATAAGAAATGGCACCCGTTGCACTTCAGAAGAAGCACTGAAAGGCACATTTCCACCTACTTCACCAACTGTTTGAATAAAAACTAAAAAAGGTACCGACACCTGCTATCAAACGGAATGAAAGTGAGGGAGAGATGGATAAAGCAAATGAAAGTCAGCTGAACATTATGATCAAAAAAGGAGTGACAGCGCAAAAGTGTTATTAGCATGCTCACCATGTACTGGACAGTCGAGCTGGACTTGCGTTTCTGTCCTCAGGCAATTGATGGGATGGATTTATTGATGGATGTGCAGATGATGTATAAAAAGAAGAGGTTGGGAGAACATAAAGCAAGCAATAACGACTGAAGAAGAAAATATAACTTCTGCCCCAAAAAAGGAAATGGCATTCATGAAAAGACCGTCAATAGAGAAGTCTGACTTTGAAAGTTATTGCAAAAGAACGGTGGTTTAAGCAAGAAAAGAATGACATCAGAGAAAAGACATATAAGAATGAAGTTTGCAATAAAGAGTGGAAAAAGCAAAAATTTGCTGACTTTTACATCTTTTAACAACATTATGAGCAACAAGAAACAAGATGGCACCGTACAAATTAGACAATTGAATAGAAATCTATTTATAATCAATAGAAACTGAAGCCATTCTAAGTCATTTTATAATAAATATATCCAGCGACTGTCTGATTAACAGATCAACACCGTTTGAAATGCTGAATGATGTGGTTTTAATTGATGTAACTGGCAGCACAGGAGCCTAAAGGTGGCAGGTAACTAGTGCCAAAGAGAGACCGCCTGCATGCGCTGGACAGGTGCTACAGCTGAGAAGCGTCAGGTGCCATTACGCATTAATGACTCGGGAGGAAGAAATAACGGAGAATTGAAAACGATGACAGGAGGCCGCAAAAACATTAAGGGAGACGTGGAGGAAAGGAAGGGGAATTGTGGCAAGGGAGGAGAAAAGGAGGAAAGCGGGGATATTAGCAAATGAAGAGGACGGCTTTAGAAATGCTTCAGGGTGAGTGTGTGGGGAGCCTGTTGCTAGGCGATGAGTGCGCCGCAGTGGAAGTAACAGTCTATTTCTGTCGTTTGAGCTTCCAGGGTCCAGACTGGCAGCTATTCCTGGAACCGGAGTCACATTCCCTGGTGAACCGAATGAGCAGGGAGGAAGGGGGGCCTTCACACACACACTTACACTGACACCCACGCTTACACACACTCCACGTGCAGGCATGCTCACACCCACATTTTCACTTTCAAGGTTTTGTTTATTTTAACTGGACGTACTGACAAACACACGTGCAAACTCCAACATAATGCATAACTGAACAGTATGTTCCATGCTTCGGCGCCATGCATACAGACGCACTGATGGAAGCCGTGTGTGGGATGTGTTACTGCCGAGTGTCTCCGTGAGCGTGGGATGGTGAGAGATCTTCATTAAAGGATGAGCGGGAATGTGGGGTTAACGACCAGATGGGGTGAGGAGGAAAAGGAAGCGATGAAAGAGGAGGTGGAAGAGGCCAGTGTGGTGGAATGAGAGGGAGAGGAATTGATTAAATAAGGAGGGTTAACAGATGGTTATATTCAATAATGAAGATGTAGATAATGGTGGACCAAAATAAAGGGGCCTTTAGAAAAAACTTGCTACTGGACGTTTGTGGGTTGGGAAGAAACACGCAAGTTGATGCAAGAGCAGAAACACAGTAGATGTGTATCCAGGCAAGAGCTGTTTTATTAAGCAAAATAATATCTCAGAATAACCTTAATTTTAAAACTGCCAGAAATGAAAATGAAATGAAAATTCCCAAGCCCTTGTTTAGATGCACACAAGTGAAAAACAAGCCCACAAATCCAACATCTATCACAAGGAAAGACAACAGCAAGGCAAAAATGAGCAAGGCAAAACAGAAAAATCAGCAAAGAGGTAGAGGAGACAGACTGTATAGCAAAGACAAAGAAGAGAAGGAAGTGTTGAAAAGTGCGAGGGAGACAATAATGTCTTACCTTAACATCTGCCTTTTTGTTGAGCAAGGTCTTGGCTGCTGCAGGGACAATGCAAGGGAAGCAACAATCAGTGTTTCACTCTGTTTCATGTTTAGCTTAGATTGACGCCTTCAAAGATAACATTCACAGCATTTTTTAGGATATGTTGTTCTTAATTGATCTATGTAGTAGATCTGCACAATATTCTGAGTGCCAATTTCAATGCATTATAAATGTGTGCCATATCACAATAGCAAAAAAGGACTGCATGGATGTGACATTTGGTAGGCTATTATATCTCATGTGTAATGCATTTAAACTCGGCAGGAAAAAAGAAAGTCTGATAAACTTCTGCTGTACTACACGTCCACGCCTGATCCAGAGCTTAGTGATATAGAGACTAAAGGTTAGGGGAGTGGTGGGGATATAGTTATAATGGAATCGATAGAGTAGTGATGAAAATGTGGGTTAATCGCAATCACAGTGTCACGTTTTCCTAATACTATACAGTCCAACTTTGTAGTCAATCATTCTTTTATATACAGCAACAATTAGCAGCGGTAGCCTTAGACAGACAGAGAAAAAGCACCTTATCAACTTGTGCAGCAAAGTGACACCTTCCAGTTATGAAATCACACCTACCTCCACATTCCAGCACTGCTTTAAGTTAGTGACTCATTTAAGGGTCATTCAACTTTTCTTACTGTTGTTTCCTCCCAAAACAGGATGCACTTCAGTTGTCTTATCGTTCTATACTTTGAACTGAGATGGATAGAAACTTTATCTAACTGGAACTTCAAGCTTACTTCCGCATAAAGCCACAGAGCTGTTTTATGAGTAAATAATAAGAACGTTGTTGTCAGTGAAATAAAGATGTTCTCTGATTTATTGTTCCAAGGCTGACTCCAAGGTTCCCCGCAGGACTAGAAGAAAGCTGAAACAACAATGGCCACCACACATAGCAGCCATGTAAACCCAACAATAAGCCCTGCTTGTGGAAGCCTTAAGGAGGATTAGTTTTCGGTCTGCTCTCTAATGAAGTTTAATGACGGAGGGGGTGAGCGAGGGAATAATACTTCGTTGTCTGATGAATATTAACACTAATCAGCCTTTACAACAGCTAATGGAAACTGCAAGCAGAAAACAGTCTGCAAGATATTTCAGCTATTCGAGGTGGTTCTGCTTCAAGAACAGATTGAAGGAGGTCTGACTAGATTTAATTATTGTCCCCCCAGAGGGACTCCAAACCTGAGCCAGACGTGTTGCTGGAGTGAGTCGGGGTAGAAGATTAAAAACAATTGTTATATGTTTGAGTGAAGATGCATGAATCTGTGCTTTTTTTAATGCTTTTCGTATCCCACATTCCCAAATGTCAGGACAAATGTTTAATGAAAGACTTCCATCACACACAAAGTAATGGGTTTTAATGGATTATTGTCGGGTTTACAGGTCCAGCATTTAGAAAACCTTTAGTCAAAGAATATGAATTTGAAGTTTGATAAGTATAGTCCTCTAGACTTAATGCACAATGAACAAAAAAAGCTCTTCCATTGATTTTTGTACACTTCCTTTGAAGTTCACATGCAAACAATGAGCATTGGTAAAATAAACAAAGGTCGTCACCATTTGAAGAAGCCCAGTCTGCTCTGACTGTCTTGATACATAATATGTGTCAGGCATGATTGTTTTACCAGAAAAAACAAATGTTATAATAATCAGTCACTTTGCAATGCGACTGATGCAAACCCCCAAAACTGATATTACAGCAGATATTGTTACTTACTGAATTATTTATCCACTGTGGAGTCCATGGAATAATACATATTAGGTTTGGATATAAAATAAATAATTTAAATTATTGTGCACTGGACAGGTCAAGTGAAGAGGCCTTTTCAATATTTGGTTTTTGGAGCAATTTTAGTGTTATTGTGGTGCTAGACTGCTAGCAGCTTCAGAATAATAGCGAAAAAAACATTTTGAATTTTGTAAAATTTTTTAATCACCACTTTATACTCATCACAATAAATATTGCAAATGCTAGAGTTAACAGTTTTGGTCATTATCACCTATTCTTAAGCATAAATTAAAAATTCCAAATCTCATTTTATTGTGCACCAAAGAAGAATAACCTGAAGTTCAGTATGAGCTGCATAGATTTAATCATTTACCACAAAATGTTTGTATTAAAGTCTTATTCCTGGACCAAATATCCATGCATTAATTACATATGAAGGATAACATTTAATGAAAACATTTTTTTTAAATATATTGTGACAGCATGACTGGACTGAATTGAACTTTAAGTACTTTTTCAACCCTTTTTTCCCCAACAGGACAGCAATGAGTCTTCTATAAAATTTCACAAAGTTGGAGAATAAAAAGAGAGGTATCTGCACAATCTCTAGATCATCTACAGGTTTGGGTCCTTCTTTATGCTCTTATCTCCTGAGCTCGCCCCACAGTTTTTCTATAGGATTTAGGTCAGCAGCCTGAGGTCTTCATGGAAAGAGGTAAAATGTTGGTTTGGCGCAACATTTCGGTGGTAATTTGACTATAGGTTTTGGATTATTATCCTGAAAGACTCAATGGTGACCCATTTTCAGTTTAGTGGTAGAGACAAATAGATTTTTCTTTTTATAATGCAATTCACCCTAAGAGCCTTCCAAGGGACTTTGGAAGATAAGTCCAGAGCACCTCAGACCCTCCACATATGTATTTTATTTAAACCTAGACCCACAAAGAGGTGCACATGCCTACTGTTAGAAATGAGCAAATTCAGTACATTTAGATTTGTGATGGAAGGACATAAAAATAAGTTTTCTTGACATGCCTCCCAAAAAAACAGCTAGGATGTTGATGGGGTCTAACGGTTGTGGGTCTAATGTAGACTTGGAAAACCCAGATGCCACCCTTTGTTACAGTTCATTGGGCTTTGGAGATATTTCTTTCTTCCATCCTCACCATCTTGTAGGGTGACAAGATAAACCTTTCAGCTTTTAAATATGACTAAATAGGACTGTAAATATGAGCAACTCGTGAATTAACATTTTATTTTACCCATTTCCTTACTTATGAAGATAAACACATATTACCACTTCAATCACATGTTCTCTTGTTTGTCTTCTTTTAAAGACTGTTTAAGAGAAATGGACCTCTGACACATCTTGTTTTTAATTGCATGGAAACAGGAAGTCATTGATTACCATTTAAACATTCTTAAAGACTGTTTAATTTAAAATACAAATAAACAGTTACATATTACAAGTGTAGCATTAGTGATTTTGTACATGTGATTTTTCTACGTTTCATTGGGTTATTATGAGATTACATCTGATGTAAATTGACAGTATATGAGTAAACTTAACTGAACGATATCAGGTACATATTAGATCATTTGATATTATCATTATAACCTAAACATGAGCAACCTGTGTGTTCTAGGTTACTGTTGGAACATTTTAGTGAATAATTCATGACCTGCTGGTTAAAGTGTCACAGTCATGGCTTCCTTACTTCCATGGATGAAGTCCTTGCAGGAACTTTTCAAGTTCCTGAGTGCAATTTCAAGTCTAATCAGATGCAATCACATCAGCTTCCCGCCGGTTACGTAAAAACACTATTTCTGGAAGTCTGGCATGTTTTCCACTCTCTCCTTCTTCATCTCCCTCTATTGTCTCTTTTTCGGAACATCTTGCTCTCAGTCTGAATTTGTTTTGTGTTCTTCTCTTAACATGTTCCAAAAGCTGATAAATTTAGAGATAAAAAAGCTTGGATTTACTACTTTTTTTTATAAGACTAGATTTAAATGTATGTTTAGAGATACATAAAAGCAGGAAGAATTGATATAAAAAAAAAAACAATAGGTCAGAAACGGACATACAGTAACTCTCCCACTTTGTTCACGTCTGCTTCACTGATCAAGTATCTCATCCTTGAAATAAATTTTCATATTCAACAGTATAGGGGGAAGGAAAAGGACGTGATACATAAATAGAGCATGTTCCAAATAGAGGAGACAGTGGCATGAATGTACACTACTTGTAATGCTGTTCGTCCTCAGTCTACTTCCAAATGCTGCCTGCTTCTGAAGGAGAAAAAATGGTGTCAGAAAAAGAGTCACGTTCGTTCTGTCCTATTCTTTGTTGGTTTGTCAGAGGAGGAGAGGACATGAGAGAAGAGAGGAAAAGTAAGTGGGGATGGCAATCACGCTGAGCGTTCAGATTTTAAACATGTTAAATATGGTTTTGAACTCCAAGCACAATGAGGGGACTCTGAGGAATTCTTAAAAGTCAAAATACAAGGGAGGTTATTTGAAACCACAGGTGTGGAAAAAGGGGGCGCTCCTTACCTTGCCAAAAATTACACATGAAGCGAGAAGAGAGAGGAAGAACAGATTAAAAATCAAACTATAACGAACATGAATCTGTTAAAAATAGCAAGATGCGTCACTGCAGAAACAGAGCAAGGATGGGCATGGAGTCACATGAACAGGTCGGACCAAGTTGCACTGAGGTGCAAGGCTGCCTGAATACCTTCTCTTTAAAACACATAATTTACCCCTGCATAAAACAGAACATGTACCGCTAGATGGTGACTGCATTTGTGTGTATGACATACAAAAGGCAACAGGGCCTCCCGTAAGATGGTGAGGCAGAGCACTATAAATATTTGATTGGAGCCTCCTGGAAGCTGAGGGACATGGAGAGGACCAAGGGGTCCCGATGGACCACAGAAACAAGGACGCGGCTACCACTTACATCTCCTTAGCTGACAGCTAGGCTGTCATGTCAGAGAGTTATTACAGTCTGTGTAAGTGGTTTTCATTGACAGAGACCGGCTCAGACAGAAGAAAATTAAACATTTTTCAAGAAAGATGAGGCTGGAAAAAGCTGTAGATCAGATCCATGTTTGACATCATTAGTAAGGTTTGAGGTTGGGTCCTGTTGCATTTGTATAAGCTGATGTGGTCTACAATGACTATCAGTAATAACCAAGTGTATATGACAAGACTTAGCTATGACTACACAGACATTAAGATAAGTTTGACATGATTGAAAACTATGAAATCTTAGCTGTGGAAACAAAAAAAAACAATAACTGAACTGATTGTTCCCTTTAATCATTAATTTAGGTCCGGAGTTCCACTGGTCCACTCTAACACATGCATACGCGTTGATCTAAACTATTTAATTGAATTTGTGCCGTACCGCAGGAAGCTGAATCTTCAGTCTCAAGTATTTTGCAGCCTGTAACACCTTCCCTCTCCCTGCTGAAGAAAAGCATCCCCACATTATGATGCTGCCCCCACCATGTTTAGCGCTGAAGAAGTTGCATCCATAGTGATATGCAGGGCTAGTTTTCCAGCATTTTGGATGTAGGTAAAAATGTTCTCCAACACGGTTTCTATGCCTTAAAAATTGCTGGTAGCAAACTGGGATTTCTTATGCCTTTGTTTCAACAATGGCTTTCTTTTTACATAAAAGCCAGATTTGTGGAGTGCATGAAACATAGGTTTCTTGTCAACTGGTTCTTGGCTATGTCTTGTTGGGTTTGAGGTTGTGACATCCCCATCATTGTCAGATGATGGATTGAATAGTGCTCTGTAAGACATGGGATGTGTTTTTTAACAATTAAACCTGTTTGAAACGTCTCCACAAGGTTTCTGTCACCTGTCTTCTGTGTTCCTTGGTCGTCTTTGATGCTGTTTGCCCACTAATGTTCTCTAACAAACCAGAGCTGACTATATTTACTATCAGATTTCATTATAAGAAGAAAAAAGTGTCTAAATAAAAAAGCACCCCATTAGTTTTTATTTGTGAAAATTTGAAAACCATTTTTCTCTCATTTCACAATTATGCACTGCTTTGTGTTGTTTTATCACACAGAATCCCAATGAAATACATCAAAGTCTGTGTTTGCAATGTGACAAAATGTGAAAACGTTTAAGGGGTAAAAATAATAGAGGCACTGTATTATCAACAATCAGCTGTGATATCAACTCGGATAGGTTGGCATTATAGTTCTACATTGGGCTGACTCAACTGCTCACACAATCAACATGTCCGACAGAGAGTCTTTGCAAAAACCTTTACAGACATACAAGCAATATGCAAAAGCATCAAATTAAATTTATTTTAGAGCTAAGCCACATGTCTCTACAGTCATATCACTGAATTTTACATGAACATTTGTGACTTTGTTGGAACTTTCCACTGAATTTGGTCCCAAAGTAAATGAAAAACAGATCAAACTATATTTTTTCCTTCCTTTGTGTTTATGAAGCTTTCAAGTTCCAGGTTTAGTTCAGCTGTTTCAGATTACAGAGGTGTTTCTTTATCACATTAATGCTGATCAGCGTAAAATAAGTTGTCATCACATTTCCATTAAATCTTTTAACAATCTCATATTGTCAAAGGTTTCAGTGCAGAGTAATATAAAATATACCCAGAAAAAACGTGTGTGAAAAGGTCCGTTGAGATCTACATCATTAAATACATCTATACAGCCACAAGTCAGGTCAGACAGCAGTCATTAAACAGCCTAAATAAGAATAAGTATTAAACCAACATCCTAAAGGTTTTTGGCTCTATGTGAGCATGCCCAGTCTTGCATCATCTGCAGTGTTCATCATGCACCAAAAATCCCTTTTGTGCAGCAGCGCATGCACCAGTCCAGTGCCCCATGCAGCATTCACTGACAGCTCTCAGGCAGTTCCATCCTTCAAAGTTGCAGGGGGTGAACTTTCCAGTGTCATTGTCCGACAGTGAAAAGAGAAGAGAGGGAAAGAAGAGCGAAGAGAAAAGCTAAGATGGGGTGAAACAGTAGGCACATGGAAACCTTGAATGAACCGAATTAAATTATGGAGAAGAACCAGGTGGGGTGAAGGAAGATGATAATCAGAGAGGTCGTATGATAGATGATGAAAAAAAGAATGGATGTAAAATGGGGTTGTGAGACACATGAGATGACAGTAAGAGATTGAGAGGAGCCAGAGGTGAGAACATCAGTCTGACAGGACCAAGGCCATGCTCTGTGTATGAGGGGGAGGACAGGATGAAACAGTGATGACAGAGCAGTGATAGGCACCGAAGCCACACCATTAGATCTGAGACAGGAGGTGACGTGTGTAGACAGTTGTAGCTAGGCTTTCATCCGTAATCTCCTGAATCTATTATAAAGCACTGACACAAAAATAATCACACAAAAACGCAAATAATTGTTTTGCAATGATGTCTATCTTCTTTATATTTAAGAAAAAATACTTTATATGGTTATTCTTATGAGTTTCAAAGAGCTCAACAGCAAATATTAAATTAGGGCTTCCCTGTCAAAAACTACACTCAAAGTCCATTTTCTTGCCAAAAAGTAACTTTACACATTAAAAATGTATACTTGTAGGCTAAATAATTGGATGAAAACTAAGCTAGACCTGCATCTGATGAACTGATGACAGATGTAGTTAGCAGTGTGGTCAGCCATCATGCTCTGAACTCCCATGCTCAGGGAGGAGGGAAGGAACGAAATTAGAAGAGAGTTAGAGAAAGTTTTAGAATTTGGTCAGATAAAAAAAAAAAAAATCAAGTATACAGAGAAGGAGTAGAGGGGGAGTGGGGTGGCATGCCCTGGGTGAGCCACCGAGCTACCTTGTTCCACCAGCCCTGCGGTGGTGCCGGCGGCTGCAGCCACAGCTGCCGCGGCCGCAGTCACAGAGGCTGGAGCGGTGGTCTGTCTGCTGCCGACTGTTAAGAGTCCAAAAACCCAGTAACACGTGAAGAAAAAGAGTTAGACATTAAAGGAGAGGGGGAAAGGATCAAAGAGGTGATGGACGAGGGAAGATAGAGAAAAGGCCCATATGATATTCAAGAGAGGGAGTCAGTCAGCAGGAGGTCAAGGGGAGGGGTTGGGAAGAGGCTCATTGGTGGGGATTCATTTACAGTTCTGGTGAGAATTTCCCATTAAATCATCACTGGCATGAATGTCATTAATTTTGGTCTTTTAAAAACATATTTAAATCATTCTTTCTCCAGGATGGAATGGTTATAAGACAAATTACTTCAAATATTAAAAAGGAGTGCCAAAGTTTGAGTTCATTGCTGATTTTCTGTGATCCACACAGCGTTAGAGTTACAGTATACAAGCAGACTGAAACATACACATACACCTGAACCAAGACTTAAATGTCCCTTAGCAAGACACAGCTCAGCCACATGCTTGTTGTATCAATCAGCAAGCTTCTGGCATAATTTGTTAAGGATATTCTTGGCAAAATTAGTAGAGTTCATTTAAATTGATTGGTTTTCTGACTTTTAAAAAAGTAGGGCTGAAACAATTAATTTGATTAACTGAAATAATCATAATCGATTAATCGAATAATTGTTAACGGAAGTATACAGACTCACATCATTTGCTGAGAAAACAACCTACTCAGAGCAGTAATTAGGCCAAAAATGTACAAAAATATATACATTTTGCATTTAAGATGATACATTTTCTTTGTCGGTAAATATACTCCATCAAATGGCATAGCTTTAGCCTTACCTGGTTCAAATTCTGTGAAACAAAATCTACTATTAAGCAACTTTTGCTATCAGATCATTAATCAATCAGAAGAATAGTCAACAGTTGAAGCCCTAAAACATTGTCAACATATTTGTAATGAGGTTAAAATTGTCACTTTGGAAAGAATATTGAACAAGCTGAATGTTAGCCAGTTTAGGTCACTTCAAAATCCGTTTGGTGCCTGTTTGGGATCATGGTCCTATTGGAGTATCAAACCATGTCCAAGTTGTAACTAGCTGTTAATTTGAGATAAGCTTAAAGAACTTGAAGGCAGTCATTATTATATCGGTAATGCAACAAATTTCCAGAATTGACTTTGGCAACAAAAAGCCCCCAATGATGATTCAGCCACCGCCATCCTTCGAACAGCTCAATCTTTGTCTCGTCTTTGCCTCGCTTGACCATGTGGGCAGCTAAAAATTTAGGGCGACCCTGAAAGTATCGTTTGGAGCAGAGGATTTTATTTTTGTCGATATGAGGCTTGAGTGTTTTTGGTTCCTTGGATGTTTGTGAACATTTTAACACATTTATTGCATTGGAGAGGGACTATTTGGCTCTCCTTCTACACCTAGGCAAAGTGGTGGCGTATCCTTATGACTAATGCTTGATTACTTATGAGTGCTTGAACTGGTGATCTTGGAATTTACCAATGATTAAGAATGGCTTAAAAAGACATTGAAGTATGTGGAGTTTCCTACTGCTCTGTATACTAATCAATAAAATCTGTGCCAATAGCAAATGCTTTTAATGACGAAGAGAAAGTACAGACTGCAATCAGAATTACCAATGAAGATTTTGTCTCAAATGAATAAAACATTTAGCTGAATGTATGTAAATATGTAAGCCTGTACAATTTTGACATGATGATTAGAAAAATCCACAATCCGACTTAAATGTTTTTTTTTATATAATCATTCCATCCTGGACAAGGACACATTAAAATAAATGGTTAAAAGCCCAAAATGCAGATGGCATTCATGCCCATGATGAGTGAATGTTAACTTCTGAGTGAAACTGTGTGACCAGTGACATTACTTGGTATATTCTGTCATACATGAATCCAAAAACAAAAAAAAGTCAGGGAGAGAAACAGGTCTTATCTTTTGTCTCACTGTTTGAAGCTTAACACTCTACTGCATGTTTTCTCAGTAAAAGCCTTAATGTTAGTATGATGGTAATGGTAATGATGCAGAAATTAGCAATGTTAATATTTGGCTTCATGTGGCTATATTAGTGCTTGCTGACCTAAGAAACTGCCAGTTTAATTTGACATATGAATGTGGGCCTATGTTACAGGTGATAAATCAGATTTGAAAATCATTCTTTTACCTTTTTTATGGTGTTGTTACAGTCTACATCAACAGGGAAATAAATCGCACCACCTCTGCTTGTACAGCTACACTCTTTTTATAATGCGTGACTCAAAATATGCTGAAAAGTAACTCAATGCAAGAAGTACTTATGCTGACATTTGCTTTGGTTTACTGTACAACAACTTCCTTCCACTGATGGCTCAGATGCTTTTTAAAAAACTTTCTCATTCTCTTACTCATCACCCTGATGGCCTCACACTTATAATGGAGTACCAGTTCCTAAAAAAGGGGAAAAAGAGTGAGAAAAGGTGCTTGGGTGAGGTGAGACAGCAGAGTTATACACCTGGGTCAGTGTGAGTGTGTGTCTGTGGGAGTCAGCTGAGTGGTTGCAAAGTGGATCCTCAGACAGTTTCCAACTGTGCAGCTTACAGAGTCAGAAAGCCCACTGTGAGTCATGTTTACTTAAGCAGCGTGTCAGCAGAGGCACATGAACGCACACACAGAACACACAAATATTTCAAACCAACACACACCTTTAATGACTCGTTCTAAATAAATATAATCAGGAACGTTCCTGAGTAGTTCACTCCAGGAAGGATTTAAGTTTCAACAGGTATTTTTAAACATTTTTCCTCCAAGTTGGATGGCTTTAAAAGTACGATTTGTTTTCTGGGAGATTCAGTATGATGGTCGAAAATGCAACTTTTATTTCACTGACCACAAGGTAAAAAACAACTCATTAGGTTAATTGTTGAGTCATTTTTGCAGATTTTTGGATCTCCTGTATTTTATTTAAAAATAGTTATTACAGATAATAAAGGGTTAAATCTTTTTGTAAAAAATCAGTTACAAAAGGTTTTAAATGAGGTGGGGGGTGGGGGCAAATATTTATTCTGTCTCACTTTATTACTTAACAGGTTCAAACTCCTGACTAAGATATTTAAAAAGATGCCAAACACAGGGATATACAGACATACAAAGACAAGAACAAAGACATTATGCATCTTCAGCTTTCGGATCAAAGTCAGTGTTCCCTTTATTTTATTGTGAAAGTTCAGAAAAAAAACAGCAAAATTAGATCCAAAATACTTGGACATCATTCTGTTGGGGACCAGCGTTCACAGTAAGCATTAGAGATGCAACTAGAAATCAGGTGATTTTTAACTTGACTGTCGCTGAAATCTGATCTTTATCGGATCAGTGAATGGAGCACAACATTCTTCAGTACAGAAGTTGTTACTGTGGGAAGAAGACTCAACGTTAGTTATTATAAAGTAGCAGATTTTCTGTCTTTTGGCACATCTAAAAGTTTGTTTCAGACTCCTTTGAGTATGAAAAAGAGCCGTCGGTCAGTGGATGTTAATTTGTACCCATGTTGGGGACACTGTTTCGAATCAGGAACAAATTAAGACCTGCAGCCAATGTCTGTCAATACCAGGAAGGCTGAAGTACTTCTGTTTTATCATCTTGAACTTTCAACCTCTATCTTGAATCTGTGAGACATCACTGTTTTTAAAACAAATCATTTATACAGTGAAGGTTTGCGAAAACACTGAATTTGAACTGCAATGAAATGAAAATGTGATTTGCTTTTTATAACATGCTCTAAAAACTTCAAACTAAGTCTTGGGTTAAGGGAGAAAAGTGATTTGTTGTTTAATGCCGTCATTTTAGCACACACCTAAAATCCGATTTAACATCGCATTAAGTCAGGAATCAGATGAGGTTCTTCCAAGATGATGGCATGCTCCAACCACAAGAGTTCAACAGACATTTGAGTTACACTGAAAGCTGGTTATTGACTAGTGCTACTTCAGAGTTAAGTTATAGAAACTGTGAATAAAATGAGTCCATAACGGTCCTACCTGAGAAATTTCGAGAAACCAGCATGGTCGTAAGAATCGCCCCCTAAGAGAAACAAAAAAGCATTGAAAATAATTTAATCAGATTCATCAGATATCTTTTTATACAAGAAAATCCATTATGCAGCTAATTAATCAGCCATTAACCAAACCTTATTATATTTTTTTAGAACTTAAAACAAAGATAAATTTTTGAAAAACTCTTAAATCAAATCAGGTAGAAATTCATTACGGGAAGAATAAAACTCAAAGTAATACACCATAATAATGCTGTTTTCTGGAGAAATGCTAAAAAGAGAACAAGCTCAGATTGCAATCAACCACAGTTTTAGAGTTTGGTGTGACTGATTCACAATAAAAATATATTTTAAATTGAAAATTCAATCAAACTAGAGAAATTAAAAAGGAAAGAAAAGGTTTTTAGCTGAAGCTACCCACACTTTTTAAATTCTTGATGTGATAAAACATCAATTAGAAGCCAAAGAGATGATGAACACGAGGTAGGAAAATTGTAAAATCATCCTAACACATATTTAAATTCATATATTACTATATTTCAAAAAGGAAGGGCTGCACACTAACTAAATGTGTGACAAAGTGTGAAAACCAGAAACAAGTGATTAATCATTTGTAAATCGCTTTGCATAAAAGCATTTGCCGAAGGTATAAATGCAATGTAATGGAAATGTAATTTTGTTAAGTTTACAAAACTTGTATCAATAAAGAGGAGAGCTCCACAAATGGTAATGGCACATTTGGAAATTTAAGCAAATGTGATCCCATTCACCACCAACATTTCTCTCCCTTTTCCTATTTCAAACTGCAGTTTGTTGTAAATTCCCATCTTCCAAGGGTCCATCTATATTTTAAGTGTGAAAAGCCTGAGAGTATTGGTGGCAGCTGATGGCATGCTGGTTGAATAGTGCAACATTTGCCTGCAGCCACCTGCGCTTCTGTTTCCAGCTTCCAATGAACTGGTATTTGAGCCGTGCCAAGAGAGGCCTGAAAGCAGCAGGGTAACAGTGTCATGCTCCAACGGCTAAGCTGTTATATCCACACAGATGTCAGCAATAAATCAGCATGAAAGGAAAAGTTCTGATGCAACACAACTTTGCCCTTTTTACTGCATTTTCACAACAAAGTCTAATTATATGAGTTGTTCATTACAGATCATATAAAAGGTAATCATTTATACACAAATAACAGATGAGACATAAAACAAGAAAAAACAGTGGAAGAAGTACTGCTTTTTGGTTATTTCACCTCACATGAGAGCTTATTAGAGCAGAGGAGGGAGATGTTGGAGAATGAAGCATGCAAACAGACCTTGAGTTTCCTCCTGGCATTGAATTTCTTCAGGCACTCCACAGTCTCCTGTCTGTGCATCATAGATGCCACTGTGGATCGTTGCTGGGAAGAGAAGGAACAGAAAAAGAAGCTGAGGACATGATAAACAAAGAATATGAAAACTCAGGTTTCATTCTGATGATCCACTTATCTGTAAGCTTGTATTTAGCTAACTAGTAAAGAGGGGACCACATACGCAGACCCATGGGTGCTTGAGGGCCTCCTGAGCAGTGATCCTCTTGGCTGGGTTGATTGTAAGCATCTGGTTGATCAGGTTTTTTGCCTCTGGGGTGACTGTGTCCCACTCTGGGGACGGAAACTGGAAAACAGAACAGAATCTCTCTAACTATGCGGCCAGTCCTTAAATAGACAGCATTAAATATGGTGGTTATTCTTTGTGTTTAAATAGGGTCAAGCTTGTTTGCACAGTTTAGGTATAATTTATGAACCGAATAAAAAAAAACAAAAGAAAACTGGAGGATGCACTACAGCAGGAGAACATCTGTCCAAATTAATACATACAATCCAAAGTGAAACCTAACTTGGAACAACTAAGCAGCTCATAGTTACAAGATTCACCAAACCGGTTCTGGTGCTGAATCAAGAATGAGCACCAGTGTCCTCTAGTACTGTTATACTGGTGCTATCTGTGCACCAGTTCTTTGTTGGGCAACGACAATGAACTGCTTTCAATGCAGTTGGAGAAAACAAATTACAAAACAATGCTTTGAGGTCAGTTTAACAACTCTATGGTTTCATTTTTAATTTAGGACCCAAAAAAGTGGATGAAGTGAGCTTTAATAATATTAAAAGTCAGATTAGTTTTGTAGCAACACAAGGATACTGTCTCCAGTTCTTTGGCTGTGTGTTTTAATATCACCTGCTATGTGATGAACCCAGCTCAGTGCACTGCATAGATATGCATTGACAATTTATATTTTTAACAAAATTTATAAATGTGATTTTAAACACAGTGTTTATGATAATTTTACAACTTCAGCTTGAAACCATGGATGTAATCACAGGTTGCAGATCTGTTGATAAACGTTTTTTGTTTTTTTTATATCCTCAGTATTTAGTATCTATTGTGTAAATATCGGTGGTCGGAAATGCTGTTAAAAAATGTAAAGAGTGTTAATTAAACCCAATTTATGTTTAAAACAGCATCTATAAATAAGATTTATTCCGATTTTTAATACGGACGTTTGTTTCCAGTCAATGCAACGTGGATTAAATTTGTCACAGCGAAGTGATCCTCTGAAAATCATGTGAGGATGTAATGACCAGTTGGGAATTGGCTCTAATATCAGTCTCATTTTAGCACAGGAATTTCATTGTTGGGAAAACCTTAACAGGTAATGTTTTCTGAAACATTTAAAGTAAACTGACTCTTGTTTTGAAAGTTTTTTGTATGAGATTGTAAATCAAGTTTCTGTTTTTCTTTTTATTCATACTTTATACAAAAAGTACTATACAACAGAATACATGAATAAAAACCCTTTTGCAAATATTTTCTAAAACAAGCAGTATGTTTTGCAGATTTACATTTTAAATCAGATTTGTGGGACTAATAAAACTGTCTATATTAGAGTAATTTCTATCACTCCATGAATTAATCAGTTCATGTTAGGTTCAAAAAAGGTATTATTCTCTGACTCTGCAGCAGTGAAGCTCTCTAAAGAGCCAATCTGTATTTGATTGAATGCTTCAATTAATTCACAAAACTGCATATTGCTCAATGTTACCTTCCTTGTGCTTTGCAAAGACTGCACTTATTGATCCAACAGGCTTTCTTAGCATTTTCCTTAGCATTTTTTGAGAACCTTGCTCAATTTTCATAGGGCAAAAGAAGAAAGTTTGGGGGAATGGAAAAAAAAGAGCAGCTGGGAAAATTTGAAACTACACAAAGTCATAAATACTCCCAGAACAGAACATCCATAACTGAGAGACTGAAATATGTATCTAGTCCACAGTAAGTAACCAACACAGGGAACATGTTTGCATACTGTGATCACTGGGAGAGTTTAACACTGATAAAGAAAACAAAAAAGCTGGTTAGAAACCTTTATTTTATCTGAATGCTGTAAGTATTGTGAGCTAGTTCAATGTTGCACATATTTTCAATTGATTACTCATGAGAGCACTGGCCAATTCAAGCGTATTACCAGGTGAGGCACATTAGTAAATAAAAGGTATTTAAAAAAAAACTGTTTAATAATAGACTTGAAACATTTTTAGTAAAAAATAAATTAATCAGCGAAGGTCAATACGGAATCAGATCAAAACGATCAACAACAATAGCCATACTTGAAGTTATTGAAGAAATAACATCTGCTATTGACAATAGGAAAATTGCTGTAGATGTAAATCGTTGATATCAAAAAAGCTTTTGAATAATCATGATTTGCTGCAAAAGAAAAACTGGAACACTATGGGATCAGGGGGTTTGTCTTACAAGTGGTTTAAAGGTTATTAAGGGGGCAGACAACACTATGTCAAACTGAGAGATGGTTGCTCTGTTTGGACATTACTTGTGGGGTTCCTCAGGGATCAGTACTGAGTCCTGAGCTCTTCATAATATATGTAAATGAGATATGCAAAACATCTGAAATAATGAAGTGTATATTATTTGGCGATGACGCAAACATTTTCTGTGTTAAAAATAGCTTAAAACATCTGTTAAAGGATGTAATTGCAGAAATTAATCAATTAAAATCATGGTTTGATAGTGATGAATTGTCTTTAACAAAATAAAAATTATTTATTTATTTTTGGGAAACTGTAGACCAAACATGGAGCAGATATATAATACAGATATAGTGTATATATAGTGAATATTGAAATGGTACATGAAAACAAATTTATTGGTATTATTATTGATGACAAAGTAAACTGCTGCCTTAAATTAAATATGTCGAAAATATGAAACATTTAAAAAAAATTTCTTTGTTGCACAAAGCCAAACATGCATTAAACACAAAGCACTTCACATTCTGTACTGTTCCTTAGTTTTCCACTATTTCAGTTACTGTGCAGAGATTTAGGGAAACAATTACAAAACTACAATAGAGTCATTAATCATACTTCAAAGAAAGAGCAATAAGAATAATTAACAAGGCTGGGTACCTGGATCACACTATCCCTCAATTTAATCAAAATGTTTCAAATTCATGTACCGTATTTTCCGCACTATAAGGCGCACCAGATTATAAGGCGCACCTTCAATGAATGGCCTATTTTAGAACTGTTTTCATATATAGGGCGCACCGGATTATAAGGCGCATAGAATAGAAGCTACTGCAGTCAAACGTTTGACTGGGGTTGCGTTATGCATCCACTAAATGGAGCTGTGCTAAAGAGAATGTCAACAAAACAGTCAGATAAGTCAGTCAGTCAAACTTTATTAATACACTACAAACCAGCGTTCTGATAACTCCATTCACTCTCATGGTAAGGTCTCCTCTACATAGAATTATATTGAATAGAGCCAACCGCACGTTAGGAATGCATTGGAGTCTATGAAGTTGAAGTTGAAATCAAACGTTAGTTAAAACGTGAAAGGGAACTTTTCCCTGATTCAGTAAACACGTAAAAGAAACAGTTTGATGCACTAAATCAAACGTTAGTACTGTTAACCTTTCCTGTTTCTGTCCCCTGACCGTAGTCTGATGACACAGAGGAGACGCTTTCTCCAGGGCCGAAGTTACTAGTTTCCTCGGGGTTAACTCCCTCACTCATACGTTGCTGAGTTGAACATGAAGAAACAGCATCAAAACACTGAGTTGTTGACGAGATTCGGGGTTCTTTTTAATGACTTTGCAGCACGTAAAAACACAGGGCTTACAGACTCATACACCGCTGCTCCGGTCGCCGTCTCTACCCACCCCACACACACACAATAATACCGACGTCACTCCTTCACTCTTGATTCTCAGCTACGGCAGCACACAGCGCCACCTCTGTCCGGAGGACTAATGTCAACATCTTCCATACACACACACGAAACATACACCCCACACACTGAGCTTCTAATCACATATAGTTCAGGCAATTCCTGCAACAGTACATTCAAACGTTATACACACACAAGTGGTGTTGGACTAGGAGTAAGCACAGTACAGGTGTTTACCGCTATTACTTCGGCGACACCCCTGACTACGGTAGCCGTAATGCTGCAAGCGGTGCGGCTTTGTAGTTTACCAGTCGTACTGAAACATTTTGACAGAGCGACGTGTACAACCAGTATGGATCAACCAATTAACCAATTGATCCATATATAAGGCGCTCCGGATTACAAGGCGCACTGTCATTTTTTGAAAAATTAAAGGTTTTTAAGTGCGCCTTATAGTGCGGAAAATACGGTATATAGTTGAACTACAAACAGGACTAATTATGTTTAAAGCCCAAAATAACCAGCTACCAGAACAACATCAGAACAACAAAGAGAGGTTTCTGTATTTCTGTCAGTGGGGTGAAGCTTTGGAAAAGTCTCAATGAAGCTCAAATATTGTCTAAACAATTAAACAGTTTAAATCACTGCGTATAAACAGGATTAAAATGGATATTATACTTATTATTATTGCATTTGTTGCTTTTATTTGTAGTAGTGTTGTTGCTTATATGTAAATCTAATGGATATTATTTGTAAATAAGTAGAAAATATTGGAGGAAGAACGTTTTCATCATTTAACTGAACAGATCAGTGTGAAAGTGTGTCTGGTAAAAGCGTGGCTTCTGCCTTTCTCTTTCCCTTGAAGATGTACACCAATTTGTTATAACATGTCACCGTTTTTCTTTTCTTGTTCTTTTTGTTTCTTCTTTGTTTAACATTCTGTATATGCTATTACATATTCAAAAACAAAGAAATAAAAATCTAAGCTTAAAAAGCCCAGTATAACAGAATACATTAGATGCAGATACGTTTTTGCATGTCCCAAAATAGCAATTAGCTGAATAAGAAGAAAAATAAAGTACATGGGTACTTGGGTACCCATGTACTTTGTTAGGATTAGGGTTAGCCCTAACCCTAACAAAAATAATTAAATAATAAAACAAATGTAGCACTATATTTACAAACTCTTTTGGTGCTTTAGAAAGACTTGTTAGTGGCAGATCTCAACCCTGGATGTAGCAGTACATGTGATTTTTTCATATACAGCAGCTCCCTTCAGGTGGATTGTTTATTAAAACCAAAAGCCAGTTGAAGCAGACCCTCCAGCAATTTGTAACCCTCAACCCATCAGGTCCTGTTGTGTTTATGCATAAACACTAAGGTCTGTGTACCATGAGCAAAGAATCACTGCCAGAGTTAGTCAGGTTCTCTCTCTTTATTTGGCATGAAGTTCAGTGTGATCCATGCTGAAACCTGCTCTCTTGCACCCCTTGAAATATAAATGAGGCGACTCAGTTATGTAAGAGCAGCCAAAAGGGGCGGCGGGTAGAGTAGGGAGGGCATCGCCATGGAAGGAGGGGAGTAATAAAAGAGAAAAAGGGAAAAGGAGCGGAGACTCACATCATAAGCCCCAGCCTTGATCTGCTGGTACAGCTTGTGCTGGTCCTCGTCCCAGAAAGGGGGGTAACCCACCAGCAGGATGTAGAGAATCACCCCTGAGTCACAAACACACACAAAAATACGTGAGACAAATACACTCCAATGAAAAAATACAATATTAACTCAACCTTCTGTTACTGTGTGTGTGATCGCTTAGGAAATACCATATGGATGTTGTGTTTAAATGAGTGCGTTTCTCTACAACTCACCGCAGGCCCAGATGTCCACAGGTTTGCCATATGCCTCTTTCCTCAATACCTCAGGGGACAGGTATCCTGGTGTTCCTGCAAACCCTGCAGCAAAAACCCATAAACAATTGATTAAAATGCTACAAGAAGCAGTTTGTGCCGCTGCTTCATTTGGATTAGCATGCAGAGAAAGCAACATTATCATCAGTATTTTGGCTTTGAACTGATAGATGTGAAATGAACTTTTCAATGTGATCTATTTGTCTTTGTGTTGCAATACAGACTAAGATAATACAAGCCTCAGTCAATTCACTCTTTTGTCTCAATTTAACCTTTTTGTGTCCAATGTATTTAGAGCGAAGACTCCCAGCACCTGGACCTTGATGACCTAAGTGAAGACAATGCTTACAGTAAAATAAAAACAACTGAACAGCTGTATTAGGAGCACCTGGATATTTCAGTGACTAAATAAAACATAAGCTCACTTATTATTTAGTAACACAATTAAATTTGCAAAGAACCTCAAAAGATAAAACAAAAAACCTTTTATTATTATTAAAACAGATGGAAATCAGGTTTTCTAGATTACAGGTTAGATTACTGAGTTTTCCTTTGGCCAGGCATTGCATATTTTTATTTATATGCTGTATTTGGTTTACTACAAACATGGTGCTCTGAGTTATGGTCACACATCTCTATATTTAGTTTATAAAAGTTCTGCGGCTCATTCAGATGCATATAAAGCTGCAACCTTAGTCATGCTTTCATGTTATATTTAAGGGCAGAAACTTCAACCCTTTAAAAAAAAAACACGTTTGCTTTGTCTTTGTTCTAATTGCACTGCAATGTACTTCAAAATCTAAGTTGTTAACTGAGTCCCAAAAGGTCAGCGACTAAGCTCTTGGTTAAGAACAGTGGGCTTCAAATTGTTTAGAAATAGCCTTGGGACCCTTCTTAGATTGATAGCAGCAGTCGTTGCTTCTCTAAGGACATTGCTGATATCTTTCATCCCTGGCATTGTGTTAACAACCACCTGTTTGCTACCAATACTCCTGCTTTTATAAATGTGTTCACACTGATGTGTTCAGTTAATTAAGTGCATTTATTCAGCAGCTCCTGGCTACCACTTTTCTTTTTAAATCCTATGGGTTTTTGGCTTGTTTATATTCAATATTTAATAGCTAAGGACAAGGTGGTGTCTGTTGTGTTTTTATGCATACTTGAGCTTAATGGTTAGTTTAGATTCTGGTGGCAAAAATGTTCTTATCGTGCCCTGATATATAAAAACCCTAACAACTTAGTGGGATGTACTACCTCTACACCATGCTTAAAATAATCTGCAGCAAGCAACAAATATTTTAATTTATTTTAAAATAAAGGCCAGATGAAGATCAAGATTGTGGCTCGTACTCGTAGTCTTCCGCTTTATCCGGGACCGGGTCGCGGGGGCAGTTCCCAGGCCAGCCGAGAGACATAGTCCCTCCAGCGTGTCCTGGGTTGTCCCCTGTGCTTCCCCCCGGTGGGACGTGCCTGGAACACCTCCCAAGGAAGGCGTCCAGGAGGCATCCGGTATAGATGCCCAAGCTACGTCAACTGGCTCCTCTCGATGTGGAGGAGCAGCGGCTCTACTCCGAGCCCCTCCCAGATGGCCGAGCTCCTCACCCTATCTCTAAGGGAGTGCCCGGCCACCCTACGGAGGAAGTTCATTTCAGCCGCTTGTATCCGGGATCTCGTTCTTTCAGTCATGACCCAAAGTTCATGGCCATTGGTGAGGGTAGGAACGTAGACCGACCGGTAAATCGAGAGCTTCGCTTTTCGGCTCAGCTCTCTCTTCACCACAACGGACCGGCACAGCGCCCCCATTACTGTGGCAGCCGCACCGATCCGTCTGTCGATCTCCCGCTCCATTCTTCCCTCACTCGTGAACAAGACCCCGAGATACTTAAACTCATCCACTTGAGGCAGGAACTCCCCTCCAACCTGAAGAGGACAAGCCACCCTTTTCCGGTCGAGAACCATGGCCTCGGACTTGGAGGAGCTGATCTTCATCCCAGCCGCTTCACACTCGGCTGCGAACCTCCCCAGTGCATGCAGTAGGTCTTGGCAAGAGGGGGCCAGCAGGACCACGTCATCTGCAAAAAGAAGAGACGAAATCCTCTGGTCCCCAAAACAGACCCCCTCCGGCCCTTGGCTGCGTCTAGAAATCCTGTCCATAAAAGTTATGAACAGGACCGGTGAAAAAGGGCAGCCCTGCCAGAGTCCAACATGCACCGGGAACAGGTCCGACTTAGTGCCGGCAATGCAAACCAAACTCCTGCTCCGCTTGTACAGAGACCGGATGGCCCCTAGTAAAGGAATAATAAAGGGATCCCCAGGAGGGGCACTATCCAGCACCCCCGACAGGGATGCCAAGAAGGCCGGGTAGTCCGCACTACCACTTGGCCCGTAGGCTGAATTGATAGTCAGAGACCTCTCCCCAACCCAAAGGCACAGGGAAGCGACCCTCTCATCCACTGGGGTAAACCCCAACACTAGACGGCTGAGCTGGGGGGCGACAAGCAAACCCACCGCAGCCCGCCGCCTCTTCCCATGGGCCACTCCAGAGTAGAAGAGAGTCCAGCCCCTCTCGAGGAGATGGGTTCCAGAGCCCACGTTTTGCGTGGAGGCGAGCCTGACTATTTCTAGTCGATATCTCTCGACCTCCCACACAAGCTCAGGCTCCTTCCCCCCCAGTGACGTGACATTCCAAATCCCTAGAGCCACCCTAAGCATCCGAGGATCGGGCCGCCGAGGTCTCCATCGTCGTCTGCCACCCAATCCTCTTTGCACCTGTCCCTCACAGTTCCCCCTGCAGGTGGTGGGCCCACTGGGGGATGGTCTCGCGTCTCTCCTTCGGGCTTGGCCCGACCGGGTCCCATGAGGAACAACCCAGCCACCAGGCGCTCTCTGACGAGTCCCGACCCCAGGCTTGGCTCCAGGGTGGGACCCCGGCTCCACCGTACCGGGCGAAGTCACGTGCCTCGATTTTGTAGTCGTCATGAGGGGTTCTTGAACCGCTCTTTGTCTGACCCGTCACCTACAGCCTGTTTGCCATGGGAGACCCTACCAGGGGCATTTAAGCCACAGACAACATAGCCTCTAGGATCATTCGAGCACTCAAACCCCTCCACCACGTTAAGGTGGCGGTTCAAGGAGTGCAAGATTGAGGCATTAACACAAAATGCAACACATAATATGTGCATTCTGTTAAATAAAAATAGTGGGCTAAACAAAAACCTAAAACATGAAACTGATTAATTTAAAAAACAACATCTTTCAGTTTCCTTCACTGCAGCTAAAAGCAATTACTAAAGATTTGACTTTACAGTTCTGTGGTGCACAGAATGCAATTAAGGAGGACATTACGTTAGGAAATGTTATCAGAGCTGTACCTTTTAATCTTTTCTGCTCTGAAAATGAGACATTTACATCCACAGTTGGAACAAAACATGATGACAGAGTGGTTTGTTATGTCAACACCATTCATTATAAATATATTTACTCCTGTTACTATGGTACCTACCAAACCAGGCCTGCTGATCCCCCTGCACCTCAATGGCCAGGCCAAAGTCGGCAAGCTTCACTGCAGCATTCTTACATTTGCTTGCAAGGAGAAGGTTCTCTGGCTGAAGAGAAGAAGAGGTGGCCAAAAGGTCATCAAATAACTTAAAGGATGTGACATGAAAACCTGACATTCCTCATTGGGTAAATGACAGAAGCAGACAGTTAGGCATGCAAAAGATTATAATGAGGTTCATACTAAACATCTTTAAGAATGCTGGATTTAGTCAAGACAAACATTTACAAAGCATAAATTTTATATTTTTATTCATGCACAGACATATATGAAATTTACAGCAAATGTTAGTCCACATTACAGCCTTGTTAAACCCAATAAGTCTGCAGCACTCCTACTTCCTGGCTCAATAGGCTCCATCTATGTGCCCTAGATAATGCAACTAGCCTCATTATTCTCTGTCAAAGGAGAATTCTAATAATGGGCATCTATCCCCACCGGTCTCTGCTCTTTCTCACTTTCTTCCTCTTAGTCTCACTTAATCATTGCCTCTGTGAAGGTAAAAGCTCTGACTACTGTATAAAGCCCCCCTGTGGGAAATATTAACACAAAATATGAAGCGAGGCTATAATTTTTTCAATATTCTTTATGCTGGATAATCACCAGGATTGCTAACAAGATTACCGATATATTATGTCAGATTGGCAATCAAAATAACCCATTAATCAGAAATGGTAGACTAAATTATTTCAGTTGATACCTGGAGAGTTAGACACCCATCCAAACACTTAACTTGAGAGTAACATGTAAAGGAAAGAAAAAAAAAAGTTAAGTTCTAGGCATTCTTGGCGTCGGTAAAGGAAGTTTTTTCAACTTTTAAAGAGCGTTTAAAGAGAGATAAACTCTTGTGATCAAAAACTTTTAAGATCCTTCCTGTTCTTACAGTTAGCTAATGAAGTTGTTTCTATGGATCAGTGATGAGCAACATGTGTCCAAACTTTCTGAAATCAAAGAATTAGGACATAATGTTCAGGCTGGATTTGTGTCCCTACCTCCCCTGCACTGCAGCAGCCTCTGTCTGCATCCTCTCATTATTCTCTCCGCTTAAATCAGAGAGTTTGCCTATACTCAAAGCACACCTAGTTAAAGGCGTGCTTTTTATAGCATTGGAGCCAATTTGTAAAAGAAGGCAATGGGGTAGATGAGGCAGTAATCCATCAACTTTACACCTACATCATGTCATGATATTTTCCTGGCTCTTCTAACACCTTTTCTTTAGCAAACCATGGAGTTGGAAGGGGCTAGCACTGCAGCAGCAGTATAATCTGTGACAACGGGTGTGGGTGGAAATCATGATGAAGCAATGGCTTCCATGAAAAAGGTGCATTCACGTTCAAACGTTGAGCAACAAATATATCATCGCTGCTTGGCATGAGAGCACCAGCCTTTTCCCTGCGACATTCAGGCAGACGCACACAGTTAGACACTTGCAGGTGGCTAAGTGCAAGGAAGACTAGCTGCTGGTTTGGGTCAAGGAGGGCAAAGAGGGACGGTTGCAGATGATGGAAATAGCTGCATTTGAGAGCAGGTCATGAGTGGGTGTCTGATTTCGGAGTGTTTTCCAGATTTTTACTCTTCCTTCTCTATTTATTGTTCTGTAAATGATCTGGCTTTGCTGTGGCAAAGTAGGAGACACGTAGGGCTACAGTGGGGAGCTGCTTTATTTTAAAGACTTTGGATTTTTCCTTGCTGTGTCTTTATATTTGTTTTAAACGTTGATACTTTTCACTGGTTATTTTGATATACAAGATATCTGAGATTCAAGTACATTTATTTCATGAAAAAACAAAATACAGTGCACTGTAAAAGAGTTTATACTTCTTTAACCTTTATACACACCTTCTTGTTAAACTCACTAATTTAATGTGTTTTATTGGTATTTTATGTGATAAACAAAGACATAGCAGCACAAAATTGTGCTGTGAAAGGCAAATGATGCATGGTTTTAAAAACTGCTTACAAATAAAAATCAGAACAGCATGGCCAAAATTTGTTATCAGCCCCACTGTGCCATAACTTTGCAGAACCACCTTTCTTTGCTATTAGAGCTGCAAGCCTTTTGGGAGTTAAACTAAACCAGCTTTGCAAATCTTTTTATGTTTTGCCACAGATTCTCAACAGTATTTAGGTCTGAACTTTGACTGGACCATTCTTACACTTGAATATGCTACAGCTAGAGCTGTACATTCAAGGTTGTTATCCTGCTGAAAGGTGAACCTCTGTCTCAATTTTTTCCAGTCTTTAACAGGATTTCCTCCAAAATTATTCAGAATTTGGCTCCAGTCATCATCCTATAAACTCTGACCAGTTCCTTTCCTCGCTGAAGCATGATCCTACCACCACGTATTTCACTGTGGGATGGTGTGTAGGCCAAAAGTTTAATTTTGGTCTCGTCTGACCAAAACCATGGATGGTCTTTGAGATGTTTTAAGGTTGGTATACTATTTAATAACCTAACCCTGCTTTAAACTTCTACACAGCTTTTTCCCTGACCTGTCTGCTGTTTTCCTGTGTTTCCGGGGCAATGGTGGCTCAGGTGGTAGGGGTTTGTCCTGTAAGTTGTGGGTTGCTAGTTCGAACCTGCTCTCTCTGCGTCAGTTTTAATGTCCTGGGGAAAGACACTTCACCCACCTAGCCTGCTGAGCTGATGGTGGCCTGGTGGTGCAGATTGTATGGCAGCCCTAATTCTGTCAGTCTGCCCCAGGACAGCTGTGGCTACAATGTAGTCTACCACTGTCAGTGTGTGACTGTGTGTATGAATGGATGGATGACAGATTGTAGTGTAAAGCGCTTTGGAGTCCTTGGACTTGATAAAGCACTATACACTCACCGGCCACTTTATTAGGTACACCTTGCTAGTACCGGGCTGGACCCCCTTTTGCCTTCAAAACTGCCTTAATCCTTTGTGGCATAGATTCAACAAGGTACTGGAAACATTTCTCAGAGAGTTTGGTCCATATTGACATGATAGCATCACACAGATGCTGCAGATTTGTCAGCTGCACATCCATGATGCGAATCTCCCATTCCACCACATCCCAAAGGTGCTCTATTGAATTGAGATCTGGTGACTGTGGAGACCATTTGAGTAGAGTGAACTCATTGTCATGTTCAAGAAACCAGTCTGAGATGATTCATGCTTTATGACATGGCGCGTTATCCTGCTGGAAGTAACCATCAGAATATGGTTACACTGTGGTCATAAAGGGATGGATATGGTCAGCAACAATACTCGGGTAGGCTGTGGCGATGACACAATACTCATTGGCCCTGTCCCAATACCCGCACTTCCACCCTTGTGTCCCTGAATTGCGCGTTCCCGTTGATGGGTTCGAGTGCGTAGTGTGTCCAAATTCTCCAGAGTCGTCCTTAGCCCCGCCCCCTTTGTGCCCCACGTCCGCCCTTCGGCGAAGTCCGCTTAGATGCGGGCTTCGCCGAAGTATATGACCCACAATTCACTGCTGCAGATGACGTTCTGAGCAAAAACCAATCACAACCGTCCACGTAACCAACCATCAAATCAGAATAATAAGAACTGCGTAAACTTTAGACAGCAAGCCGACAAATATATTTTTTTACTGGTTTTCCAGGCTCTACATTGTAAGATACCACTAGGTTCAGAGTGAGTCAGGGCAGTCAGTAGCCCACAACACTGAAGTTACCTTTCAAACGCGCGGCGAGAGTCTGGTGTATAAGCTTCCGTCGCTTCCAGCAGTTTCTTCTCCTCAAAACAACTGCTTGTTGCAGTTTTCAATAGTTTCTTTAGCAGCAATACTGTGAAAACAGCGCTGGTTCCCGCCCTTTTTGATGTTGCAGTTACGGTGCAGAGTCGATGACGTAACCCCTACTGTCCCAATTCTCCAATTTTGCAGCTTGTAATCTGCGCACTTCAAACCATTACATGCACTTGTACAAAGTACACACTTCATAGAGGGGCGTAGGGTGTAGTGTGGGTATTGGGACAGGGCAATTACGTACTAAGGGGCCCAAAGTGTGCCAAGAAAATATCCCCCACACCATTACACCACCACCACCAGCCTGAACCGTTGATACAAGGCAGGATGGATCCATGCTTTCATGTTGTTGACGCCAAATTCTGACCCGAACATCCGAAGGTTGCAGCAGAAATCGAGACTCATCAGACCAGGCAACATTTTTCCAATCTTCTATTGTCCAATTTTAGTGAGCCTGTGCGAATTGTAGCCTCAGTTTCTTGTTCTTAGCTGACAGGAGTGGCACGCGGTGTGGTCTTCTGCTGCTGTAGCCCATCCGCCCCAATGTTCGACATATTGTGCGTTCAGAGATGCTCTTCTGCATGTCTTGGTTGTAATGAGTGGTTATTTGAGTTACTGTTGCCTTTCTATCAGCTCGAACCAGTCTGGCCATTCTCCTCTGACATCAACAAGGCATTTGCGCCCACAGAACTGCCACTAACTGGATATTTTCTCTTTTTCGGACCATTCTCTGTAAAACCTAGAGATGGTAGTGCGTGAAAATCCCAGTAGATCAGCAGTTTCTGAAATACTCAGACCAGCCTGTCTGGCACAAACAACCGTGCCACTTTCAAAGTCACTTAAATCACATTTCTTCCCCATTATGATGCTCGGTTTGAACTGCAGCAGATCATCTTGACCATGTCTACATGCCTAAATGCATTGAGTTGCTGCCATGTGATTGGCTGATTAGAAATTTGCGTTAACGAGCAATTGGACAGGTGTACCTAATAAAGTGGCCAATGAGTGTACAAGTGCAGGCCATTTGTTTTACCATTCATTGGGCTTCAGGATTCTGTTTGTTGACTAAACATCTCTAATAAACCTCTGAGGTCTTCACAGAACAGTTTAGCTTACAGAAATTAAATTACTACTGTTAGGTGTTGTCTGAAGGGAACTCTTTGCACTGGTTTTATTTAGTGGTATCAGGAAAGGGGGGAGTAAGAGGTGCTCAATACAAATGCATTGCGATTTGAGATTGTTTTTATTGGCACAAAGACACAGCTTGACTCTCTTGTTAGCTATTGCTAATTTCAGGGATCTTGTCAGTGAGGGCTGTCCTCAGTCATCACACTATGACCTATAGCGAGAAACACTCTCTGGTACGTGGCTGTGAAACAAGATAGGTGTGTAAGCTATATAAAGCCATTGCCTACAACAGTTCTGATAAACACAACCACCTTTGCTGGAATGCCAGGACTGACATTTGCATAGTGATCTACTTGACAAAGTGCATCATGCAAAACAAGATGCAACATAGAGGCACAACACATGCAGAAATACCAGCAGGTACAACACAAAGCAGCAAAATACAGGACTGGAAAACAGGTTGATTTCTAGTTATTTGCAGACACCGATTCAGAGACATATTATATTGGACATGTATGTTGCTTTGCAGAATCAGAAAGGCATCTAAGCAAAAACCCCTTAAGAGCACTGAGGGCTATGTGGACAATGTGAAAAATATTCGCAGAAGATAATACTGCTCTGTCAAGTAAATGAACTGGAGATAAGATTAGGTATTCTCTTAGCTGATATTATGTGGAGCAGCTGTGCAGTGACAGAAATCCTGCTACAAAAAGGTTACATAGCAGAAGCATTGGTCAGCCAGCATGACCTGCATTGCATGCTTAACACTGTTGCAACTCTCCACACACTGGAAATGACAAGAAGGTGGCTGCAGGTTCAGTATAGCACAAGAAAGCTGGAGTAAATTCAGGAAATGTTTTGCCCTGAATCTAAATTACAAAATTTTAAAAACTAGGTTTTATATTCAGTCTGAACGGTAAATATAGGAGGACTATTTTAAGCAGAATATAGAAGCAATGAGGTGATCCACAGCCCTCTATAACTCTTGAGAATTTGCTTGCAACAACCACAATTTCTAACTAACAGAACAGAAATCCACAAACTACAGAAACAGCTCAACCACAAACCCCAATGACACAAATATACAGCTCTGAAGGGGGCAGCAAAGCAATTCCCATCACTCACCTTCAGGTCACGGTGCACCACGCCCATTTGATGGCAGTGAAGCACCGCCTCCAGGATCTGCTGGATGCAATGACTGCATGCAAACACCAAGGGAGGGGGGCGCATGTTAGTCTTAGCAGCGCTACAAACCGTGCACAGACCGGGGGCGGCAGAAAAGAAGGACTGGTAGGTGGTGGAGAAGACTTTGAGGGTAGAACAAGAGTTGAAAAGACTCTTTTGTTGCCAAAGTGTCACATTTGTACCATTCATTGGCTTTGGTGGTTCCACAAACAGGCAAAATTATTTGAAAATGAAGCTAAACCTATTAGCTCTGAGTTAGCTTTGAACCCATAAGGAATACCATAGTACAAAGCATATTTCAGCATTCACATCGTTAGCAATCAATTGGTATCAATTAGTGAAGATTTTGTTAGGTTGACTGTTGTGGTAGAATGGCATAGCCGTGGGTGCTCTGCAACAGAAGACTCCTTTAAGTCAATCTAATATGCAAGAACTAACTGATGGTGGCAAATTTTTTCAGCTTAAATTTTTTTTTAACAACTCTTATCAAAAAATATTAGAAATTTCATCTGAGTCTAGATAGCCTTCCACCATCCATGCATAACCCAGCAGGTCTTAGACAAGACCTGAGGGATATGAGAATTTGACTGGCCACAGGGGGATGGAAAGCACTGATGAAGAAGGTAAATGAAGGACTGAGTCATTGTATAGTTAATATCATTTGAACATTGTCTGTGTAAGAATAGGCTGACAAGACTGGAAAATAAATCTGTTGTTGGTAAATCACCAGAGATTAAAAATAAACCTTCCAAAAGCCAAAAACTGTAAGAAAGAAACTAGGAGGCAGCAGTGGTGCGAGACTAGATAACATTTCTGATATGATGGAAGAGGTTATGATTAAAGCTATGATGACACTCACAGGAAACAACAGAGCGCAGAAGTGTGAATATTGTTCAGCTGATGGATGAGTAGAGCTCCAGTGACACACAAGAAGTTCAAGCATCAATCTGGGCTGATGTGTCTTCTTGGATGTGATTAAAGCTTGAACAGGTATGAGCGCCTCCTGTGCACTGACATTTTTTTAATGGATTTACTTTGTATAATATTTAAAATGTATGGTTCGTTATCTGTACCTAATGAAAAACTGCATGTAAATGTAATATCTACAACAGGGCATGAAACTATTTTTAATGACAAAAAAAGTCTCCTTGGAAGTCAAATAAAACAAAGAGTAAAAAAGTCAGATTCTTAGGAGCAATCTGTCAACTTTTGCCACTCTGACCTACAGTGGCATTTACTGAGGGGCTCTGGCAATAAATAATTAAGAAGAAGGTCAATTATTTTGTAGAGGAAAACCTTTCCATCCAGTGGCTATACAGTCAGTTAAAAAGTACCTCCTTTAAATTCTAGGGTTTCATCTCAGGACTTTATTGTGTTAAGAATTTATGATATTAGGAGTTGAGAAATTATGAATTATTGGGATACGCACATTCGTTTCCATTTTGACTTTGTTTAATACATCATCACATGGTGGGATCTGTGGTTTGTTATACTCGAGGTTAGATTAACACAATTTTACATGATTTGGAAGAATAGCTAGAGTGTACTTTCTGTTTTTCATTAAATCTGCAATAAAATTTATTACAAAAGATCATAAAATTCTTTAAGGCCACATCCACACTGCAGGTCTTAATGCTCAAATCCAATTTTTTCAGAAATCTGATTTTTTGGTGTGGTCAATCACATTACTTTGAAAATGTTGGGGCTCCAAATTGACCTACTGCAGCAGTGGCAGATCATCCTAAGCTCAGTAACCTCGATAGCACTTTAGTCCTCTGTTTGAACGGTTGTATACGAATTTTACAATAAAAACGACATCCCACATCCAGACGGTTCCTATGAGCCTTTCAATTAGACTTGAATAAAGATTTATCTCTAACGTCCTGCTGTCTTTCCACTGTGCAGTACTATTCTAGCCCCTCATCTGTTTTGCTGACTGCTACCATTTCCTGCTGGGCGGCGCAAAATTGTGACAAATGCGATGCAAAGTGACGTCAAAGTCACATCTAATCTGCCTTGGTCGTTCCCACTGAAGTCACATTCCAAAAGATGAGATACAAGTCGGATTCAGGAACACATATGAATGTGGCTCAAATGTCAGTTGAAAATGTCAGATATGGGTCAGATATCAGCATTCATACTTGTTCTAAAAAGTCTGACCTGGTTATTTGACCTC
Source organism: Girardinichthys multiradiatus (assembly GCF_021462225.1). NCBI lineage: Eukaryota > Metazoa > Chordata > Actinopteri > Cyprinodontiformes > Goodeidae > Girardinichthys > Girardinichthys multiradiatus. The sequence goes on from NC_061805.1 coordinate 45,427,283, forward strand.
CCAAAAAATCAGATTTGGGCCACATTTGCCTGCAGTGTGAATGGTGCCTAGCTAAGCCAAACGACCAACTTTCTAGTGTGTTGGCATATCAAGAGCCATCAAATAACTGTATCTGACCAAAAGCTGTTGTCTCAATATAAATGTCCATCGTGGGAAATATTTGTAAAGCAAAACAAAGAAAGAAAAAAATAGACATGTTTTCTGATTTTTAAAAAGATTCTCCTCAATGATCCAAGTACTGTTTGCTTAAATAAACAATGAGCAATACATGTAGAACACAATAACCTTTGGATTTAATGACATGTTACAAAATCAAAAATTCAAAATAAACTGAAAAAAAAAAAAAAAAAAAAACTAAAAAAATGTAATGTGAATGTGAGAAGGAGCTCTAAATTGTGATTTATCACAACATTTAATGACCATCAGTTTCTCTATCATCTTTTTCTTTAATTTGGTCTTATTTCCTTTACAGCTTTGTCACATATCAAACTGTCATAATGAGGGAAACTTATTGTATGGAATCCCTTTGAGATGAGTTAAAAGAAAGACACAAGTCTAACTTTCTTCTTAGTTTCCAAAAACCTACTAAATTGGCTCTGATAGAGATAAGATGTGTTCATTTGCAAAGGAAATGACAAAAACAGATACAGAAAAGAAATGTGAAATTGGCTTTATTTTGTTTTTTGTTTCTAAAGCAAAAAGCGATAATAACCATTTGTTTAGAAGGTTGCCATGTGAGCTTTCTCTAAAACAGTTTTTATGTGGACAAAAAGATGTAAACATATAAGCAAAATTTTGTTTTACAAAACAAAACCAAATTAGTTATTAGAAGGCTTAAAACCATGACATCAGGGTAAAATACATCTCTAACTAATACCTGATCTGCATAAGCAATGTAATGTATCTAAAGCTAATGTTAATTTTGGTTCCTTAAACTAAAAAAACAATTACATAATATAATAGGGCAGATCCTGAAACAACATGTAATGTAATAAATCAGGTCAGACAATACAAGTTGAAAACCACACAGAGTGAGAGGGAGGAAGAAAGATGTTGCAACCTGAGGGTAAAGTTCAGGACTATTAGGAATCCTGTGTCTCATCTCTATAGGTCTCCCAGTGAATGGACAGGTCACATCTACAGAGTGTGTCTACGTGCGGGTGCAGGCTGATCATAAAGAAGCTGCTCTTGTCATGATCCCTGGGTGTTACGGAAGGTCTTGCTGTATTCAGTTAATTTCTCTGTGTTATTATCGTTAGAAAGGTGTTGCCATGTAGGTTATTTTCTTCAGGTTTAGTTTTTTACTTATCTCTTGTAGTCTGTTATTCTAGTTTATTCTCTCAGGTCCGTGTTAGTCTTGTTCCTCTTGGTTTTTAGTTTCCTTTGTGTCTAGTTTAGTTCCCTCTGTGTTAATTAGTCTCATTTCCTAGGTTTCCCTGTTCAGCCACTCCCCTCTCCCAGCTGTTCCACGTTCCCCTGATTAGCCCACCTGGATCCAAAGTCATTCTCCACTCCTCCCCCAGTAAAAGCTCACTGGTTTTCACTCTTCTTGATGGGTTCCTCCCATTACTGTGTCCTACTCTTAACATACAAAACTTGACAGCCCTGTAACATTAAAACTTGTTTGATCGTTGTATTTGTTGTTTCCGTAACAGAGACATAGAACCCAAACACCGCCTCTTTCCAGGTTATTCCAAACAGACCTGTAGAACCATAGATTTAGTCAAAGCAAAGTTATCCACACCGCTGCCAAAATCCTTTTCCATTCAGCTTGATTGAAACTGATAAGCTCCTGGTAATTCAAAGATTTTTAATAAATTTAATTTATTAAAGGTTCCTAAATATATCATATTTTTAGGCACTAGAATTTATTTTTATCAATTTCTTGAAAGTGAGCTGACAGGAAATGGGGTGGAGAGAGGGAGAAGACATGCGGCAAACGGCGACGGGCCGGGACTCAAACCCATGACAGCCATGTCGAGGATCAAGATTTCCAAACATGGGTCGCAACCTTAACTCCTGCACCACCACCTGAACTTAATTTTTTTTTTAAAGTAGTCTGTATGTTAGAATTAATCTTTTGTGTTTGTTTAGTCATTTTTGTTTAATCATTGATGAGTAGATATTGGCTGACTGAAAATAAATTACATATTTGTTTTATCTTAATACTTTCCAGCTTTTTTAAATATTTTAACTGAAATGTTGCTTTAAAGTAAATTCTTAATCCTGAACAATTTACAGAGATATCCTTGAGCTTATTTAGTGGGATAAAGATAGCTCTGGGGAGTGTTCACTCTTCCTCTTAAATATGATGTTATGAGACTGATTGACCTATGAACATTAATATGGCTTGAAGTAGGTTCAACATCCCTAAATTTGAAACCTTCAGTCATACCTACAGAAATGTGTTTCTGTGTTTAGGATAAATTCTAAACTGCTTGCATATCCACATATCCTCAGACACGGTCAGCTGTTGAACTGGTCAACTCCTCTGTGTGAGCCTTGTACAGGTCCTCCTCAAAATATTAGCATATTGTGATAAAGTTAATTATTTTCCATAATGTCATGATGAAAATTTAACATTCATATATTTTAGATTCATTGCACACTAACTGAAATATTTCAGGTCTTTTATTGTCTTAACATGGATGATTTTGGCATACAGCTCATGAAAACCCAAAATTCCTATCTCACAAAATTAGCATATTTCATCCGACCAATAAAAGAAAAGCGTTTTTAATAAAAAAAACGTCAACCTTCAAATAATCATGTACAGTTATGCACTCAATACTTGGTCAGGAATCCTTTTGCAGAAATGACTGCTTCAATGCGGCGTGGTATGGAGGCAATCAGCCTGTGGCACTGCTGAGGTCTTATGGATGCTTCGATAGCGGCCTTTAGCTCATCCAGAGTGTTGGGTCTTGAGTCTCTCAACGTTCTCTTCACAATATCCCACAGATTCTCTATGGGGTTCAGGTCAGGAGAGTTGGCAGGCCAATTGAGCACAGTGATACCATGGTCAGTAAACCATTTACCAGTGGTTTTGGCACTGTGAGCAGGTGCCAGGTCGTGCTGAAAAATGAAATCTTCATCTCCATAAAGCTTTTCAGCAGATGGAAGCATGAAGTGCTCCAAAATCTCCTGATAGCTAGCTGCATTGACCCTGCCCTTGATAAAACACAGTGGACCAACACCAGCAGCTGACACGGCACCCCAGACCATCACTGACTGTGGGTACTTGACACTGGACTTCTGGCATTTTGGCATTTCCTTTTCCCCAGTCTTCCTCCAGACTCTGGCACCTTGATTTCCGAATGACATGCAGAATTTGCTTTCATCCGAAAAAAGTACTTTGGACCACTGAGCAACAGTCCAGTGCTGCTTCTCTGTAGCCCAGGTCAGGCGCTTCTGCCGCTGTTTCTGGTTCAAAAGTGGCTTGACCTGGGGAATGCGGCACCTGTAGCCCATTTCCTGCACACGCCTGTGCACGGTGGCTCTGGATGTTTCTACTCCAGACTCAGTCCACTGCTTCCGCAGGTCCCCCAAGGTCTGGAATCAGCCCTTCTCCACAATCTTCCTCAGGGTCCGGTCACCTCTTCTCGTTGTGCAGCGTTTTCTGCCACACTTTTTCCTTCCCACAGACTTCCCACTGAGGTGCCTTGATACAGCACTCTGGGAACAGCCTATTCGTTCAGAAATTTCTTTCTGTGTCTTACCCTCTTGCTTGAGGGTGTCAATAGTGGCCTTCTGGACAGCAGTCAGGTCGGCAGTCTTACCCATGATTAGGGTTTTGAGTGATGAACCAGGCTGGGAGTTTTAAAGGCCTCAGGAATCTTTTGCAGGTGTTTAGAGTTAACTCGTTGATTCAGATGATTAGGTTCAAAGCTCGTTTAGAGACCCTTTTAATGTTATGCTAATTTTGTGAGATAGGAATTTTGGGTTTTCATGAGCTGTATGCCAAAATCATCCGTATTAAGACAATAAAAGACCTGAAATATTTCAGTTAGTGTGCAATGAATCTAAAATATATGAATGTTAAATTTTCATCATGACATTATGGAAAATAATGAACTTTATCACAATATGCTAATATTTTGAGAAGGACCTGTAAATACCCTGGCCCCAAATATGCCTTTTTCCTTGTGCATTTTCTTGCAGTTGCAATCACAACTAAATGTCTAGTCTCTGACTTTATCTCTTCTATTTTACAGTTTGTTATAAAAAAAATCCAAAGAAATGTCTATTTAAAAATAATCTCTGCCCATCTAAAAGCTCTAAAACATGAGGTTGAATATAAGTAAGGCCAGTCCACACAAACACAGATATTTTAGAAATTTTATGCTGTGTTTGCACCTCTTGTCCACTTGCACACACACTTTTTTCAGTGAAAAAACTATTGTTGAACGATGTTTTAAATGTTTTTAAAAAATACTTTCTGAAGTCAAAATCCTTAGAAACTCAGTTTGTGGTGTATGGACCGGATATGACTTTCTGTGGTAGAGACCCCGACAAAAACAACTTATGTTGATTTTCTGTCACATCAGTCTCATGGTGTCTTGGCCGTTTTCATGAAGCTTCAAATGTAAGCAGAAGAGTAATGTCTAACAGCAAAGACTAAACAGAGAAAACATGACATCCAATGGTGTTGGGATAACCTTTAACCTTACACTGCTTTTATTAGCCCACATCTTCTTCTTCTGAAAATCTGACATTAATGTCTACGTTATCGTCCCCTGCTGGCATGGCAAAGATGTTCCAGCTTTTTTTTGTATTGGAATCCCAGAGTCTCTACACACATATTTGTTGAAAAATGCATTAAAAAAACTGTTTAAAAAACCTCCAGTTGTGCTGTAGCTGACGAGTCAGACTACATATCAAAAACCGAAAAAAATAATTGCTTTGGTGTAAATTGCTACATTAATAATATAAAAATATTTGCTAAAGAAACTCTAAAAAACTCCGGGCAAACTCTAAAAAAAACTGAAAATATTTTCAAAAAGGGAAGTATGGTCCACATCATTTCTGGCAGTTGTGTGGTTTGGATTCCTTTTATAACATCAATCTGTGCATTAAAGCAAAAATCAAGGTTCCAAACGTTATGGGGTAAGAATGCTTACCTATGTTTTAAAAAGAAGACGTAATATTTGCTTCCAAGCTGATATTTCTTTGAGCGCTAGGGCATAACAGTTAACTGAGCATAAATATTTGTAATCTTGCTTGAAAACATTTACGATTATAATATGCTCCCATATATAAAAATATAGCTGATGTTAGGCATGGTTACAGGTTTTAGGATATGCTAAGCTTTTAAAATTACTATTTGCAATGTTTAACGTCCTTTATAAGATGCCAGAGAGAGCGGTGGAGAGACCAGCGTTTTCTCTGGCTATATACCGCACAGAGTAATACAGTGTTACCCCTCGCCCACCTGCTGTTGGTCACTAAAATGTTTGCAGCAGCGAAAAGTAAGGAAGTACTCATGGCATAGAAACTAAATGTGAACCACACATCATTCTTATTAAAGTAACTAAAACTAAAGCTGACAAGCTAAGACTGACATCCGTTTAGCTGCCAACTACAGGCTGATAGCCCCACTAATAACCAGCTGATATCAGTTTGATATATTCCCAGTATGACTCTATAAAGAGCAGAAATATAAAAAGAGATAATATTTTGCTCAGTAAAGCACTGCTAGTAAATTTAGAGGGGTCTTTTGTTTTTTTGCTCAGATCTATAGATCAACTGCAATAATTGTTGCTATTCTGATTTAATAGTCATCATATTTTTGTCATATTATCATGATAAAGATATGACAAAATAAACACTCAAAAGTGTTTCTACTTGGTTGAGAGTAGGGCTGCACCTAACAATTATTTTGGTAATTGATTAATCAATTGATTATTTTGTCAATTAATCAATCAATAATCAGAAAGCAAAAGCTGTTTAATAGGACATTTTGTACAGAATTTGAACCAGGTGAAGCTAAAGCTATTCCACTTGAGGACTTCTGGATTTTTATAGGCAAAGATGGTTTTTCATCTTAAATGTAAAATGTATATATTTTTTGTACAATTGGGGCCTAATTTCTGGTCTGAGTTGGTTGTTCTTTCAGCAAATGGCATGTTTTAGAGTCTGTATACTCAAGTTGTTAATTATTTGATTACTAAATTAGTTGACGATTATTTCAATAATCGATTAATCACGATTAATCTGATTGTTTCAGCCCTAGTTCATAGCAAACACAAATCCCATATAATGAGTCGTCCATTCCGTTACTGAAAAAACTATTTCCTTCTCAATAAAGTTTTATTTTAAAAGTTGCCTCTAGCCGACGTTATTGTGCAAAAAACAAGTGTCATTGAGCATATTGCAGACGTAGAGGGCCTAATTGTATGGTACTTAAATAATTAGCTAACATTTATTGCAGTCTAGGCACTTCTCTGCAATATGTATATTGCGTGAAGTTATGTTGCGATGTATTGTGTAGCATATATACTACATCTGTTTTCACAGAATTTTGTAAATATTGGACATTTATCAGGGATGTGCCCTGTGCAGGTAACCGTGTGTGAACATGCTCAATCCCATTTGCTAATATGTGGGCTTCCAGTCAGTGCAACAGGAGCTTTGGCTATGGGACCACTTGTGGGATGGTTGTTAGGAGAGCAACCAGGAGGGCAGATGGAACTGGAAACGTGGGTGAGGCAGGCCAAATTCTTCCAATTAGAAAAAAATAAAATGAAATTCATAACATTAATTAAGCCAAAAGAAAACATCCACAACAAGATACAAGTCGGACAGGCGCACATCAGAACTGAGACGTACAGGATTGACACAAACGGACGAGGTGGAGTAGGGAGGGGGTAAGGAAGGAGGAAAGGGGGTGGAGGAAAGGAAGCAAGCAAAGGTGGTGGCTGGGAGGGGTGGTTTAAGGGTAAGGGATGCAAATGCTCCTCAACACATACTAACCTTCAGGTCCCTGTGCACTATGTCATGTTGGTGAATGTGATGGACACTTTCTAGAATCTGATGGATACAGTGACTGTGAAGACAAAACAGAGAGAGGGGGCAGTGGGGGAGGAGGACAGATGAGCCACAGGGATGCACAGAGAGGGACAGGAGTGGTATGGAAAAGAACAAGGATGCCAGAAGAATAGTGTGACAGACAGGGCAAATAAGCCCACAAAACGGAGGAGAAAAGGGGCAGGTCAGATTAGAGGAGTGACAGTGGATGTCAGAGGAAATCATGTAAGAGGCAGAGGAAAAGAAAAGGATGTGATGCAGACAGAGAGCAATGGGAAGGGTAGGCGAGTAAGTGTAGGTGGAGGAGACAGAAATGTTTCGTTTTGCTTTTTTTAAACCCGATGAGACAAGAGTAGCCACAGCAGAGTAACCTGCCAGACAAAAATCACAACAACACTGGCACAGAAAAAGTACCGAATACAGATGACAGCTTGTGAAAGAGAAGAAAATCACCATTTGCATAGAAAAGTAAGAGATACTAAAAAGAAATGAAACGGTCGTGTATAGGCTGACACTGAATCATAGAGGACAGGTGGTTATTTTTCTATGCCTAAAGGGAAACATTGCTGTGTGCGTACTCTGCAAAAACAAACATGAAATGTCCTCCTAATGTTGTATGTGTACATGTGTGTTTAAAATATTTGTGAGTGCAGCAAAATCATTGTGAGAGAGAGAGTAATGTACAGAATATGTGACTAATAGCAGGCACAGGGAGACGGGCAACCTGCAGGATCCACACCCACACTGTGTCTAGAGTGGGAGGACTGAGAGAGAGAATCAGAGAGATAGATGCACATGCCCCGTTCATCTGAACTACACACAAAAGCACACATAATGGGACGCTGTTCTTAAATACAGCGTCCGGCACCAATACATGTCTAAGACTTCCCTAATTTTGAGAGTCATCGTGTATTTAGGTATTAAATTATCAACTTGTACTTTAATTTGTCGCATAACCTGCAACTCAGGGATTAAGACTCTGATGAACAAGACTGTTAGGAAATGTGTTTTTATTATAAATCATTGTCTGGTTTATTTTTTTTAAATATCTGAGGCCTTAACAGAACACCGGGGCTGCACGGTGGCGCAGTTGGTAGCACTGTTGCCTTGCCGCAAGAAGGTCCTGGGTTCGATTCCCGGCCTGGGGTCTTTCTGCATGGAGTTTGCATGTTCTCCCCGTGCATGCGTGGGTTCTCACCGGGTACTCCGGCTTCCTCCCACAGTCCAAAGACATGCTTTGTTAGGTTAATTGGTTTATTTTTTCACTCTAAATTGACCGTAGGTGTATGAATGAGTGTGTGCATGGTTGTTTGTGTGTTGCCCTGCGATGGACTGGCGATCTGTCCAGGGTGTACCCTGCCTCTCGCCCATAGACTGCTGGAGATAGGCACCAGCTCCCCCGTGACTCACTATGGAATAAGCGGTAGAAAATGACTGACTTAACAGAACACCAATGTTTATTTTATGATTAAAGTATCCAACCAAATGGGACTTTTAATTATTTATTAAGTGACTTCTGAAGTCAATTGGATGGATTTTATTTACGGGGATCAGAGTACAGGAGTATACAACTGCATGCCTAATGTTTGAGATTTCTATTTGTAAAAAAAAATATATTTGTTTATTGTTTTCCTCTCAATTCACAGTTATGTACTACTCTTAGCTGGTCTGTCCCAAAATATGCCAAGAAAATATATTGACCTTTGTGTTAATAACGTGACAAATTATGGAAAAACTCATAAGCATTAATAAGTAAAAGGGACAGACTAAGAGAATTTTCTTTTTACATTCCGAGAATAAAGTCGTATTGCAAGAATAATACATTAGCTTACATAATGACTGTACGGTACGACTGACATCAGCTGCTGGGCTCAGGTTGAGGCTGTTGTTTGGTTGAACTGGTTATGTCAGATCTGGATAACTCTATCGAAGCTTTTTTCTCAGTAGAACAAATTTATTCTCATAATGTTAGATCTTTATTCTTGTAATTTCCATCAGAAAAATCTCTTAGTCTGGTCCTAATACTCCGTTGTACTTTGAAAGCACGTTACCATGAAAGAAAATCTAAAAACATGGAAAGTAATTCCAATTCTAATTAAAAAAAAATTTTTATTATTTAGCAACAAAGTGTATGAAGAGTCCATGAAGCACTCTTAGGAAAAACAGTTTCATCATTTTTGTTTTATTCAAACCGTAAGATAATGAGGTAACAACTCAAACAATACAATAACGTTTTTAACCATTGCAGTTCGATAAAAACTCAAAAATTGTTGAGCAAATTCTTATTTTGTAATTTGTACTGCAGCTCGCAGGGAGCAAACTGGATTTTTCTCATTTGGGCTGAGTTTCAAATCTGAATAAGTAATCCAGTGCTCCTACAAATCTTTTATATCACAATAACATATTTTCAGACATATTTTCCAGATTAATTTGACCTTTCTTAATGTTAAAATAAAAATGATTACTGGTTTTTTTTATTTTTTACAGTAACCAAGCTTTTTATCCATTTATCCACTTATGTTAAAATACAATGAAAAGAACCCAAATAGAAAACAAAACAAACCCTGACTTCTTCGACACTAGTATAGAAATCCCAGGGCAGAACCTTGTTATGACCCGCTCTACCAGCTGAGTGATCTCTGTCCACCTTCAGACTTCATTTCCATGTTAAAGCTCAGGGTTTTCTTGTTTCGGTATTAAATTCAACAGACAAACAGATAAACTAACTCACAGCAGTTGCTGGTTGGTGCTCTTGAATCATACTATCATTCCTCCACCACGAAATGATCTGGTGTTGAATAATACCTGGCTGCATTCTGGAATGAAATCACTTCAATGCATTTCTTTTAGGAAATGGAATACAGAGAATAAAGCCTGGAAATGCTAAAAATGCAAATATTTCTCCATTCTCCATTTTGTTGTTTTCAAACTTCTCCAAACTTATCTAGTCCTGGAAAACACTAGAGGCGAATTCCAGGCTTTTTAAGGACTGCAGTCCCCCCAGTAATTGTTAGTTATTTGAAATTATTTCCAAGTTTAACGTAAATGAACTCTTCAAAAGTAAAAAGCCAGTTAATGATGTTTTAAAATAGCTATCAGGTGCTCGGTGAGGGAATTGAAGTATAACTAATATACAGGGGTTGGACAATGAAACTGAAACGCCTAGTTTTAGACCACAATAATTTATTAGTATGGTGTAGGGCCTCCTTTTGCGGCCAATACAGCATCAATTTGTCTTGGGAATGACATATACAAGTCCTGCATAGTGGTCAGAGGGATTTTAAACCATTCTTCTTGCAGGATAGTGGCCAGGTCACTACGTGATACTGGTGGAGGAAAACGTTTCCTGACTCGCTCCTCCAAAACACCCCAAAGTGGCTCAATAATATTTAGATCTGGTGACTGTGCAGGCCATGGGAGATGTTCAACTTCACTTTCATGTTCATCAAACCAATCTTTCACCAGTCTTGCTGTGTGTATTGGTGCATTGTCATCCTGATATACGGCAACGCCTTCAGGATACAATGTTTGAACCATTGGATGCACATGGTCCTCAAGAATGGTTCAGTAGTCCTTGGCAGTGATGTGCCCATCTAGCACAAGTATTGGGCCAAGGGAATGCCATGATATGGCAGCCCAAACCATCTCTGATCCACCCCCATGCTTCACTCTGGGCATGCAACAGTCTGGGTGGTACGCTTCTTTGGGGCTTCTCCACACCGTAACTCTCCTGGATGTGGGGAAAACAGTAAAGGTGGACTCATCAGAGAACAATACATGTTTCACATTGTCCACAGCCCAAGATTTGCGCTCCTTGCACCATTGAAATCGATGTTTGGCATTGGCATGAGTGACCAAAGGTTTGGCTATAGCAGCCCGGCCGTGTATATTGACCCTGTGGAGCTCCCGACGGACAGTTCTGGTGGAAACAGGAGAGTTGAGGTGCACATTTAATTCTGCCGTGATTTGGGCAGCCCTGGTTTTATGTTTTTTGGATACAATCCGGGTTAGCACCCGAACATCCCTTTCAGACAGCTTCCTCTTGCGTCCACAGTTAATCCTGTTGGATGTGGTTCGTCCTTCTTGGTGGTATGCTGACATTACCCTGGATACCGTGGCTCTTGATACATCACAAAGACTTGCTGTCTTGGTCACAGATGCGCCAGCAAGACGTGCACCAACAATTTGTCCTCTTTTGAACTCTGGTATGTCACCCATAATGTTGTGTGCATTTCAATATTTTGAGCAAAACTGTGCTCTTACCCTGCTAATTGAACCTTCACACTCTGCTCTTACTGGTGCATTGTGCAATCAATAAAGACTGGCCACCAGGCTGGTCCAATTTAGCCATGAAACCTCCCACACTAAAATGACAGGTGTTTCAGTTTCATTGTCTAACACCTGTATGTATGAATTGCAAGTAAACAATGACAAAAGGAGGCATGTTGATGTATTTATCGGCCCTTTATTAAATAACGTGACAGTTATACAGATATCTTGCTTCTACCCTGACCCAGCCTCACGGCACTTCAGACACTTTAAGAGCTGGGCAAGGTCACATTTAGGGTTCTGTAACTTAATTTTCTGCTCTGACATTAATGTGGGCCATATTCCATCTGTTAGCAATAAGCCTTAATAATATTTACTGGGTATGCATTTGACTGAATGTAGTCAATCGCTACAAACGACCAGAAGAAACTGCTGCCTGGAAGAATTTCTGTTTATCTCCAAAATGCTTAATTTATTCCTATTGATTCTTCAACATCTACCAATAACGTCTCAACAATAAATAAGAATATAAATGATGAATTTAGGTTATATTTAACTTTTAAAATAGATACTGATCAACATACAACTTCACATCTAAGACGAGCCATAGACTGTTAGGATTTCCTGGCATTTGGTGGAATTTCTAATTGATTTTGACAAGAAGTGATTGAAAACCTTACTGAATTAAACAATGCGTGGGTATGTGGCACAACCTGACAGCATCCCACTGAACATGGCATTTAGAAATTGAAGAGCACTTCCATGCCTCTCTTTTGTTTACCTTCTTGTGCAACCCTCTAATGTCCTACTGTCTAAAAACATGTCATTTTAAAGAACCTGCCTGTCCATCGACACTCTGTAGGGAAAGCATGTAAAAAGTGCATTCTTGGTCACACTGGCTAAAAATATGCAACAACAGTTCTATGCAGGAAGGTAAAGTGGTTTTTGGAAGAGCATCCATAAAAACAACATGTAAAATAAGTTATGTGGCATGACAGTAAAATCCTGCTGAAAAGAAATGGGCATTTTGTTGAAATGAATCTGACTGATTTGATATCACTGTTTTAAATAGTCACCATCTTAAAAAAATAAAACAAATGCAGCTCTTTAACATTCGGTCATGTTTAAACTTTAAACTCTGAATCTAAAGGACAGTGTGGAGTTTTCTCTGAACAGAACGTAAAACAACACACCTTCCACTTGTTGCTGCCAGCTGCCAGTCAGCTGTGTATGATGGATGAAATATAAGGGAATTCTGCAAAACCTTTGTACTCATTTAGTGAAAGACTAAACTTAGCATCTTTAAACACAAACAGTTTTCACTTGCCTAGCAGAGGAGGGAAAATATATCATCATTTTTAAAGGTAACACTGTTTTAAAACTAGTTAGCCTCATAGCATAACTGCCTAAGTCATATAAGCCAAAATATTACTTAGGCAATTATGCAGTTTGCAACAATCCTTGAGATTTAGCATGTCTACTGGTGAATAAAGAGCACAAAAAGGTCACATTGATAGAAGTACTACTACATGCTGCATGTGCTCCTCTATTGCCTTGTGCTCTTCCATTAAAAAATTAGCATCTTTTTTTTAACAACAATTAACTACGTTACACTTTTTATGGTTTTGCTGGTTCACAGTTTTTTAATAGGACTTTAGAGAAAGCCATTCTTTAGGTTGCCTCTGGGCATTCATACGTTACCAATCAACTTTTCCATGATGTCATACAAAGAGGTGAGCATTTAGAAATAAAGCCAGAATCTTAGAACCACAGAAGAGAACATATGTAGAACTTAGTAAGACTAATGTGGAGTGCCATGTATAAAATATGTCAGAAATCTCCCACTCACAGTCTCATGGCTGGTTGGTTGCACACCCAATTGGTCATTGGTGTTTCCTCAAACTGTGAAGCCGGCTAACCTTTAAAATGTCAACTACTAAAGGTGCAACAGCTACAGGCTGAGTTCAACCCCTTTTCAGAAACCACACCTTTACTTCTAGAAAGTGACTAAGACCATCTTAAAAGTATTTTTGTAAATGGGACTAATCCTTTCAAAATGTCCTATTATCCCACACCTACTGCTCAACTATAAATAAGAGCCCCGCAAAGTGTACTGTCCATTGCTCAATATATGTGTAGGTAAAGCTATATCTAGGGTAAAACAACTTAATGAACCAGCATTGGTGTGTCTTAGATTTTCTGTTGAGCCTTTATGGCCCCTACTTAGGAAAGATTACTTGATTTGCACTTGGGTGTAATTTACTCACAGATTTACTCATTATGGCCCCGATCTAATCAAGCGTTCTTAAAAGGATTTCTGATAGATTTTGACTGGGGGTGACAAGGTGTGATTCTGCACAGTTTTGGGTCTGAGTGTGAGCGAGAATAATTATCATGGCTAATTAAAGTCACACTTCTTGCTAGTCTCCAAGGGAGCTAGGGTGGCAGTGTGTGTGTGTGTGTGTGTATGTGTGTGTGTTTGATACTGGCCTGAATGACAGTGAGTGACATTCAGATCAAGGAGGAAAAGATCTAGGATTGTTTAAGAAGGAAAACTATCACTATCCCATTTAGGTGTTGGTTTGTAATGTTGGGATTGCTTAAAACTGGACCATAAATCCTACAGTGAGTTAGGAATGCCAAGCTAAAAACATTCTCTCTTTTCCCTTTTTTGGACAAGAATAATAATAGTTAAAATTGATTTTATACGCAAACAGAAGAATGTTGCTGCCAGCTGTTGGAAATGCCTAAATATATAGTTCCAACATATAAATAATTGGTAACCATCTAGATGTACATCAAAATGCCTCTAGGTAGTATTTAACCTGCTGAATAGTTTGTAATGGCTGTGCAGCAAGTTGTATCCAAGAAATATTGGACTAGTGTAAAAATATACTATATATACTAGTGTAGAAATCCTGTGCAAGATTTCAAGTAGTGGGTTTACTGTGGACCACATTTGATTGATAATTCTTCACTGGTTTCCTTTGAAAATTAGAAAGACGAGAAACAAAAAGACATTTTAAGAAGTGATTACACTAACTGGTTTGTAATATGATTGGTTAAAATTTCATATTTCAAACAGCAATGGCAATCATTGAATCTTATTGGCAGACCTGGCTCTGTCTACTTGCCTCTCATAGGAGAAACAGTTGTTTGGGATCCAACTGATTTTTATAGCATGAAGGGAGGCTATTAAGCTGATTCGGTCTCCAGTGGACGTCCTTAAGAGGTTATGCCAAAATCTAGTACCGCATTTTACACGGTTAACAGTGCAGGTCCAATCCATTCTAGGGTTTTCAACACAAAATAAATTCAAAGTGCAAAAGGAAATTTAAATGGTAAAATAACTCCTAGTATCCAAGTTTCTTCACAGAGTCATTATACCTGGTGATGGTTGTGGGCTGGAAGGCTCTCCTATAGCGCTTTGTGTTGCAGTAGATATGAAGAAGCCTCAGAGGTCTTGTGAGGGCAATGATCAGGGTCGTCCTTTATCTTCTTCATTTAATGGCAGATCCTTTTCATCAGCCAGTCTTCTTTTAACAGCTTGTTTAAGTCACTAGCTATGATGCTGTTACACCAACAGATCACCACAAGTAAGACCTCAATCTACACAGCACTATTAGAAGATGTGCAACATCTTGCTGCAAACACTGAAGTTTCTTAGAGAAGCACAGTCTTCTCTGTACCTAATATTTACTTCTATATAATGTTTGACATATTCCTGCTTCTCCTAAAATCCACAATCATCTCTACAACAGGTGGGTCAGGTATGCACAAATTCAAAGATAAACCATAATGGACAGTGGCATTGGGAGGTGGATCTACCTTAAATTAGCTAGAGAAACTCTGCTGTACACAATTTAGTGTGTATGGCATCATTTTAGCAAGTTCTGCACACTATTGTACTGGACAGTCATATTTTTAATGCTCTACAGCCAGATGGACTAATAAAGGTCGGAGAACTGTTTAGAAGACAAGATTTAATGAAGCATTCGACAGATAAATACTTACAGTATATTTTGGAAGTATCATACTAACATGACAAGACATTAAACATTTGCAGAAACTTTGCTACTGTGAGAAGAACTGTTAAATTTTCTTATCTGTTTTTTGGACTCATTAATTCTCTGTTATAACGTTAAAGTAATTATTTTTATGTTCATCCATGTTGCAAATTCTGTGGGCAATACCACAAAGAAATAGTGACGTGGTATGTAAATCCTGATTTATTTATAGGATCTGCACCTGTGTCTAGTCCGTTTTTCATAAGTGACGGCCACTTCAGATGAAACGTTTGAAATGGCAAACCCTTATTTAAGGTCTTCAAAAACTGCAGAAGATGTAAAACAATCCTGACATTTGACATTTTAGGCTTAATTGTGTTGTATTATTTTCTCCGGTATAAAATGGGTTTGTTTTCAATAAAGGGAACAAATTACTGAACACTGCTGGATTTGACCTTTTAGCTGTGAGTTATTTATGGGCTTCTCAGCCACCTGTTGGTGCTGCTGGAAACACATCAGTACCTCTCATCCAATACAACTATAGCCAACTGCTGAATGAGAAAATAACTCTTAACTCTTGAAGCTACAATTATTAGATGAAATCGATCCAAGGCGCTAATCCGGTACACCAGTCAAACAAAACAGGTCGCATCTGCCTTGATTTGATTGTTGATGCTTGTTGTGCTAACAGCTAAAAATCAAGCTGAGCTTTGGCTTTTGTTCCTCCTCTTAGCGAGATGATCAGGAAAATTACAGTTCTGTTTAAACATCTATGGATATCAGACAATAAATTAAGTTAGTGTTACTAACTAATCTTACTGAAGCACTTAAATATTTTTTAGACACAAATCCGAACGCCACAACTTGCATTTACACACTTATTCTAGAAAACATTGTAAACTGAGTTTTAAAGGGATTTTCCCAAAAGATCTGGAACATTTGGAGAATTCGCATGACCTTCAGGGGTTAAAATAAATGAGGGCCTTTTTTATTATTATGGCTGCATGTTATAAATAAAATTATTCATACTTGTTCAGTGATATTTAAACTGACTCAAAATTTATTGTTTTTTTCCCCATCAATCCAGTTATTTTAAAACAGGTTGAAAATTCTAATGCATGAATTGTAATGCTGGATTTCAGTACAAAACTCATGAAATGTGCCACCAATACTAAAACGTACCAGTAATTTAGGTCAGTTAGCGGTTAAAAACCCTTTTTACTCCAGGTAAAAATGGAACAAAACCAGAAGTCCTACTCTTTAGTTCAGGAAAGCCACCAGTTTTTAGAAAGGGATTGCTTTTAGAATAAACACAGGCTACAGTTGACGCAGCTTTAAAGTGGACACTGGAGCTGGAAGCGATCATTTACTGTAACATACTGTAGAGATTGTAGCGAAAAAAAATACAGGCCACTCCGTTTGGCTTTTAATGTTGGTGAATGGACTGACACCCACACTCACAACTGTCAGTTTCAAGTATCTCTCTCATTCTTCTCTCAGCCTATTGTCTGTCCACCCCCCCACTACTCCATTTCCTCTTCCGCCGATGGTTGAAGTGAACTGTGTGCGACGATGAGTCAGCAGGGGGCGGTGGGCGTTAGATATAAAACAACACAGTTGGTGGTAAAAGGGTGAAAAAGAACAAAACCAAATAAAGAAAGTAAGTGAAACTGTCACCGTTGTTCACACTTTAGATTCATTGACATTGTTTTTATCTTTTCCACTGTCTGAGGAGAAGGAAAAGGAGAGGAACGATGAAGGAGACCAATAAGAATCTGTTGATTATAGTTTCAACAACAAAAGACAGATATACGGTGGTTTTAATTACCGTATTTTTAGTAACTAAATGGTGAAAGTCCTGGTGTTCCTAGCTTTCAAAGCATTTAATTACTGTTTTAGCTAAAAAGAAAATCCAAATCCCTGCAGGATACTCTGGGTGGAAATCATAAATGTGTCATTTTTATAGTCTACATATTAGAAATAAAGTGCTGCAATTAGCTTAATAATAGAGTCAATATTCATCACCAACACACCAATCCATTTTCTTTATATTAAAACCTGTGATTGGTCAAACTTAAGATTGGTCTTAAATGTGACTTTCGTGTCAGTGTGACAGGTGAGGGCAAATAATGCAGGGGAGAAAGCAAGGAAAGGAGAAGACTGGTAAAAAGAAAAAGAGCAAAGACAAAGCATAGCTGTGACTGGCAAAAGTATTCATCCCCATGGAACGTTTTTTCCTTTTTTGTTGTGTTACAACAACAAACTTCAATGTATTTTATTAAGATGTTATACGATAGACCAACATGTCATAGAGCATGACTGGAAAGAGGAGAAAATGATCCTTGGTTTTCCAAATATTTTACAAACACAAACCTGAAAGGGTAACGTGTATTGGTTTACCCAGAAGCCCCTAAATAAAATCCAATGCAACCAATTGCCTGTGTCTAATTAGTAAACAGTTTTTGGATCACACTGTAGATCATTCTGAAAACACCTTCCCCATAGTGAAACACCGTAATGGCAGCATCATGGTATCAGGATGACCTTCTTAAGCAGGGACAGAGAAGACTTAGTTGATGAGAAGATAAATGGAGCTAAACACCTCTAAGAGGTGAGTGAATGTTCTCCCTAAACATACAGACAGAGCTACAATGAAACGTTTTATGTGTTAGAATGGCCTAGTCAAAGTGCAGACTTAATTTAGAATCCATTGCAAGACGCTCCACATCCAACCTGACTAAGCTTAGCTATTTTGCAAAGAACCGTGGACAAAACCCTAGGTGTCTAGGTTAGCAAAGCTGGTAGAGACACCGCAAAAAGACTTGCAGCTGTAATTGCATCAAAAAGTGGCTCTACAAGGTATCGATTCAGGGGGTCTGAATACAAATAGACGCCACACTGTTTCTGTTTGTAAAACAGTTTGAAAACTGAATATTCATATCCTTACACTTCAAGTTATGCACTAGTATGTGTCGGCCTATACAGTTAAGTCCCAATAAAATACATTGACGTTTTTGGTTGTAACCTGGCAAAATGTGAAATCTCGGGCATTGGGTACAAATACTTTTGCGAGGCACTGCAGCTGCTAAAGTTAGAAAGAGGAAAAAGAGAAAAGCAAATGACTATTTGACGAGACAAAAATAAGCAAGAGAAACTAACAAAGAAGAAATAACAGAGACAGGATTTATGAAGCTGAAAACAGGAGGTGAGACAAAACTACAAAAAGCAGAAACTAAAGGAAAAGGAGAGGAACTCGAGAGGAATAAAGAAGTACAAAGATAACTACAGACAAGAAAACACAACAAAAGACGAGGAACAGTTTTAAGACGAGGATGGCCCCGTCTCACACAGAGAAAGTTGAAGGCTGTGCTCCTACCTGGCGTCCGCCTCGCTGTAATACTCTCTGGCTACAATATCCTCAAACAGTTCACCTCCGGTCACCCTGAATTGACAAAAACACACGCAAACACACTCATTTATTCAATCTTAGATGCTCCAACTGTAATTACTTCACCGCGAACGGAAAGAAGAACAGAAATAAGAACAGTGAAGACATTCAAAACAAGGATCCATCACCATTTGTTTCTTTTTGGCTCACCCTCTTTACCCCTAAAACTCCCCTCCACTACCCCATTCCCAGGCCGTTGCCATGGAAACTACAGGCAATTGCTGAGAGATGGATGCAGAGAGTGTGGGTGGTGGTGGTGACAGGGATGGGGTAAATATAGGAGAGAGTTATGCAATGGTATAGGCACAGAGGGTGCAGGAATCAAGGGAAGAGGAGGAAGAAGAAAAAGAGGAAGATGAGGAGTGTGTGTGTGTGTGCTGAAAAAAAGGAGAGAGAAAGGATGACTTACAAATCAAAAAGGAGGTAGTGGAAGCCCTCCTCTGATATACTGTCGTGAAGACGAACTGGAAGAGAAAGACGAAGAGATTGAGGGATTTAGTGCCGTCACCGTCATAATATTGTGCTGTACAATAAATTCCACAGAAAGATGATTCAATGTTCTTACAAACTGCCTCTGAATAAAGCATCGCTGCTGCATTTTAAGTGCAAGTTTAAAGAAGAGTAAAAAACAGCAGGGAGTGTGTGTGAAGGAACAAAACCACAGGGAGTCATAATAATAGAGTGTTACATTATATTTTTACAATACAGTAGGAGGTTCTGCAATTAAAATTATACATTTAAGCAAAAGGAAAATGTATTACGGTATTATGTTTCATTTAGAATATAAAATTCAATATTATTATGCCTGTTTTGAGTAAACCATGTGAATAAGGGGGGAAACAAAATTATCAGCATGAATTAGATTTTATGTAAAAAAAAAAAGAAAAGAAAACAGACAGTATGTTGCTTAAACTGATTTCATATTTCGCTGTGTTGGTGTTAAAAGGAGCGAAACAGAAAGACCTCCTCACCGATGTTGGGGTGTTTCAAAAGGCGACATATCCGAGCCTCTCGCTCCAGCTTCTGGTGATCTGCAAAGCAACGCAGGAAAAAAGATGAGGAACGAGGAACTATGCAGAGTTGGTTTCAAATCTAACTGCAACTACATGATTTCATCATGAGCAGGACCTTATGCAGCTTGATGTCCACATCAGGGTTAGATGTGGTAGAAGTTCTACATTTTACAGTATTTGATGCAGAAATAGACACTTAAGTAACAACCATCAAGGTGAACTACAGCAAGAGATAAGTGTTGTATGAATATTTTCACTGTATCCTAAAAGGTTTTCTCAACACTTTATTTTGCACAATATAAGTGGTCATGTCACAAATATGTTCAGTAGATATTTACCCCATGTCTGTACTTTAGATTCTAAACAAAGGAAATGTTTAAATGCAGTTGAAACTAAATGCAGGTCTACTGAACCATAAATTGTGTCTTGAGGAATCTGTAATCGCTGTGAAGCATCAGTTAAGGTTTGACCTTGTTTACTGGTATAAACTGAAAGCAGTTGTGGCTAAGACACTTACTGGCAAAGGGGTGAACTGACCCAGAGCTTTCAACAGTAAGGCTGAAATTAGAAGCTCTGCATAGTGTATATTTTCGCACATTTTCTGAGTGAAGATCAGATCCATTTGACAATGCTCTGACACCAATCAGTCACTGATGCCGCACAAAGGGTGCGCTGCAACCTCGATCGGGCTTGATTGTGGTACCCAAGTTCTTTTGTTGTTGTCTGGGCTGCTTTGCTTGTCATACCTTGGAATGCTTCACCATCTTTGTGATGAAATCAGGTGCTGTTTGCCCCTCTTTGCTTGTCTTTACTTTAAGCATTTGATCAATGATCAATGATCGGATGACTTTTTGTCCAGACTGGTCAGAAATTCGCTCAGACAGACTCACATATCAAACACACCCACAGACAAATAAAAAACACGTGAAGAAGTAGATTACCGTAAAAACCAACACTCAAACGATTCAAGAAAATAAATACATACTGTCGCTGGAAACAGCATAGTACATTCTGGGATAGAAATAGTTCGGAAAAACGCAAGCAGACACATTTCCATGGGTACAGAGGAGTGACAGTGATGTGTAAGCCCAGTGATTACAGTCTTAGAAGACGAGCTGAGTGGGTTGGAGGAAGGAGTAGGGAGCGTTGAAGGACAGAGAAGGTGGGAGGAGGAGGAAAATATGCAAGAACAATTAAGCCTGCGTGCCATCTTTCTGTTGAAACTAAAACAATGCTAATAGCTGCTGCTGCTGTTGCATGCTGCATGTTTTCTTCCTCTCACTTGGCTCATTTGCTCTCGGTTTGAGGAACTGACTGAGTATTATTTTCCATTCATCTGTCTCTGTAATACAAACTGTTTTTTCCTAAACTAGAGTTGAGGTTATTCTAGCGTCGGTTCTTTGCTGTGTCCAAACTTCCACTGCCTGACCTCATCCTGTCCGCTTGTGGTGAACACTCCCTGACATGGTGCCTCAATGCCAAATGGTGGAAAACATGTCATAAGCAACAGGATCAGGTTTCATTCTGTCAGTGGCATCTGCTGATAATACAAGTACATAAATGGCCCAGAGTGAGTGACTCCATTCATCATGGTTAGGCCATCAGTCGACGTGGCTGAGCGTTTGTTGTTTTTACTCTGTAGGATGGCATGACTAAACACTGGAGTGGAAATTAGCCTGCTAGATGTGATATACAACCTGAAATTGCTTTCATTAACTAAAATATGAACTGTCACACATCCTACACAAACCTTTCAATGAGTTCTATAAATATTTTTTGCGTTATTGTAAAAAGAATAATGAAAAAAGTTCACGTGTGGGAACAACTGTGCGTCATCTTCTTTTGTTCTTTCCTTCATTTAGCACAGCAATACTGGGTGATGTATACTATCACAGAACACACACAGCTAGAATCTGAACATCAACGTCAACTTTATTTGTGATCAGGATGAAAATGGGTCCAGGGCGTTTATGACGCTGACTGGATCACACAAAACAACATTCATGAATGACTGATGAACCTCCTGCCCCAGTTTTCTCAGCTTTATGATGGATCATCTCCATGACTGTCAATTTATCTGCCTTACATGAAATAAACTGGGAGAAGTGTGGTTGGTGAAAACAATGAACTGGATTAGGGCGAAGGTCTGAAACTCAGTGTATAGTGAACTGTTTATTAAAGGCCTATTTGTTTCACACAGACACTGGACATGTTCCTTTTATTATGTATCATTTAGTTTATAGGAGATATTTTTCATGCAGTATACTTGAATTAAAGTTAAAACCCAGTTAATAAACATTTTCTGCTGAGATTACCACCCTGTAAAATATTACATTTTCAAAGGATTTTAAACTATTAAATGAGGACAAGGTGTTGGGAGTTTTTTGTTGTAACGTCCCCTAAAACACAGTTCCCTAACTACCTGGACATAGACCAGTCCGTGGGTCATTTGCTCCCGGGCGGCAGAGTAAAAAAATAAATATGTCTTGCAACTTCTGTCATAATGACCATCGGACCAAGCGAGCAATTTTATTCAGAAAGAAAGAGAAACATCCTTGTGGTTTAGTTGGTGCGCTTGAAAAGTTGGAAGATGGGCAGTCGATAGGAAAGAAAAGCTTGTGAGTTTATATGGAAAAGCGGGCATATGGCCCATCAACCCACTCTGTTAAAGGTTTGCCCCCAGCCAGTAGGTGAAGACAGCTGCTCATTCTGAGCCTGTTAAAATCAGTTGTCCTTGTCCACTGTCACCACATGCTTGCTTGTGACGAGCTATTAGAAATTTGACTGTATGTGTATTTGTACCAAACTGTCTCCGTACAAAAGTAGCACGAATACAAGCAGACAGGAGAATAATGGGTCAGTCACAGGCAATGACCAGTCTCACCCAAAAGTGGACAGACATTACTGCTATGACAAAAACTGACTAGAATAAACAACTATAAACAACACTCCAAACCAAATTTATGCAAGAATGATCGTAGTGGGTTTACGGCATGCTGTTTGTGTATTTATTCTATAGTCTTGAGTAACACAAGTATAATTAACTGATATTAGCTGGTTAATAAGTTGAGCTATCTGCTCCGGTTGGCAGCCTGCAGTCAGATGCTTTAAAGACATCCCATTTATACCTTGTCAGAAATAGTTTCTAAACCATGTTAGCTTAATAAGAGGAGCTGCTGGCACCTTACTGTAGTATGACTGTGCTTGTCATGAAAGAAATATTTCCAAACAGGTGAAACTGTCTTTCTTGTAAGCGAGGAAACTGCAGTAGCTTTTTTTTCAACCAGCTTTAACCAGTAGTGCTCAATAACAGTTCAAAATATTAATATCAAAATATTACAAAATTTTTTGCATGTTTCTAGTTTGATGAACAATAAACGTGACATATTTATGGAAAGTTATAAAAAGGTAAACAAACATTTATTCCTTTTATAATACTGTATACAAAGTTTCAATCAAAATCAGAACTTTCATTAGGTTGTTGTTTTGACTATAAGGAGTGTCTGACTGACACTCCTTATAGTCACCAGCGCTGTTCTTCTGAAGCAGCGGGGTAAAGAAGAAATGAGCGGGGAGATAAAGAAAAAAGGCAGGATGGTGAGGACCAGTGCTGAAGTGGGATGAGAGAGGAAGTGGAGAAAAAGAGAACGAGCAAGAGGAGATATGTGGCAAACAGGAACAAGAGCTCGGAGTGAGATAACTCAAGGACAGCATGCAGTGAAGTCTGCAGGAGTCATTGTGCTGGAGAAGTAAGTAAGTAAGTAAGTAAGTAAGTAAAATTTTATTTATATAGCACCTCTCAAGACACAGATCACAACACTAATACAAAGTACAATTGGAATAATATATTCATAAATGTAAAATAGAAGATAAGATAAAATCAAAAATAAACTAAGCAAACGCAAGCCTAAAAATATGAATTTTTAGCTGTTTTTTAAAAGACACCACCGAATCCGCAGTCCTTATACACAAGGGGATAGAGTTCCAGAGTCGGGGAGCTACTGTTGCAAAAGCTCTATCACCCTTAGTTTTCAGCCTTGTGTGATGTACAGCCAGTAGGACTTTATCGCATGACCTCAGAGACCTGGGGGGAATGTACGGATATAAGAGTTCACTGATATAAGAAGAAGAGAACAAGCAGTGAGGAGAGGAATGTATTTGGGTTAATCATCGCCAGTTAGGGCTGGAGTCTCAGGAGATGAGAGGACATCCACAAAGTGAGCCAGATATAACCACTGTTCAAAAATATGCGACTTACAACATCAGCATGTCTCACTGCAGGTGGGAAATATGGAGTATAAATGTTACTTTTTCCTCATTTCTTAAAAATAAAGTAATGAAGGAAAGCGAAGACATGTAAGGGTAACAGCAACCCTGTGGAGGACGTTGGTCGAGATCAGGCCAACATTCAAAGTTTTGACCAACATACAAAATGCTATGTGTGGCAGGAAGCTTCCCCCCCCAAGTAACATGGTGGAGGCGGTATCATGCTGTGGGGCTGCTTTTATTCAGCAGTACAGAAAAGCTATTCAGAGTGGATAGGAAGATCTGAGGAGCTAAATGCAGGACAACCGTTGAAGAAAAGTTGTTAGGGGCAGTGAGAGACCTGAGACAGGAACAGAGGTTCACCTTCTAGCAGAACATTGACTCTAAACATACAGCCAGAGCTACAATGGATTGGTTAAAAATATCATTCTGTAAATGTGCGAGGCTGGTAGAAAAAAAAACCTAAATTGTTATTAATAACTCAAACAGAAGTGTAGCTCTAACTGCAAAAAAGATTGACCAATAAAATATATTATTCTTAATATTGGTCCATTAGGTCTGGAAACATGTGCACGACACATTTGTAGAATTTTTATTTGAAAAACCAGTATTATCACATAATGGCTGTAACATAAAAAGTTCAAGCAGTATTAAAACTTTCACAAGGCACTGCATATTTCAACTGGCAAAAATAGCTCAAATCAGAAAAAAACCTGGAAGTTTGGGGTGAACATAACCTTTAAGGGAACCGTTAGAGTCAGAAAAGAAAAATCACTGAGAAGGCTTAATCGAACCCATAGGAAAATCTGCTCAACTTGTGGCTATATTACAAACCAAACAACCTTTACTGACGTTTGTAATTACATCTAATGTGATTTGACTTCATAATAGGCTTACATGTATTAGGCCCTCACTTAAATACCTCCGCACGACTTCTCTGACATTGGCACAAAAGCACAGGGACTGAAATCAGGTCAGCTCTCTGCTGCTTCTGCACTGAAGGTAAATCTCAGAAAAGAAAAACACCACACGTGCACATTTACATGTATATACATACACACATGCACAGAGACCAGCAGATCCACTCTACCATAATGCAAGGCCATACAGGAACCTCTGCCATCCCTCATCCACAGATCACTGCCAATAAAGTGCTATGATTGGCTGGAAGTCTTGCCCAGCAGACCTGCCCTATATTTCCTGTTGACATGAGCTGGATTGACATTAACCAATTGCCATTGGCTGTAAAGTAAAGGAGGGTTGAAGTTGAAGGGGAGGGGGTTTAGGTAGTCCACAAATAACATTTAGTCATCCACTCCCAGATGCTTGATATCGGGACTTTTGAGAGGGTGAATCATCATGACTGCAGTAAATAAACAAAGTTCACTGTTAGAATGACCATGAATGTGTGTGCCAGAGTAAAGGAGAGGCAGAGTCAGATGAGAGTCCCGTGCTAAAGGCATGTAGGCGTACAGGCGCATGGCCCTCAGCTGCCAAGTGCCTGGGGTGCCTTCTTTGCCATGACCTATCCGCCCTCCCCGCAGCTACCATCTCCATCTGCCCGTCCTAAACAGTAGCCTCGGCGGGGCATTAAACCCTCTGCTTTCTGAGAAGCAAAAACAACCCCAAACAAATCCCACTTCTGTAGTGGAGCAGTAAGTCATCGTGAATGCCATAAAACCTGGCTGCAGCAGCCCATGTCAGATAGGTCATGGAGCTATAATTAGCACTGGAGTAGAAGTTGTATGCAGCAGCTCTGCTGTTTGAGAGAACATGGCTCATCCATTAGTAAAGAGTGCAGCACCACTCCGTCGACTCAGATCAACAAATCTTAAAGCAGGAAGATTATGCTGTACCTCAGAAATCTGCAAGCAGCTGCAGCCTTTCGTCAAGCAGCTGAGGAGAAACGTATACTCCCAGTTAGTAGAGATGCACAGATCAGAGATTTATGGTCAATTTTCCACCCCATTTGTTCGTAAAGCCTTGACCGTTTTCGATTTCTCTAAGAGCTATAATTAACAGAACTCAAAATTTTTTGCTTAAGCTTTCCTGACGTAAGTAGGCTTTGATAATTTACTACAGGAGCAAAGATGATGACACGCTGTGTGTGTTAGTGGAGATGCACCGATCAGACATTAATGGTTGATGCCAAATCTCTGTTTTTTGTAAAGCTTTAAATGGTTGATTATGTGAGTGGTCCTCAATTATTTATTATAAGAGGTGGAAAGACGTCACACTATGTGTGTGACAGAGCCAAACAGGGTTTTATTAATATTTTCAAAGACAAAATAGTTGAGAAGTCAACGGTTTAAGAAATGTTTTAACATTTTATATTAGTAATATTCATGAATAGCACAGTGTCCACATGAATTTCATGGAGCAGTAATTTCCAAACTTTTTGGCTTCTGACCCACATGAATCTGTTGAGCATAGCAGTTAGTTGTAAGTCAAATTAACAGAGGTCTAACGACAACACAAACAGGGTTAACAACCAATACATTAATTTATTTAAATCAAGTTTTTATCCATTTGTAAATACTGTATTTTTAACTTGTTGTCATATTTACAGCTTACATGTCTTTTAACTATTATTACTTTTGTTATTTAGCTTGGGTTGACCACAACTATTGCAACCACTGCCCTAGAGATCAGAACACTGAGATTTGCCAAGAGGCTCCCGACATTTCTAAACCCAGCTTGTTCCGTGACAGACAGAGGCTGAAAGTTTTAAATTATAAAACAGAGCAGCTTTGCTTTCACTCTTCTCATTTTCAGCTGAAGTTGGTTCCCGGTTAATTCACCCTCTCGTCGATTTCATTAAAAAACATCCCCCAAGGTGGGTGTGAATTGACGTCGTGTGGCAGACGGCTCCTTTTGTACATGAATGAGTTAGGTTTGAATTCATCAAAACTGCAAAAACACAAAATGATGCCTCTTAAGTTGCAGAGGCTTTAGCCCTCTGTGTCTACCATTTGCTGTGGTTTTAAATACTACACAGACAGCACTCCAAAAACTGCGGCACAACTTTGTCCATTTGACTTATTTAGTGTAATTACAGTGTTTCCAAGTGTTTGCATACTAAAGGAGAGCAACACATTACTTTATAGTGATCAGAAATGTATTCAAGTCATTTGAATTTTTAACGATTTTCTCTGACAGCCTTACTTTCTCAGTGTTTTATAATTGCTTTCCGACTCTTACTTTCATAAATCTGTCTGCATGGATTAATGGCATCTGAGCAATTGTTTCCAAAGGAAATTAATACCCACAGTAAAAGGTTAATTGACAGACACAGACAGATATGAGCAGACATTCTACGCCTGTTCAGCCACACTCTACATTTTCCCCAAACACAAGCCATGTGTGAGTGTGTGTAGCAGTGTAGTGTCAGTGGGGTGCCACCTGGCACAGCCGTGGCTCTGGGTCTCCGGTTGCAAGCTGCAGAGGCAGCAGGAGATTTACACCGGGCGAGTGTTGGTGTGAGGAACCACAGCGACCACTGAGGAGCAGGACAGCCTTCGTCATGGTGCTGCCTAAATCAGGCTTTACGGGCTGAGCAGCGTGTCCTTTAGAAGAGTTACTTTCTAACTGTATACTGTGAACACCATCCTATAAATATACAGTAAACATTTTCATATGGTGAACTTAGTTTTTTCATGAATAACAGAAATATGAACATACCCAAAATTGGACAATTCAATATTAGAAAATAAGAGCATCGATCCCTTCATAATATGCCAATCTTCACTTACATCATGGTATAGCACCCTTAAAGTGACAAAGATGAACTTTTGCTACAGATCATGATGCTTGGGAGAGCATATTTGGAGGGATTTTTGATATATGAAGTTTAACTCTATAAGACTTTAAAGTTAATTTATAAAATAAAGTTAGTTTAATAAAATAAAATACACCAACCATGAATCAGAAAAACTGACCGTTGAAAAGAAAACTGATTTTTATAAAAGCATTTTTTTATCATTTCTAAAATGCTTCTAAAACGCTTGTCGCTTCTAGAAATGAACTGAAGGGTTTTGTTGGAAACGGGGCCAAGTGTTTTTTTGCAGCCCTAGCAACCTTTATTTGTCTCTGGGGGGTTTTTTTTCCAACAGTAAACTGACAGGACAGGGGTGGAGAGAGTGGAAAGACATGCAGCAAAGGTCGCCCTGGCCGGGGGTCGAACCCGCAACGACTGCATTGAGGACTGAAGCCTCCGAAAATGGGTCGCGGTTTCACCCTGGTGACAGTGCCGCACCCAGATTGTGAATGTTTAACTGAAGCAGAAAAACAATATCAGCAGTGTTGTCGTTAGACAGTGTAGATGGTGCTAAAAGTGTATGGAAATATTTATGAGTAAAATCAAGTCTTGAAATACAGTTTCTTTTTTTTTTTTTTACAAATATCTAGACATTGAAAACACTAATAAAATAATATGTTGAAATGTTTTTTCAGAAAAATGTTGTTTTAGGGCTTCTAAAAATTAAGGTAAGGTCAAAATATACAAAACAAAACCCCAACCTACTTACAGGGGTTGGACAATGAAACTGAAACACCTGTCATTTTAGTGTGGGAGGGTTCATGGCTAAATTGGACCAGCCTGGTAGCCAGTCTTCATTGATTGCACATTGCACCAGTAAGAGCAGAGTGTGAAGGTTCAATTAGCAGGGTAAGAGCACAGTTTTGCTCAAAATATTGAAATGCACACAACATTATGGGTGACATACTAGAGTTCAAAAGAGGACAAATTGTTGGTGCACGTCTTGCTGGCTCATCTGTGACCAAGACAGCAAGTCTTTGTGATGTATCAAGAGCCACGATATCCAGGGTAATGTCAGCATACCACCAAGAAGGACGAACCACATCCAACAGGATTAACTGTGGACACAAGAAGAAGCTGTCTGAAAGAGATGTTTGGGTGCTAACCCGGATTGTATCCAAAAAACACAAAACCACGGCTGCCCAAATCACGGCAGAATTAAATGTGCACCTCAACTCTCCTGTTTCCACCAGAACTGTCCGTCGGGAGCTCCACAGGGTCAATATACACGGCCGGGCTGCTATAGCCAAACCTTTGGTCACTCATGCCAATGCCAAACGTCGGTTTCAATGGTGCAAGGAGCGCAAATCTTCGGCTGTGGACAATGTGAAACATGTATTGTTCTCTGATGAGTCCACCTTTACTGTTTTCCCCACATCCGGGAGAGTTACGGTGTGGAGAAGCCCCAAAGAAGCGTACCACCCAGACTGTTGCATGCCCAGACTGATGCATGGGGGTAGATCAGAGATGGTTTGGGCTACCATAACATGGCATTCCCTTGGCCCAATACTTGTGCTAGATGGGCGCGTCACTGCCAAGGACTACCAAACCATTCTTGAGGACCATGTGCATCCAATGGTTCAAACATTGTATCCTGAAGGCGGTGCCGTGTATCAGGATGACAATGCACCAATACACACAGCAAGACTGGTGAAAGATTGGTTTGATGAACATGAAAGTGAAGTTGAACATCTCCCATGGCCTGCACAGTCACCAGATCTAAATATTATTGAGCAACTTTGGGGTGTTTTGGAGGAGCGAGTCAGGAAACGTTTTCCTCCACCAGTATCACGTAGTGACCTGGCCACTATCCTGCAAGAAGAATGGCTTAAAATCCCTCTGACCACTGTGCAGGACTTGTATATGTCATTCCCAAGACGAATTGACGCTGTATTGGCCGCAAAAGGAGGCCCTACACCATACTAATATATTATTGTGGTCTAAATCCAGGTGTTTCAGTTTCATTGTCCAACCCCTGTATGTCATAGTGCTAAATGTTACCCTTTAGTTCAATTGCGGGAATTACAGTCCATAAAGGGCAATGGTGAAATCCTTAGACAGACGACTCTGATTTCCTGGAATGTTTTGGAGGTCTATAATTTAGAGCATGTAATGTAGTGTAAATAAAAGTAGCAGTGCGCTTGATTTTTGGTTAGATCTTGCATTTGCATCCATTTTTATATCCTGACTTCTTTTCACAAATTACTTCCATCATTTAGGAACTGCTGCTTATTGCATACACAGAGGAGCCCTGTAGTCAGCAGTCCCACAGAAACTGCTAGCATTCAGCCCCAGGTGAAGTTCGCTTACAGTAATTATCCATAAGGTACAGACATGTGGATTTGAGTGGCATTTAGGAATTTACATGGATAACTAGCATGGTGGCTAAACTAATAAGAATGTAACTTTAGTAACAGATTAGACAAAAACGGCAGAAAAATTAGAAGTTTTCTCTTGTTTGATTCAGAAGCTTTTTGACATTTTGCAGAGTTTTTTGTGCCAAAGTCATCTCCTTTCACACCACTTTTCCATCACAATGTTCTCGAGCTGTTACCCCAACCTGTGAGGTATTTTCTCTCTCATTACTGATCAACTGCACAGCTTTCAGAGCTACACCTCCACCAGTTCTGTGGACATCCTTCTTCTGACCATTAAACTCTACATAAACCAAGAATGCATCATGTTCTGACTATATGAGGACATCCAGAGATGACATGTCGAAATAATCACTGAAATAATCCTTACCTCTTGCAGATAACTTTTTGGTGTTGATTATTTTAGCAGCATACTCCTGACCTGTTGACAGCTTGACACATCTGCGCACCACTGAAAAGGCACCCCTGTAAATAAGAAACAAAATGTATTTTATGTCTATAAGGTGAATATTTTCATATTTTCATTAAATATTGAGATGAACAGTTCAAACTCTCTACTGTTTCTTGCTTACAGGACACTTCTTCAGAGCCTTGGTTAACCTAATGACTCTGGTTTTTGCTGATAATACTCATGTTAATAAGCACAGCTGGTGATTTATTTTAGCTACAAGCAGGCTTAATATTCATCAAATGTAACTGTGGAAAGCTTCATTTAAAGACCAAGCTGTCCAGATTTATCTGTTTAACAAGCTCCCACGAGGAACCTCAGAGCCAGTCAGCATGTTCTAAATAATGCGCTCGCATGTGGACGGTGAGATGTGCAGCTAAAAGAACAAATCAAGATCTTAAACACTGGTCAGCATTGGTGGATGTGACTTACACATTGGAACTACAGCTCAGACCAGTCTGGCCGGTCTGACTTCCAGTGGGTGCTGACAGTCAAAGGTTGAACTGTGACACTGGGTTTTGTTTCCAGACCAACAAGGTCAAAGGTGAAAGCTGTGAGACCAGATGGTCTGGAACTTAGACGAGGCATCGCAGAGGACCGAATCTCTTTGATGTCACAAAATCCTGCAGAAGATACGAGGTGATTGGGGACTTTGGGAGCTTGTGTTAAAATAGCAAGAAGATGTTTGGAAGGACAGAACTTCTGGAAAGGAATGCCTGGTTGTAGTAGTATCAAACAGTGAATCTGCTCATCTGTAATGGCCATATATGCTGCAATTAAATAACACAGAAGACAGGACAATAGTGGGATCCAAAAAACACAGATGACTGCATTTAAGAATGTTTTAGGGAAAACTAAGAATTAGCTTTTCTTGTTTGGATGCATCGAGTAAATGGGTTTACCAATCACAAACTGCTTTATAAGATCTGTAATCAATGCAAAATTACTTAGTCCAGATCTGCACAGCCTACGGATTGTGGTTTTCATGGTTGTCTCGTTCAAAGGAAGTAATAATGCTCATAAAAACACTGAAAGGAAACAAATGTTTCATAAAACCTTAAACTGAGTTTTAAAGAATCTCTGTTCAGTGTAGAAATATCCAGTTCCAGTGTGACCAGTCAACTTGTTTTAGATTTCGTTTGAGAGAAGATCAAAAGTGATCCAAATTCCTTAAAGAAAACTGAAATAGACATTTAGTGGTGTTTAAATAAGGATGCCAACTTCAGGATCATAAACCAGGGTCCGTGTAAATTAACATTTTCTTGGTGTCTTATCTAATGCTAACACCATTCCTTCTTTCCACTAGGTACCCAAAATGCTCCGGTGCAAACAATTAAAAAATATTTTAAAGTGACTCAGTCACCACAACAAGAGAAGCCCAAGAGCTTCACTTCCCATCTTCTTCCCACTGCTACACACACACTCACACATGGCTTGTGTTTGGAAAAATGTAGAGTGTGGCTGAACAGGTTTCCCATCTTCAGGGTGTCAAACTTAAAGCCTTTATTTTTATACCCTGGGCTCATACTTACAACTAAGACATATTTTACCTGATAAAGCAATGCTGACTGAAACTAGAAAGAGCTTTACAAGACTAATTTCACACCAATTCACAACTAAAACACCCTGAAAGCAGCTTAAGTGTCCAATTCTTACCCAGTTATACAAAATCCAGGTCAGTCCAAATGTAATGCATCTTCTTTAGGAGCTATCAGGAAGCATTGGTGAACATCTGTTCCTGTTACCTTTTAGATGTCCAGTACACAGTCTGCACTGCTGCACTCCTTACAGTCATTTCAGCACTCCAAATAAGCAAGGAGCTCTGATTGGCTGTTCAGCCTACTCTTGTGCAGGTATGAAAGTCCGTGTGCACTGAAAGAGTTGGAAGTGGCATTTATGGTGCGGTTCGTTACACTGATGCTGGCAATATGAGAAGACACAGTTGGAGGCATTTTAATGCAGCTTCGTCCTAACATCTCTATGCGTGTGAGAGATATGAAGTCCGAAAGATATAAACACACACCTCAACACAGATACTGTTACTAAAACTCAAAGTTGCTAAAAAAAGTCTGGAAGGAAACAAGAGTGTGATTGAGGTGTATGCATGTACTGAAACTAAACCTGCCGTTTACTGTTGAATGTGACCTCACTGGGTTAAGGTGATGACAACCTGCTGTTTAACAGACAGTTTGCTACTTAACTCAGTCAAAACCAAAGCTGTACAATCAAATGTCATTCTGCACTCACAATGGTTGGAAGAAAAAAAACAACAAATAAAATAGACGGTGAAAATCTGAGAGATGTGTCAGCTTGTCTGGTGTTTTCAGTGCTATTAGACAGAAATAAATCCGTTAAACCTTGTTTATGATGTTAAGACTGCAAGGATTTTCTACTGTGATCCAGTCTGTCTGTGATATCTGATTAGTTTACCCACTGTTTTATAGGGCTGCGCAATAAATCGCAATTTTATCACTATTGCAATATTACTTTACGCAATATCCATATTGCAAATAACTGCTCAGAATGCATGGATGCAGCAGGCATCTAGTAATGCAGATGTATCCAGATGCAACACAATCAGTCATGTTGTTGGGATGGAAACAATGGATTTCAGTTCATCGCAGTAGCTGATAGATTACTCACCACTTAAAGCAATACGAGATCAACACTGTTCAGTCATATCGTCATGGCAACGTTCACCAACATTATCGCATGTTTTCTTAATATGGTGCAGCCTTGATTTATAAACACAATGTTGAAATATGTGAATCCTATATGAATGAAAAACTTGGTAATGAAATTAAATCAGAAATCTGTTTCTCAAGCTAAACTTAATGCAAATAAACTAAACTAAATTTAGTGGCCATCATCAGCTGTAATGCTGGTTTTGTTTTTAATGTTTCTTTGTTTTGTAATGATTCTTGAAATCTTTTACATTTTTTATACAGGTTTTTTTTCTGGTCTTTTCTCAACCTATGCTTCTGTAAATAGCTTAATTCCCTTCTGTACAAATGGAGCAACATAAATAAACTTGCTTTGACTTTAATTTGCCTAAACATCAACAGCATTCAATTGATGATCGAAAATTTCATAATAATAAAAAAAAAAAAAGAGGTCCAGCATCTTAACGTAAAATACCTGCCCTGCTTTCGGTGAGACAAAAAACACTAAAAACAAACTTCTCCCAACATTGTAGGATTAGAAATCTGTCCTGATATACATTGAAAGTGAGATTATTAGGATACATCACTCTGCAGCAGCCGTAAACAGTTCATGTCTGAGCAAAAAGTTACTTAAACTTCTTTGTTCTGACACTTTTTTCTTGTTCTTCCAATTATTTTTTCATGCCTTAAACCACAGCCTTCTGTTGCTGTATTACAGATAATTAACATAAAGAACGACACAAGCAATAGCGCAGAGAGCAAGCTGTGTATATTGACAATCCCCGTGCACTCAGTAGGACTGCAATAAAACAAGACTTTAAGAATGTATTCATGAAAAGTAAAACAAATAAGGCTGCCGGACTCGGCGCTAACAAATTGGACTGATGCAAAGTGGAAGACTGTCTGAAGGATCGAAGTGAGGTTAAAAAGCTGAGGGACTAAAGACTTCTATCAGGGTATGGTTTAAAAGGATGAGGGTGGCTTCAACTCTTCATCAATGTCAAACAGGTTTTGGAACAATTACTGTCGACCAGGCTGATTTGATTCGGGGAAGAATTTGATTATTTCAGCAAAAAAATACAAGAGTCACTTTCCCTACAACAGGCCATCAGTAATCTAGACTCCTCACCGAGAACTTATTGTACTTCAACACAGACATGAGCATCTTTAACCATGAATTCAGCAAAAACTTCAATTTCAAAGCAACAATCACATCTCAGATGCATGTAGGTGGATAAACACGAAACAGTTTGCTTGTCTCAAACTGTTTCAGGGAAAAAGGAAAAACTTCTAGGTTTCAGTATCTCCTGTGTTGATTACTGCATTCTATTTATATGCAGATATTTGCGCCGATTTTCTTTTTATGACACATTGCTGAAGTCTTTTGGAAAATTTCCATTCACTAACCTATTAGATGACAGATAAAGTGTGAAGCAGATTTTGTGTTTTCTGTTTCAAGTCTTCAGATTTGATGTTCAACGTGTGCAAGGACAGCTGATAGGGCTTATAAAGCCTTGGAAATTGATCAGCACACATGCATGATGCCTTGCATGTGTTAACTGCAACAGAAACGCAGCAAAAAAGCATTTTTAAGGATCTGTCCCTCAAGCAGACGTTTATGAAAGCTGCAAACTTTCAACAATAATGGAATAAGTCCAACATTTCCAAATGCACTGCAAAATTCAAAGGCAAAGAGGAGAATATATCAGAGTTTGTCTAATTTATTTATCATTTTAAAAAGAAATATATATATCCTAGAATTGCAGAGGACAGAACAACCGCCATGCTTGCAACCGAAGCAGATGTTTTTCTGCATATATGCAGATCCCCGCTCTGTGTGAAGGGCACACAAAGTTAGAAAAACACATTTTCTGCAAACCGCAGTTTTCATGCTCGTCTCATGTAGAAATGCTTTCACCACAACGCGTTTGTTGCTTTCATTTTTATTTCAGCGTGAAATAAACCCATAGTGGAAATATGCCTATTATTTCATATTTACGTGTAAATATAAAACATATCGGCACAAAGATTTAAAATCGCACTCAGACTGTGGCAAAGGGGGCAGCGTGTTTAGAGAGCTTGCATGCTGAAAAAGGGCGCACACACACTCTCACACACACTCTCACACACACTCAGCGAGCTGCTGGCCTGCGGCTCCGCTCAGCTCTGCACCGCTCTGGGAACCAGCCCTGCTGCCGCCTGTCCGAACCTCACCGCACAGCCAGCAGCCGTGCAACCGACCCAGGCACGCTGACACAACCACTGATACTCACTTCCCCAGCTCCTCGTAAAGCTGATATTCGTCCGTGAATCGCGTACAGGTTGTCGTGGCCATGGCTCTCCCCTGTCTCTCACTATGCCTCGCTTCTTTCTCCCGAATCAACTCCGAAAGAATAAAATGTTAGTTCGGGGTAAGAAACGGTGTATTAAAAAAAAAAAAAAAAAAAAAAAAAACCCAACAGGTGTCCGCCCAGCAGCTAGCTGGCAGTTGGAGCGGCAGAGAAGCCTTTAAAGAGGCGCCCAGACACGGAGGAGTTTGACACAGAAAGACGAAGCAGGCGGTGTGGGTGTTTTCTGTCAGTCTGACTCCGCTATCTGACAGCTACCGCGCTCAGCGGAGCGCCTCGCCAAGCTGGACAAGCTACGTAGAGCCACTTCCGCCAAGGATTTTCTAAATAAAATAAAGCTTTCAAACAGCAAAAATATCCATTCAAAGTTTTTTGGTGTAACAAAACCTATTAAAGGTAAAAAGTCTCAAATTGATTCCAGATATTTTCACAAAAAGGTAGCCGATTTAGGCCCACACTGTCCCCTTGATCTGAGACATATTTTCCAGTGTCCTCTGTTAGATAGGTAAACATTTACAGACCCAGTCAATAAATTAGAATATTGAAAAGTTTATTTATTTCAGTAACTCAATTCACTAAGTGAAAAATTAGAAATGAATAAAGCACAGACTGATGTTTTAAAGCCCTTTTTCTGTTAATTATGAAGATTTCTACTTAGGCCTACTGCTAATGAAACACATTTTTCTTAAAAGATTATATTACAGCAGACCAATAAATAAAAAAAACACTTGTAACATAAAAGTGTGAGCTTAATGAAAAGACAAAAGAGCCTCATTGGAACGCATCTTCTGATTTATTGAAAATGACTATAGATTAGGCAGTTTCTTGATCTCTCACAGGGGAAATCTACATGCCACAACAGTAGCAATTACCACAAGCAGAGAAAACAAATCCACAGCAGCTGGAGATCGGGAATAACATTAAATAAATCTGTAACATGAAGACCAAATGCCTTACAGTGTTTGTGTCCACTTGTTTTCAGCCAAAACAGAACTTGACCCCTCAAGGTTTGGTCCTGTAAGTTGCAAGGTGAGGCATCAGTGGCTTGGAGTTTCATGTCCAGCACATCCCACTAATGCTTGGTTGGTTTGACATCTGGGGAATTTGGAGGCCAAGTCAGTTCTCAAAACTAATTGTTATGGACCATAAACCATTCCTGAAGCATTTTTCCTTGGTAGCAGGGAGCATTATTCTTCTGAAGGAGGTCACAGCCATCAGGGATTGCAGTTTTCACGTCAGGGTGTAAATGATCAGCAACTTTTTCCCAGCTGAACCTTCGCCAAAGCATCACACTCCCTCCACTAGTTCTTCTACTTCCCATAGTGCATCATGGTACCAGGTATAATCATCAGACCAGGCCACCATCTTCCATTGCTCGTGGTCTAATTCTGAATGTCTCACTGACAGCAGTAAGCCTTTATGGGCCAAGACCCTGTCCCTGTGTCATCACTGTTCCTGGCAACTGCAGAAGGGGAACACACCAGATGAGCTGCAGATTTGGCACCATCACAGGCCTCATCTTGAATAAAACTAATACCAACAAATAAAAACTAAAAAACACGTCTAATTCCTGTCAATTTGGTTTTAACATGACAGAAAAGCTATTGAAAAATCGTGTTTTATTTGGTGTTTTATTTTGAAAGCCACTGTCAACTCGTTTTCCGGCCTTGTGCTGATCGCTCTGCCTGACTTGACGCAACCCGCTTCACTGAGCTGCAGGTTCTCTACAGAGAAACGGTGGGGCGCTCACTCAATGTCGCCCTCTGGTGGACACAGCGCGCACAGGCGAAGCGCCACAACGTAACCGAACACACCTCCCTCCTGCATGGTGCGTACTTCCTAATAGGGGCAAATATGAGGGAGGCTGTTTATGGCTCCAAAACTTGAGTTGCAAACGACACGTTTCAGTGCAAGCGTTGTCGATTTAACTAGAATTCACGCTGCACAGCAATGGATGCCAATTTTTAAACAATACCTACAAATACTAGAGAGCAAGACCACAATGTTTACCAGATGAAGTTCTGTTTAAAATAACTTTACATTCGTTTCATGATTAACATGGATATTCTATATAAATAGTATAATGCAATCTCAGAATACATACAACTATACTTTTTATTTACTTGACAAGTATAATCCGGCAGTGGGACTCTGGGGGAAAAGTAGGTTAACAATCAGTGGATGAAAGAGATCTTTGAAATGCTGCATGGCTTTCCTCATTACATTTACATTTATACTCCGTGTTTGCCACATTTTTCAATGTTTATGTACATTTCTTACAACCACCATTTCACAGGCATAATAGACCTTTTAAATCTTGAATTTGCAACATATTAAGCAGTAAGAAAAAGTACAGCTCCAATCTGTTAATTTATTCGACCAGGCTTTTAATAGTTTCTGGCATTTTACATTTTTTTATCCCGATAATATTAATGACTAACAGGTTAAATATTTTTGTTTAACAGGAAATTTTTCTTTTTCAACAGCCTTAAACGATACATGAAGGAGAATCATAGAAGAGCTTTTACTACCAAGAGGTAATATAGGTAAAGGTTTTTTCTTTTGCTCAGTTATTTTGATGGATTTGTATTAGCGCTTGTACCTTCAAACATTTACTTTGTTTTATAATTATTTTAGCAAGCTGAATGCTTCAACACAATCTCTTAAAGTTGCAGCCACACAGTGTTTGAGGGTAACCAAATTCAGTGGCTCAGGAGCTGCAACTCATTCAGCCACATAGTTCAGTGCTTCCCACTTGTGCAGCAGCATAATCACAGTTAATTAGTGTTATTAGGCACTTATGACTGATTAGACAGTTGCCCTTTCAGCCTCTTGAGTCTCATCTTCAGCTGATGTCTGGTGAGAGGTCACTGACCCACCTTTAATTAGATCATTGTTGGGTGGAGGGGGTAGAAAATTGAAAACTTCAGGGTTCAGATAAATTCTTTATTTAATGCACAGAGACTCACACACACTCTCTCTCTCACACACACTCACACACACAGGGATTAGAGACTGACACAGGAATAAATTAACAACAGATATATTTCAGAAAGAAAACACTCAACACATTTCACACATCAACCCTAAATGTTAAATGGACTGAACTTATATAGCGCTTTTCCAGTCATACAGACCGCTCAAAGCGCTTTACACAAGAGCCACATTCACCCAATTGCACTCACTAACGCTCACACATTCATACACCGATACGCAGATCGGTAGGCAACTTGAGGTTAAGTGCCTTGCCCAGGGGCACATCAACCTATGGCAGGAGGAAGCTGGAATCGAACCCACAACCTTCTGATTGCAAGAGGACTACTCTTCCTACTGAGCCACAGTCCCTTAAATAAATAAAATTGGTCACTTCTCAGGCACATACTACATTTGTGAACAGTCTAAGTATTTTCAAATGACAATAATTCTAGTATTAATAATAATATCATGATTTTTTTTCAGTCACTTAATGTTCAGCTTGTTGCAGCACCCAAAGAGCTCTGTGTGTGTGTGTGTGTGTGTGTGTGTCACTGCAGGAGACGGACAGAGTTGATGTGGAGATGGTACAGGAAATCCGCGTAGGACGCCCCTCCATTGGGGCTCTTGTCTTCCACCAGGTGGCGCTGCAGTGCCTCCTCACAGGTGTCGCCTTGTTTCAC
Source organism: Girardinichthys multiradiatus (assembly GCF_021462225.1). NCBI lineage: Eukaryota > Metazoa > Chordata > Actinopteri > Cyprinodontiformes > Goodeidae > Girardinichthys > Girardinichthys multiradiatus. Next base: position 45,466,616 of record NC_061805.1, read on the forward strand.
CACCACAAGCTAAAACAGAAATAAAGAGTCTTCTCAAAGGGCTAAAAAACATTTTCTGAGTCAACATTCAGTGTAAACCATTTAACCTGATGAAGATTTATGTAAACTGCGGCCACAAATTAACAGGGACTTATTTTCAGGGTTTTTATTCGTTTGTCATAAATGTGCCACTTTGTTACAAAATCATTATATACAGTCTTATTCAATAAATTAGATTAAAAAATTTATTTAATTCAGCAATTCAACTCACTAATTAAAACACATAAAGATTATTTACAATCGCTACATGTTGACATAGTGTGGATCTTATCTCTTCAAAATACCGGTGTGAATATTACTTTTAAAGCTCTGATTTGAGAACCGTGTGATATTCCTGGAGCATAAACAAACCAGCGGAGCAGAGCGGGGTAAAAACCTCCTGAGGCAGCAGCGTTGATAGAAAGTCACATCATTCAGTCACCTGACTTCCAACAAAGCAACGCGTCTTCTATCAGCAGCTCACCTTGCGGCTGTAGGGAACCTCCGACTTGAGCGAGCTGATGAGTGACCGAACACTGAGGGACAAACGGCTTTCAAGAGCTGGGAGGTTGGTCTGAATAAACATGATATGAGACAAATACATTAAACCTGGAGCTTGTGAGCTCATCACTTTATTCGACATGTTCTCCTCATGAAATTAAAGTTCAGAAAGTAAGTCAAGCTGTGTACAACATGTTACTGTTTTATTTTCTAATTTTCCTCCAGTAACTACCAGAGGTTTGCATCATGAGTGTGTGCACCCACCTCGCCTGAAGGCAGCGAAGAAAAGCAGCTGGCGTTGAAGAGCTCAACAAGTGCACACGCTGGGACCTGCGTGCCCACCCAGAGCAGCACAGTGAAGGGTGCATGAACCAGATACAGACCTCTGGACTCCAGGCTGGAAGCAGTGCAGCGTAGCGCCCCCTCTCTGTTTGGAGGACTGGAGCTGTCAACTGAAGGCAGCTGCAGAAAAAAATACAATTAGATAATTAAAACACTCGGTGACTGATAAAAAAATAAGACTATGCTGTTGGACCATGTGTTGCTGAATATTGGACCATTTTGTAAGTTGCTGGACGCCAGTATGCCTTCTGGCGTCAGCGGCCATTTTGTACCCCAGGATAGTCCGCTACTACAAATCCCAGCGGATTTTTAATTATAATTCTTGATGAATATTAATTAATCGTACTCGTCGTCTTCCACTTTATCCGGGACCGGGTCGCGGGGGCAGCAGACTCAGCAAAGACGCCCAGACGTCCCTCTCCACAGACACCTCCTCCAGCTCCTCCAGGGGGAACCCAAGACGCTCCCAGGCCAGCCGAGATACATAGTCCCTCCAGCGTGTCCTGGGCCGTCCCCTGGGCCTCCTCCCGGTGGGACGTGCCTGGAACACCTCCCGAGGAAGGCGTCCAGGAGACATCCGGTATAGATGCCCGAGCCACCTCAACTGGCTCCTCTCGATGTGGAGGAGCAGCGGCTCTACTCCGAGCCCCTCCCGGATGGCCGAGCTCCTCACCCTATCTCTAAGGGAGTGCCCGGCCACCCTACGGAGGAAGCTCATTTCAGCCGCTTGTATCCGTGATCTCGTTCTTTCGGTCATGACCCAAAGTTCATGGCCATAGGTGAGGGTAGGATTGTAGACCGACCGGTAAATTGAGAGCTTCACTTTTCGGCTCAGCTCTCTCTTCACCACAACGGACCGGCACAGCGCCCCCATTACTGTGGCAGCCGCACCAATCCGTCTGTCGATCTCCCACTCCATTGTTCCCTCACTCGTGAACAAGACCCCAAGATACTTAAACTCCTCCACTTGAGGCAGGAACTCCCCTCCAACCTGAAGAGGACAAGCCACCCTTTTCCGGTTGAGAACCATGGCCTCGGATTTGGAGGAGCTGATCTTCATCCCAGCCGCTTCACACTCGACTGCGAACCACCCCAGTGCATGCTGTAGGTCTTGGCTAGAGGGGGCCAGCAGGACCACGTCATCTGCAAAAAGAAGAGACGAAATCCTCTGGTCCCCAAACCAGACGCCCTCCGGCCCTTGGCTGCGTCTAGAAATCCTGTCCATAAAAGTTATGAACAGGACCGGCGACAAAGGGCAGCCCTGCCGGAGTCCAACATGCACTGGGAACAGGTCCGACTTAGTGCCGGCAATGCGGACCAAACTCCTGCTCCGCTTGTATAGAGACCGGATGGCCCCTAATAAAGGGCACCCGATTCCATACTCCTGGAGAACCCCCCACAGGGCATCACGAGGGACACAGTCGAATGCCTTCTCCAGGTCCACAAAACACATGTGGACCGGTTGGGCAAACTCCCATGAACCCTCGAGTACCCTGTAGAGGGTATAGAGCTGGTCCAGTGTTCCACGGCTGGGACGAAAACCACACTGTTCCTCCTGAAGCCGAGGTTCGACTATCGGCCGGACTCTCCTCTCCAATACCCTGGCGTAGGCATTACCAGGGAGGCTGAGGAGTGTGATCCCTCTGTAGTTGGAGCACACCCTCCGGTCACCCTTCTTATGTAGGGGGACCACCACCCCAGTCTGCCAGTCCAGAGGCACTGTCCCCGTCCACCACGCAATGTTGAAGAGGCGTGTCAACCATGACAGCCCCACAACATCCAAAGACTTGAGGTACTCAGGGCGGATCTCATCCAACCCTGAAGCCCTGCCACAGCGGAGCTTTTTAACCACCTCGGTGACTTCAGCCTGGGTGATGAAAGAGTCCAACCCCGAGTCCCCAGCCTCTGTTTCCACCAGGGAATGCGTGATGGCAGGATTGAGGAGATCCTCGAAGTACTCCTTCCACCGGCCGATAATGTCCTCAGTCGAGGTCAGCAGCTCCCCACCCCCACTGTAAACAGTGTTGGCGAAGCGCTGCTTCCCCCTACTGAGGCGCCGGACGGTTTGCCAGAATCGCTTCGGGGCCAACCGGTAGTCCTTCTCCATGGCCTCACCGAACTCCTCCCAGGTCCGAGTTTTTGCCTCTGCCACCGCCCGGGCCGCGGCACGCTTGGCCCCACGGTACCCGTCAGCCGCCTCAGGAGTCCCACAAGCCAACCACAGCCGATAGGACTCCTTCTTCAGCTTGACAGCATCCCTTACTACCGGTGTCCACCACCGGGTTCGGGTATTGGCGCCGCGACAGGCACCGCAGACCTTACGGCCACAGCTACGGGCAGCAGCATCGACAATAGATGCGGAGAACATGGTCCACTCGGACTCTATGTCTCCAACATTCCTCGGAATCTGGTCAAAGCTCTCCCGGAGGTGAGAGTTGAATACATCCCTGGCCAAGGGGTCCACCAGACGCTCCCAGCAGACCCTCACTATGCGCTTGGGCCTGCCAAGTCTGTCCGGCTTTCTCCTCCTCCAGCAGATCCAACTCACTACCAGGTGATGATCAGTGGACAGCTCAGCCCTCTCTCTTCACCCGAGTGTCCAAAACATGCAGCCGAAGGTCTGATGATACGACAACAAAGTCGATCATCGACCTCCTGCCTAGGGTGTCCTGGTGCCAAGTGCACTGATGGACACCCTTATGTTTGAACATGGTGTTCGTTATGGACAATCCGTGACTAGCACAGAAGTCCAATAACAAAACACCGCTTGAATTCAGATCGGGGAGGCCATTCCTCCCAATCACGCTTCTCCAGGTGTCACTGTCGTTCCCACACGTGGGCGTTGAAGTCCCCCAGCAGAATAATGGAGTCCCCAGGAGGGGCACTATCCAGCACCCCTGACAGGGACACCAAGAAGGCCGGGTACTCCGCACTACCACTCGGCCCGTAGGCTGAAATGATAGTCAGAGACCTCTCCCCAACCTGAAGGCGCAGGGATGCGACCCTCTCATCCACTGGGGTAAACCCCAACACGAGACGGCTGAGCTGGGGGGCGACAAGCAAACCCACCCCAGCCCGCCGCCTCTCCCCGTGGGCCACTCCAGAGTAGAAGAGAGTCCAGCCCCTCTCAAGGAGATGGGTTCCAGAGCCCACGCTGTGCGTGGAGGCGAGCCCGACTATTTCTAGTCGATATCTCTCGACCTCCCGCACCAGCTCAGGCTCCTTCCCCCCAGTGAGGTGACATTCCACGTCCCTAGAGCCAGCCTAAGCATCTGGGGATCGGGCCGCCGAGGTCTCCACCTTCATCCGCCGCCCAATCCTCTTTGCACCGGTCCCTCACGGTTAATATTAATTAATCAATAACCATAATCCTAACAATTCTGAGATTCGGTCATAATGGTGTCAGAGGAATTTGATGGTACTGGTTGTCTTTTTATCTTGCAGGAGATAAATGTAATGTTCTCCAAGATGCCACATCATTTTTATGCACACAGCCTCTGAGATAGAGTTTACTTATGAATACCGCAACTAAATATTAGTTATTCCTTTGTTCATTACATAAAGCAGAACCTTTCAAGAATAACTCTGACGTGTTGATCACACTAACCAGAGGCAGCAGCAGGGGGTAGAAGTGCCTGACGGTGCTGCAGGTGTCTAGGCCAAGCACCCGGCAGCGCTGCTGCAGCCGCTGGTGGACGGAGTTCCTCAGACCCGGCAGCAGCACCTCACTCTTCCTCAGACTGTTGACGTAAACAGGAAGAGCTCGCAGGAACTGAGGAAGGACCAGCTGCAGGATAAATGACACAATTAGGCTAAATCAGCTAAAACAAAGTGGAGGCTGTTTCTTTGTTGCAGTTAAATGGCTTTAAAATGTTTGATAGTGTTCTTACGGAAGCAGTTACAATTTATTAACAAACAGAATAAATAAAACTGAATATGTTCTGGAAATACTGCCATGTATTTATGTGTAACTGTTATCTCACCTGCCCAGCAGATACTGAAGACGAGCAGCAGTGTTTGCGGTAAGATGCCAGCGCTTCGGTTACATCTGTTTGCAGTTCCTCCCTCAGCTCCTGCAGAGGGCGCTCTAAGACAGCACAGTACACTTGACAGGCACACAAAGGAAAGTGACATTAAAAACAATGTACCTCAAACGTATGTAGATTAGAACTGAAATCTCATCTGTATCAGTCTTAGCGTTTAGTTGATCTTAGAAGGTGCATCTCCCATAGTTTATCCTATTTGGTTTATAGCCAGACGATGTCTGGAAAATATTTAACTGTGATATTATCGCTGTAAATCAATTATGATTAACCAACATTTTTCTTTGCCGTTAGACGATGCCCTCACCACTCTCTGTGAGTTTAAGTATTTCAGCAACTACAATCTTGTATTTGGTGTGATCATTGGAGGGAGTTAAGAGTCCATCCAGCTGGCCAAATATATAACTTATATTCAGAACGTGACTGTCTGACACTTGAAATATGATGTCCTACTTAATACAAGTAGATATTGTGCAGCACTAAACGGGAACAAAGCAAAACAGAAGCTAGTTCTGAATGTGTTTTCACACTTGAGGCGTCTGCTCCATTTAAAACGAACTCCGGTTGGTTTACCCCCTTGATCCGGTTCGTTTGTGTAGATGTGAACACTAGCAACTGCACTGCGGTGCGAGATCGTTTGAAGAAGATAATCTGTAGAGCGGTTCATTTATAGTGTGGAAGGTGATCCGGCTTCAACTGGACACAGCTGCCAGGTGTATGATGCAAGCCTGAGCCAAACTCCGTCTTGTAGCCAGGTATGCATTGCATTGTGGGATGCAGTAGACTAAACAAACTAATAAACAAAGACTGCAGGTCGTTTTTGTAAAATATAAAGCTCTATGAAACCTTCAAGACATCTTCTCAAAATCATTCAATATATTTAGATAGTTTTGGCTGAAATATTACAATGAAACACGCTAAATGATATGAATAACTTGTTGTGTTTTCTGCTAGCTCAAATGCAGTGGACACATCTGACCAATAAACAGACTAAACATTCTAGACTGGTTTGTTGTGAAAGGTGTTGCTTTGCTTGGACTTTTCGCTTTGTGAAAAAAACCTGAACCGCTCAAGAAAGTTACAAGTTAAACTAATCAACTGATTCGGACCAAAGTAAAAGAACTAAATGTGTGAAAACACCCTCAATGGTAATTCATCATATTGTACAGAATAAAAAAATAATTATTAAAGTCAAACTAGCCTGCACTCAGAGGATGATACGATTTGTACCCATTAACAGCTACTTCACCGGTGCTAGTTCAGTGTATGATGGTTGACTAATCAAAGCAAACCTGGGTGTTTCTTTCATCCATAACCTATAAGTAAACCGTAAATATGTAAGTATGAACAATATACAAAGCCGTGGAGCATGGAGTGACACTAAAGGTCAATTATATCAATTTAAACCATAATTACCAAGTTGAAAAAAAACACTAAAGCGCTGTGAAAACCAACATCCACATCTAGGACTTTTAAAACATTCACTAAACTTTGTTCAAATTGGGAAATCACAAATAACCATCCTGTGGCACACAGTAGCAAGGCAGCATAACTCTGTTACAAATCTCACTGATTCACAGAGCATCCGTCATACTTTTCTTGCAGTAGAAAGTGAGAAGGGTTTCAGCCTGGTAGTTCCTGAAAGTGTCCTGTAGGTGGCGTGAGCATCTTAGTGTCAAAGTGTGAACTCTGACCCTTCTCTCTCCCGTCTGTGAAGTGTAAGACAGGACAACCTAGTGCATAGGATGAAAAAAAGCATACAAAATATTACATAATGTTTCCTGTTGAGTTAAACCTCAATGATGATGTTACAAAACGGATTCGCCTGATTTTCAGCTTGATCGACACTGACCAGCGACATCGACTCACCGTACCGGAGTACTGCCAGCTTACGCAAACAACAACACTCTACGGTGTGGAAGCAGTTACTGAGCCACGAAGACTCAGTTAGCCATTTTTAGCATCAGTGATGTGATTAAAAATGAAGTCAGACGGCGGACGAAAGGTGTAAGAAGCTACTTGAAATGAAAATGTGTTTTCTCAAACATGTCTGGGGTTCATTCAGAATGTGAGAGACAGAATAAAATAGAACCACACAGATACATACACTAATAAAATAAGCAATAATCGTAATGTGACAAGAACAAAAGGTGTGAAAATCTCTACAGTTTTAAAATAAAATAAAAAGCTGATGTAGATTCAAAGACATAAAAATGTGTTGGCTGTTTTATGGTTTCAAACCAGTTCATTGTTGAGTTGAACACCCAGGTAATTACAGGAGTCCACTAACTAATGTCCATGAATGTTCACCAGTGTCAGTGTTGTGTGTCTGCGACTGCAGAAATCCACCACCGGCTCCTTATTTTTTCCTGCATTAGCCATGTTTACATGAGCAAAATTTCTTGATCGGATTCAAATATGTTTGGATTGAACAAAAAAAAAAAAAAAAGAAAGAAAGAAATCCAAATTCTCCATTTTCATGGGCTAAAAATCAAATAATCCAACAATAACAAGCGTTTACATGCACCTAAGCAGAGTTGTCAAATTTCAAATTAGTAGTGCTAGCCACGCTAGCTGCACTACTTGCTGATAGACGCTAAAGACAGTTTAAAATGTTTAATAGCAACTGCTCTTTCACACACTTAGTTTGACATCCACTCTGTTCCTAATATAAATAACAACTGTTTCCAGACGGAACGCTATATTAATATCCAAAATGATGTTCTTATATCTTTTTATATTTTAGTAGAGAAATCAGAAGAAGTGAAAGCTTTATAAAAAAAATTAGATCCGATTGATGCATCTCTACCTGTTTCTAACTCACCTGTATGGCTGCGCCTCTCGTCTCATCCAAAGCCTTGCTGTGTGCGAGCTCCACAGCCAGTGTGGTCCTCCAGTCGAGTGTTGCCATGGTGATGTGTCCAGGGTTCGAACCAGGGACAAACAGCCCATAGCAACCAGACACACGTAAATCTGGTGAGGTTGATACAAACGGTCAAATCGCACATTTTATAAAGAAAAGGGCGAGAATAAAACCAACAAAATCCTCTTTTACCTTTGCTGACAAATATCCTGAGCTCAGCCTTGTAGCCTGTGTCTGGCTCAGCAATCTGCTGTAGATCCGCGCTGAAACACTCTGTGTCCAATTCGCCCTGTAATGGACCAATGTAAAGTACCAGTTGCAATGAGGCTTTATCTGCGCCCTTCAACACTTTACATCTCAAAGTTGTAGGTTTGATTCCTGCTAACTTGCTTGCTAATCTGTGCAATGATGTATGAATGTGTGCACGTTTGTGACTGCAGCTGGATGATTGGGACATGGACTGTAAAAGCACTATGAGTTGAGTCCACTTAACAAGAACAAATTTAACAATTGCTTTAAAGTCAACGAGAAAATGTTAAAGAACAAGATTCTCAGCAGAATTCATTAAGTATCAAACTACTAGTTTAGAAAAAGACAACAACAATATATTTCCAGCCACAAAGTGGCACAGTGGGAGGAGCTTCTGATGTACCTGGAGGTAGCTGTAGGTGTGCAAAGCTCCACCAGTTAAATATGGAATGTGGCCCGGCCATGCCCCGCCCACATCTTGCTGTGAGAGAACAAACATGTGAACGCAGCATCCCTGGCTGATGCACTCCTTAGCCAATGACATGGCTTTTTCCGATGGCTGAAAGATGGACTATGGAAAACAAGCAGGGAGGGAACAAACGTATCATATGTTGTTGACATTTGTTAGATGAAACGCATCTCTTACCGCTCTAGAATGATTATATAATAAACACGACACAGTTTGTGTTAGATGTACCTTTGGTTTGTTGGTCCCAAAGAACCCTGAGGAAGAGTTTGTGTGTCCCGTCTCTATCAGAGAAGCAGTGTGGAAGATAACCAGTTTCCCAGGACACTTCAAGCCCTACACGTTTTGTAAAATAATCTCAGTTTGTGTTAACTCCAAATCTATAGCACTAAAAACAGCAGAGAGCTTAAGCAAGGTGTGTGTTTTGATGCCCCACCTGCAGCACAGCCAGGCCTGCTTTAACAGGAAGCTCAATGGGAGGTCCACTGGAGTCACCGCACTCAGCACTGAACTGAGGAATGAGCTGCAACACACTGCAGAGAGAGACAAAAAAGGGTATATAAAATCTAGATACTAAAGACATTTTTATTGTACTTGAAGTTAAATACTTTCCCAGACTCAGATTTTTAAGTGTGTTTCGTCTCATTTGTAACCTGCAAAGCGCAAACGGTACAGATGCGAGAGGGACAGATGGATATGAAGACTTAAAAAAAACAAAACAGGTCATCTAAAACAATAAAGTAAAAGAAAAAAACCTGAAATTAGGATTTCTTAATTAACTCTTAACAGGAGCAGCTACGTTACAAAAAAAATCATATTTTAATTATAGCAGAGACCAGAGCTCTTCAACAATGGGGTCGCGACCCCTAATGGGTCCGTGGAGGTGTCATGAGATTTTTGGTTAATTAGACTTTTTTATACTTTATTCCAAAGTTGTGTCTTTAGTTATAGCAAACTGATAAATAGAGGCATAAATATAGAGTGTATTTTAGTCAGAAATGCACACAATCAGTGAGCACACCGGCTTCACTCACAGCCTAACCCTCTATGCATTCTGGAGGTTCAAGATGTGATCACTTTCTGGCAAATTATATGAAATACAAACTATTTTATACAAAATAAGAAAAATATTTGAATTTAAAACTGTAGTGGAAACAAAATATATTCAGTTATTTTAATTACTTGTAAATATCAGTTCTTAAACCCCAAAACAAGGTCTCAAGATATCAAATTTCAAACACCAATAAAATAAATAGGTAATTTGTGTGCAGCTGCTTAAAAATGTATTAAATCTAGACAGTCTGTCTAGATACTTTAGCTGTTTAATTTTAAAATAAACATAAAGGCTTTTAAGTTTTAGCTAAAACTATAAACGAATAAAATCTACAAAATAAGTACTACAATCTCAGATACGATAATGAAAGAAGGGAGTACTACTTCATTTAAAATGCTATGTATTTGTTCAATACAGAAATCATCTGCTCCCAATAACATCCAAAGTTTTTCATCTTCCCACGTGAGGAAGAACTGGGGAGTTTAAATCCTGAGGAAAATGACAAAAAAACTAAAGAAGTACGTCTGAGACTACAAGTAGAAGTCTGCATGCTCAGAATGACCAAAACTTGTGCACAAAATAGTACTTTAACATCAGTTCAAAATCAAGACACAAGAATACATCTGACAGAAAAGTTGGTATTTATTCATCACCTGTCTATACTTTCTTTACAGTCTTTAAGGGACACCAGAAGCCCCTCCCTCACAGGGAGCTGCAGGTCTTCCGTCTCTGCGATGACCAGCATGTGAGGACGGGACAGCTCGGGGCTGAGGTCATACAGGTGGATTCTGCTGTCATACGTCATCAAACCCACGCGGATATCTGACGAGGGATCTCCTTCCCTACAAAAAAATAAAAAACACAATCAAACCTGATATTTCCAAACATGCACAAGAAAATGACAGCTCTGAGACAACAAACTTCAACGTATTTTAATAGGATTTTAATGTGACCAACAGAAAATAGTAATTATATTTAATTTGAATTACAAAGTGTACAGAAACACGCTATCAATTTTATTTTTCAAATTCAAACCTAAAAAGTACTGAGTGCATTTTTGTTAAGCTCTTTATTATGACACCCCTACATAAAATCCATTGCTACTATTTACCTTCAAGCGTCACCTAATTAACAGTCCAGCTGTTTGTAAATCATTGTCAGTATAAATGCAGCTGTTCTCTGAAGACTTTAGAGGTCTGTTAGAAAGCAGCAGCAAACAAACAGCATCATGAAAACCAAGGAACACAGCAGACAAGTCAGGCATAACCTAGAAAACAAAAACTGCAATCCTACCAAGTCATGGCTGCCCACATGAAGAGAGCATTAATCAGAAAAAAAAAACAGCCAAAAAGCCCATGATAACTCTGGAGGAGCTACAGGGTCAGATCAGATGGAGGAATCTGTCAACAGGACAACTAGGAGCTGTGCACTCCACAAATCTGGCCTTAATTGAAGAGTGACAAGAAGAAGGCCATTGTTGAAAGCCAGCCATAGTAAGTCTTTGCTGCGGTTTGACACAAGCCATGAAGAAAACAGACCAAACATGTGGAAGAAGGTGTTCTGATGAGTCCAAAACTGAACTTTTGGCCAATAAAGAACATGTTATGTGTGGCAGAAAAGTAATACCACACATCAACGTAAAGACAGAATCCCTACTTTGGAACATAGTGGTGGTTGCGTCATCCTGTGGGAATGCTAATCGTTAGGAGGGATGGGGAAGCTGGCCAGAGTTGAAGGGGAAATGGATGGAGCTATAAAAAGGGAAATACCGGAACAAAACCTGAACAACGACCCTAACCATACAACCAGAGCTGCAAGGACCTTGTTTAGATCAAAGCATAATCATGAGTTAGAATGGTCCAGTAGAGGCCAGACATAGATCCAATTGAGTAACTGTGGTAAGACTTGCTTTCAGATACCCGGCATCTAATCTGACTGAGCTTGAAATATCTTGCAAAAAAGAAAAGGCAAACATTTGCATGTTTAGATGTGCAAAGCTGGTAGAAACAAACCTCCAAAAGTCTTGCAGCTACAGCTGAAGCAAAGGGTGGCTTTTCAAATAACTAACTACAGGGGCTTTGAGTAGAAACTTAATCCCACAACTTTCTGACTTTTATTTGTAAAAATGTCACTCAGCTCTTGAATTAAGCACTACTTATAAAAATCCATTAAAATAATTTGGAGTTTATGGTCGTAACGAGAGAAACTGTGGAACAGTTCAGTGGGTGTAAATATCTCTGCAGGCCACTGGATTTTAAGGAGGAAGTGTGTTTACCTGTTCAATGAGGCGAGCAGCGTATGTATTTCCTGTGCTACAAACTCTAAGTGTCCTCCTCTCAGTGCAGAGGAGGAAACATCTATGGCTAGAAGAAGAGCAGCAGGTTCACCCTCGGATAAAAAGAAAAAGGTTTTCAAACAAACATTTCCTTCCAAAAAAAACATTAAATCACTCAAAACTCACAAAGGTAAATATGGTCATTAAAAAAAGATCCTGAAGACCAGGGGCCTCATGTACAAAAGAGTGCACAGCTTTCATACTAAACGTTTGCGGTAGGGAGAAATTCAGAAACTAGCAGCGCACAAAAAAATTCAGATGTAGGAAAATGTGCGTAGACACGTCACCGCAAACGTAGCCATCATACATCCCAATCTGCGGTGGATTTGACATAGCTGCACGTGGCACTTGGACCACCCGGTCCCACCTCTTAAGACATGTGTTAAGTAGAATAAATAGCCAGAAGGCAACCATCATGTGTACAAATAACCATGGCAACGGTGCTGTGATAGTCAAAGAACCGGTTCCTTTTGGCAGAAAAACGCTAAGAGAGACTGTCTACACACCATGAGGTGATGTTCGTAGTCAGTTACAGCAAACCAACGACAACTTGAATGACATCATTGACTCAATCCTGACTGAAAATAAAACGTTTGTCGACTCGAATCCATTTAGTTCAACAATGTGTGAATCTAAACCCAACAGCGCTGCCTAGCTGCTGCACTGAGCTCAATTAAAGCTCAATGCTGATCATTATAATGACGTGAAAATGCCTCCCATTATATTTCTATTAGGAAGACTGTCACCACACACACAATGCGAAGTCCGTTAAATCTTTGCAACCATTCAGGATGTCACATAAAAAAAAGATGGAAAATTACCTAGTAGCCGCTATCGTGCACGGAGGTTTGTTCCCAACACAACTAATATTATTAGATTAATTATAATTATCTTATATAAATGAATCATGAGTTGCATTTGCACATCACAAATAAGTGGCACATATGTTGAATTCAATTTGTAAAGCATTTTCACTTACAGCTGGTGCCCTTATAGCAGTATGAGTGTAGTCCATAGCTCTGATTATATTCAGAAATCATCTCCTCACTGCAAATGAGAGCCACAATTTAGGGAAATATATCCAGAGCAACATACTGATGAGGCCGACCTATATAGCTGGCATGGCCCGGCTCAGGGATGGCTGTTAAATACTCAACCTGTCAGTAAGTTCCCTCTGAAAAGCTCTGGTGTAGTGAGAACTGGAACTGGTACCGGCGACGTACAGTTCCTCCTGGTTTCCCTCTGTAACACTGAGGCCAGCTCTGCACAGAGCTCCAAAATAATGGCCCTGGACGATCTAAACCGGCTGATAAGCCATGCATCATCATGTGCCAGCAGGTCAATACAACCCCTAAATAAAACACTCCCTCTGATGTCTTCCATCCTCCAGCTGTGCCAAAGCTGCCATCATTCCACAGTTATGCACCACTTTATGCAGCTATTTATGGAAAAGTGTGATTGTCTCCAGCTTGCCCGTGTCATGAATCATCAAACCTGACTTGTCTGGAATTAATCTTCTGATCCGACTGTTTTCTTTTTCAGTGAGAAGAAAAGTGCCCCTTAGATGATTCACATGCATTTATGATCCTCAGCGCACAGACCGCTGAGCATTTCCATCTACAGGTGACAAAAGCAGAGGAGGTTTCACAGTTTACATTCGACTGAGGTTGTTTCCATCATTTTCTGAGGTGCGTTATTATATGAGGCTAAACGTAATTCAGTTTCATTTGGCTCTGGTTTAAACCATAAAAGCTCAAACTCATAAAAAAAGCATCAGATTTGATTCTCTATGAATTAAATATAGCTGAAAGGAGTCATATTTCAGTGGATTTGGATGAGTTTTGTTTTTTGTAGTTTATTATTGTCGATTGAACAAGTTTGCGTAGCTTCCGCATATTTTCACAGCAGGTCAAACGTTTGTGTGGATTTAACGTTCATTTTAGTACATGCCAAGTTGTGTGTAAAACATTGCGGTGCAATATTTTTGTGCGTAAGTACGCTTTTGTACATGAGGCCCCAGGTGAAGCCAGTTACCTTCTCTGAGTTCAGTATTTCATATGACCCCATGCTGAGTTCTGGCCTCTTGTCTTTGTCAACTCGAACCCCCTCCACTCCTTTGGTGGGCTGGTATTGCTGCCATGGCACTGAGACACAGAGAGTAGAGAAAAAAACAGCTGCAGAAAAGGTAAGCAACAAACTACAGGAAGCAAATGTCAAAGAACTGGACATTTGTTCTTTCTTTAAACTAAAACGAGTTGTTTTTAAATTCTACCTTCACTGAATTTCCCACAGAAGGGGCAGTAAAACCTCTGTCCACAGTCCTGCCAACCCATTGCTGGGCACATGGCGGCTCCACAAAAACGACAACCCACAACACAATCTGTGTCTCTGCATAGAGGGATGGGCTTCTGGTGGCAAAAAAAAACCCCAAAACAAAATCTGTGGTAACATATATGTCTCTTTAAGTGGAAAATGCATTCATTTCTCTCACATTCATATTCTAATGAGGGCACCGAATGAAATGGGGGCAAACTGACCTCGCATGCAATTTGTTTGCTGAAAGGGGTAACCAGCGCCCCCAGTGGCAGTCTGCTGAGCAGCGCCGTCAGCCCATCACACGGGACACAGTAAGTAACAGAGCGGATGGCCAAAGGGCTTACATTACCTACAACATAAGGACAAGATCATTACAGATGATAGCCTCAAATATAGTTAAATGAATATAACAAAATCCTATTGTGCTGTTGTGTTACAGAAAGTACCGATTTACTATGTAATGTGCACAAGACTTTAATAGTAGCGAATAAATCAAGATGATGAGAAAAAAGTTAACATATCAGGCCTGATATATTTCATGTGTTATGAGATGCTAATGCAACGCTTCAGGTTTCTGCAGCCACGTCACTGAACTGAACGCATGATGGACTACATCTCTGTGACACAAGCAGACAGAAACTGTTCACCTCCGTCCTCTATGACACACGGAGTGGTCGGCAGAGGAGGCAGTCGGGAAAAATGCTCTGAGATGAAACTCTTTCCCTCCCACTCCGCTCTGTCCTCTGCCATCACCTTTACCTTCACACAGAGACAGAGGTCTGTCAGCTTCTGTTGCCATTTCAGTTTATTCAAAGATAAGGATATGGATTTAATGATTGCATGTAAACACTTTTTGATGACTAGTCATGTTCTTGTCAGAGCAACTGACAGCTGGAATTAGAGTGAAAATTAACGAATTGAAAGTGAATAAAGGAACTTACAGCGTTTGGTAACAGTTCAGGGTTCAGGCCATAACGGGACTCAGGGTTGGAAGGCTGCAGAGAAGACAAAGCTTTTTACAAACATGCATTGTTTTTCTAGCCTTAAGATTAAATGAATTCAGATACAAAAGAAACTTCTGGCAGTCATGCAAACTAACTGAGACTCAGATGCTTTTCTTAAGCCCGAGGAGTATCAGGAACTCTAAACCCTTTAAGAGCTTCGGAGATCAACAGATCTCTGAAGCTCAACATTTCCATTAAAAATTCACATAAAACTACATAACAAAATAATGACACTTGAAGTTTTTTCTTCTCAGAAACAAAAGCAATCAACCCATTAGGTGACCCAAAAAAATTATGTTAACAATTCAAGCCACATGCACATCTATGAGAATTTCAGATCAATACATTTCTTTACACCACTGCAAGAGAAAGACACCACCAAAGAAGCAGGTTTTCTACACATTTTTTCAACATCTCATGAAGCTTATCATAGATTTCTCTATAGTGGATAGACTTTAAATATGGGATGGATGGACAGACAGAAGCTCTTTCAATGACTGAGCCACATTTGTTTTTATTTCAGTCTGAAACATTACTACATTTTACAGAAAATCTAAAATCTCACTAACCTGCGGTGTCAAATTATGGTCCAGTGCAGCTGTATTGATGCTCCCTGAAAAAACAGAAATTGAAACTTGAATTAGAGGAGTGTTTGTTCACACCGTTAACATATGAATAGAAATAAAGCTACCTTTAGAGAGTGCTGCAACACTCCATAGAGGCTGCTGCTGGATGGGAGCCCCGGGTGAGGCCGGTGCTTCATTATAGCCAACAAAAGACCCCAGGTTCACCGCGTCGGATGCAGGCTGTCGATTGTAATTTAACTGAGGATCGACATGCGAAGGGATAGCAGGAAGAAGATTATGAGCGGGTGACTGAGGCTGATTCAGTAGGCTTCGATATGCGTGTTGAGAATAGAACGAGGGATCTACTGCTTGGTAAGGATTAGGAGGGGAATAATGTGGTATTTCCTGGGGATTGAAATGCTGCGTCTCCTCATTCATATATGGAAGAGAGCATGGCGGTATATTCCTTTCTTGGCCTATAGGTGGAGCTCTGGATAAAACATGAGCATCAGGAACGCTCTGCTGCACACTGTGATCATCATTATTAACATACTGAACGCTGTGATGAGGGTTGGTCCTGGTTGAAAAGGCAGCAATGCCGCTCTTAGAGTAATGGCCGGATGCCTGCGGGTGGTTGCAGCTCGGATTTTGGTTAGATGCAGAGCCCAAGCTGAGCTGCTGGAGGTGGGGCCGAGGATTGCAGAGAGGTCCTGCAGGTGCGTCTGAAGACCAGCCGTTCTGGACAGCCCACGGATGACAGGGAGGATGGCTCTGATTAGAAGATGGGACATCCATCATCCTCCATAGATATTAGAGATCAGAGTTTTTCTCATTGGAGGCAGGACCTGATGAAACAACAGAGCATGACAAAATAATATGAAAGCCTGTTTAATCGTGAATGATATCCTGCTTATTTTTCAGTACATTTTCTTTTTTGTCTCAGTTGCTAACTGTTTGCATTTAAAATTTCTTCTTTTTATCACTAGATTTTTTGGGGTTTTCTTTTTACACACTTCCTCTCTTAAAATGCCTTAGAAAAGCAAAAATATCCCATGGGTCATAATCTGAGGACAGTGAGGGGCAGTGGTGGTCTGTTGGAGTGTCCCTACCCTCTGTCCTGGATCTGTTTCAGTAGCGCTTTACACACAGGGCTCTGAACAGTGTATTTAATCATTTTTACACTAAACTGTTGAGGATCCCTGAGAAGCACGGTAATATTTTGTTATACGCTAGTAGTTAAACAGTGAAGTGACTAAAAAGTTTGATTTGCTTTTCTGTAAAGCTTCTTTCCAATATTGGCGCTTGGATGTAGGTTTTCTTTTGTTTATCCATCCATCCGTTGTCTTCTCCATATAAGGAGATCGGGTTGCAGGAGTATCAGATTCTAATTTGTGCTACCCGTGGATAATTGAGCTCCTAACCCTATCTCAAGGTTCGACAATCAGTAGGCACCTTTTCTCCAACACCCTGGAGTAGGATTTCCCAAGGACGCTGAGGTTTCTTCCACAACAATACCGCTTTACCCTGCTGAGTTTTAACACACTTTTTATTCATAATTGCAATAATAAGCACAAACTATTATTGTTGCATGCGTTTCTTTTCTGCGTTTTTGATTGAGGCAAGCCGCTGATTAGATTCGTGCACCATTACGGATAGAAGCATTGAAACAATTTAACTAAGTAAAAAGCAGGTATACTGAAGGACAGGACGGGATTCATTTTAGCTGTTGTCAATAATTAACCTGAGTACTGTTTGTTGTAATCACTTCAATGGTCACAGATGTTTGCATCTCAGAGCTTCATGGAATGGGTTTCCATGGCTAAGCGGCTGCATCTGAGTGCAATAAGTAAGGTGTCAGAGGCAGTGGTGTAAAGCACACGACCAGCAGACTATAGAGAAGTGGGGACATGTTCTCTGAAGTGACAAATCAAGCTTCCTTTCTGGTAATCCAATTGGATGAGTCTTGGTTTGGTGGTTGTGATGAGAATGATCATTTTCTGACTGCCTTTGGAAACAAATACAGTTCAGTGGAGGGGATATGGTGGTTTTTAATTGTTTTTCAGTGGCTGGGCTTGGCCCATTAGCTTCAGTGAAATAAACACGTAATGCTGTGTCATTTAGGAGAATTTCATCCACCTGACTCTGTGAGAACTGGTTTGAGATGAGCGCTTCATTTATGAGAGGACTGAGCTTCTGTGAACAATGCAAGGTTCACAAAAACATGAATGAGCAGGTTTTACTGGTCTGCACAGAGACCCGACCTTAAAATGACATAAAATCTTTGGGATTATTTAAGGCAGACCCTGTGACCCAGGGTCCTTCATCCAGCATTAGGGTCTGACCTCAAAATTGCTCTTCAGTAGAAATGGTCAATTATTCCCATAAACAAGCCTCTAGACCTTGTGTCTTACCAGAATCATTGAAGCAGGTGTAATTGCAATAATGTTGTTAAAGTTAATACTTTTGGTAATATCGTGTTTATAGGAACATATTAAATAGAAAAATGATTATTATACTACGACTTTTTCAGCTACTACCTAAACCACACGATCACTGTAAAATCAAACTGAAGTGAAATTATTTTTCCTGGTTTATTCCTGCCTCAGTGCTAGCTAGCTAACCTAGACTCTCCTATGACAGATTTCTGACGCGACACAGAAGCTCCACACATACAGTTACTCCAAATTAACATGCATGTCAAACAAAAATCTTACTTGAGGCTAGAAATACCTGTGTGTATAAGTGAACAGAGATAGGAGTCAGTTCCCTTTGACATCAACGGAAACAGGAGACTCCGTCTGCCTCGGCGGACGTCACGCACGTCGGCGTCTTCATTTTCTTCTCCGCCCCGAGGTAAATAAAACACCTGGTCCAAAAAATAAACCACATGGGAATAAAAGCAATACCTTCAGTCCCCTCGTTTACGACCAAACATTACCCAACCTCATCCAGAAACCGCAAAGCATCCCGAAAAGCATGAATCAACGTGGCGCGCTTCCGGCCTTCCTTTCAAAATAAAAGGATTCTAGATTGACTTTGTCTTTAAAATAAATTCGGCTGACTAAAGAAGGTAATGTACAGGTCCTTCTCAAAATATTAGCATATTGTGATAAAGTTCATTATTTTCCATAATGTCATGATGAAAATTTAACATTCATATATTTTAGATTCATTGCACACTAACTGAAATATTTCAGGTCTTTTATTGTCTTAATACGGATGATTTTGGCATACAGCTCATGAAAACCCAAAATTCCTATCTCACAAAATTAGCATATCATTAAAAGGGTCTCTAAACGAGCTATGAACCTAATCATCTGAATCAACGAGTTAACTCTAAACACCTGCAAAAGATTCCTGAGGCCTTTAAAACTCCCAGCCTGGTTCATCACTCAAAACCCCAATCATGGGTAAGACTGCCGACCTGACTGCTGTCCAGAAGGCCACTATTGACACCCTCAAGCAAGAGGGTAAGACACAGAAAGAAATTTCTGAATGAATAGGCTGTTCCCAGAGTGCTGTATTAAGGCATCTCAGTGGGAAGTCTGTGGGAAGGAAAAAGTGTGGCAGAAAACGCTGCACAACGATAAGAGGTGACCGGACCCTGAGGAAGATTGTGGAGAAGGGCCGATTCCAGACCTTGGGGGACCTGCGGAAGCAGTGGACTGAGTCTGGAGTAGAAACATCCAGAGCCACCGTGCACAGGTGTGTGCAGGAAATGGGCTACAGGTGCCGCATTCCCCAGGTCAAGCCACTTTTGAACCAGAAACAGCGGCAGACGCGCCTGACCTGGGCTACAGAGAAGCAGCACTGGACTGTTGCTCAGTGGTCCAAAGTACTTTTTTCGGATGAAAGCAAATTCTGCATGTCATTTGGTAATCAAGGTGCCAGAGTCTGGAGGAAGACTGGGGAGAAGGAAATGCCAAAATGCCAGAAGTCCAGTGTCAAGTACCCACAGTCAGTGATGGTCTGGGGTGCCGTGTCAGCTGCTGGTGTTGGTCCACTGTGTTTTATCAAGGGCAGGGTCAATGCAGCTAGCTATCAGGAGATTTTGGAGCACTTCATGCTTCCATCTGCTGAAAAGCTTTATGGAGATGAAGATTTCATTTTTCAGCATGACCTGGCACCTGCTCACAGTGCCAAAACCACTGGTAAATGGTTTACTGACCATGGTATCACTGTGCTCAATTGGCCTGCCAACTCTCCTGACCTGAACCCCATAGAGAATCTGTGGGATATTGTGAAGAGAACGTTGAGAGACTCAAGACCCAACACTTTGGATGAGCTAAAGGCCGCTATCGAAGCATCCTGGGCCTCCATAAGACCTCAGCAGTGCCACAGGCTGATTGCCTCCATGCCACGCCGCATTGAAGCAGTCATTTCTGCAAAAGGATTCCCGACCAAGTATTGAGTGCATAACTGTACATGATTATTTGAAGGTTGACGTTTTTTGTATTAAAAACACTTTTATTTTATTGGTCGGATGAAATATGCTAATTTTGTGATAGGAATTTTGGGTTTTCATGAGCTGTATGCCAAAATCATCTGTATTAAGACAATAAAAGACCTGAAATATTTCAGTTAGTGTGCAATGAATCTAAAATATATGAATGTTAAATTTTCATCATGGAAAATAATGAACTTTATCACAATATGCTAATATTTTGAGA
Organism: Girardinichthys multiradiatus; assembly: GCF_021462225.1. Classification (NCBI taxonomy): domain Eukaryota; kingdom Metazoa; phylum Chordata; class Actinopteri; order Cyprinodontiformes; family Goodeidae; genus Girardinichthys; species Girardinichthys multiradiatus. The sequence goes on from NC_061805.1 coordinate 45,487,043, forward strand.
AGGACCGGTATAGTATGCAACCTTGAAACAACGTTTTGGGCTTAAGACTAGGGGTGAGCATTTATCGTAATGTTCGTTGTACAAGAATTGTGAATTATTGCAACGATAAATTCCAATTAATGTTTGAAAACTGAGGAAAAAAAACCCAAAACTGACTGTTTTGTTACTACTACAGTTTTCTCCACAGTTTGTTCTATGAGAGCATCCATTTATATCAATACATTTGAAAATATGATTAAATGCAGTCACTGTGTGCAGTTTAGTGTCAAAAATCCCAAAGGAGCCAGTTTTTAATAATATTAAAAAAAATTAAAAAGTCCATATTGCTCAACCCTACTCAAGATCATTTTTAGCCTCTGCTACTTTCTTACATAATTTTGGAAGAAAAAACCCCCAAATTGTTCAGTTACTTGTAGTTGGTATGTGGATATTTATTTCACAAATGGTCATTATAGGATTCCAACAATTTAACCTCAAGAAAAAAAATAATTAAAACCAAAAAGTACCCTGCAGGATTTAAAGATTCCTTTGGTTGAATACTTAAATCCCAGGACATTTTAAATAAAAATCTGACTTCGTTTTTGATACCTGCATTATTTTATTCTATGTTTAAAAAAAAAACAAAAAAACACTACATATATATTGGTGAAAACGTATTTGCATGTTTAATGCAAAAAAATACATACCCACTAACAGCACATTTCCTCTTCAACACAGGTACCCAAGTGACCTGGGTCACAGGGATCAATACAAGACAATGTGCTTTCAGGTCATTTCTGGAATAATGACTCTTCTTTGAGTTCACAAACTTTTACATTATTATTGAATCTGGGTTTCGTAAGTAAATTCTAACAAAATAAAAAAAAAAACCCACAATGTTACATGGTCAAACAGGACAACCTCACTGTGCCATACATGAGAAACTTAAAAAAACAAAATGTACATACAGAATATATTCACATAATCTTTTTTTATAAAAGCTTTAATTTAATACAAAATGCTAAAAAAAAATAAAAATACAGTGATCAAACATCTGCAGGTATCTAGTAAAGAAACAAAAACACGTTTAAACCAGAGGTATCCAACTCCAGTCCTCAAGAAGTCCTGCGACCTTTAGAGCAACACATCCGAGTCTAATGAATGACTCGGTACCAGGCCTCTGCAGAAATCGGAGCAGATGACTTTACTCGCTGATGCACACATGGCAGAACTGGATGGCAAGCTGAAGAGGTCATACAGCCATTTGATTCAGGTGTGTTAGAGCAGAGATGAATCTGAAAGTTGCAGGAGAAGCTATCGAGGACTGGGTTTGGAAACCCCGAAAACAATTATCCGATTTTTTTTGCAGCTGTCCTAAATAAGGGAGTTATTAAACAAGTTGAGGTTAATTAGATACAGAATATACAAATGCAACAAAAGTACCTATATAAGTCAGCAAGAATGGATCATGGAGACAAACTTCCAGGCATAGTTTTGGACACCCAGGTACACCTACAACTGGTGGTAACGTCCAGAACTCTGCTTCGGTTTGTCCTGCCTGGATCTGTTGCTTTTTGAAGCAGGCTTTGAAAAGCCACTGTGTCTTTGTAGAGTAGTGATTCTGTTCCTGACATAGTCCTTCACACCCTTCCAAGATCGGTTCCTCAGAGCATGTGGCTCGGCGTCGAGGCACCGAACACAGTCATCTTTCTGAGGCAGTTTTTGCTTTGTGATGAAACCCATCAGGTGTTTTTCCACGGCTTGGACCTCTGCTTCGTTCCACGTATGCTTGGATTTCGTAAGCAAACCTGCAGGGGCTAAATACAACAAAGTTAAAAGAAATGAGTTCTAAAATAATTGTTATTAAACACAGACTTCAATCTTTTTAATTAGATCTTAAATCTTGAAGTTTATTGTGTTTTTAAAATCTTATTTTGTGACCTTAGTAAAGAAAATTACACAATAAAGATTTTTTTTTTCTAAGCTTTTTTTAATGCTGTGAACTTGTTACCACAGACTCCATCAATCTCATGGAAGCAACTTAATGCAAGCAGGCATCTAGACATGATGAAGATGACTTGCTGAAGTTCAAAGTGAGCATCAGATGGACCAAGAAAGGAGATTTAGGCGACTTCTAACATGGCATGGTTGTCAGTAGGATTTCAGACACTGATGATCCACTCGGATTTAAAAGAAATGTGGATAAAGACGCCTTGTCGATGTCAGAGAAGAGGCAGAATGGTTCAAGATGAAAGAAATGCAAGAGTAACTCAAATGTGCACAACATCACCTCTTAATGTACAGCATGCTGAACCTTGATATAGATGGGCTACAGCAGCACACCAGGTACCACTTCGATCCACTAAGAACTGGAAACTGCAGCCATAACTCAAAAAGACTCATCAAACTTGAGCAATAAGGGCTTGGAAAAACATCGGCTGGTCTCGATTGCAGCTGGAACATTCAGAAGGGAGGGTCATAATTTGGTGAGTCTGGAAAGCATTAATCTCTCCTGCATTGTATCAACGGTTAAGGCTGGTGGTGGTTGCATTATGGTGTGGGGGGCATATTTTTGGCAGACTTCGGGCCCCTTAGTATCAACTGAGCATGACTGAAATGCCAGCAGCCTACCTGTGCATCCCTTTATGATCAGTGTTTCCATCTTGAGAAGGCTACATCTAGCAGGATAAACCACGTCACAAAGCACAAATAAAGTCAAACTGGTTTCTTGAACATACTCATCGTGGATGTGCAGACAACATAATCAGCAACGGCCTGATGTTATAATGCCAATGTGGAGCAAAATATCAAAACGTTTCTGAACGTTTTATTGAACCTGTGCCATATAGCACTCCAGGTAATTCTATAGGCAAAGAGGGTCCAATCCGGTACTATCAAAGTGTCCCTAATAAAATGGCCAGTGAGTATATAGTGCTTTGGGATGCTGCAGTCCTTTTTTAATCATGTTAAATGATCGTCTGAATATTTGGGTAAGATAGCCTGTTGCTCTAAAAAGCACAGCCAAGTAACTTCATGTTATTAGTGGCTCATTACTGTAGCAAATATGAATCAAAGCACAGAGAAAGATCAGACTTTAAATGTCAACCGGAAAGATTTATTGCCCACTATATAAATACCTTTTTGTTTTGATCTGCCAGACTTAGGAGGAGTGCTCATGCTGCAGCTTGTAGTTACTCCATAAGTTTGAGGTTGAAAAAGATTTGAAGAACTAAACATGCAGCTGGAGACCACATTTTGAAGCTCGGGGGCAGCTTGTTCTCCATTTGGAGACTGGAAACTATCTGGTAAAACAAAGACAAAAACAAAAAAATAAAGTTAATATTACCAAGAATGAACAGTTAGCCTAAGAGTCCTAGATTTGTGTCGCTGAAAGTTTGAAATTACACATTAAGTGGTTACCAGAGCTCTGTGATTTCTCCTGCCTGGGCTTGCTCTTGGTGTTTGATGAATCTTTGGAAAAGCCACTCTGTCTTTGCAGAGCTGTGATCCTGTTCCTGACGTAATCCTTTACAACTTTCCAGGAACGGTTCCTCAGCGCATGCGGCTCCGCTTCGAGGCACCGGACACAGTCTTCTTTCTGGGGCAGCTTGTGCTCTTCAATAAAATGCATCAGATGCTTTTCAACGGCACCAACCTCTGACTCGGCCCATTTAGGCTTGGTTTTGTGGCGCAAGTCTGAGAGTGGTGAGAAACAAATATTAACTTGCTTGATTTTTCTTGTTATCCTCTTGTGTTTTAGAAGAATTTGTACATGTTAAATAAAATGGAAATTAAAATAAAAAACCTCTTACATGTCAACTAAATAGTGAGACTTCCAGTCATCAACATAAACGGTTACCTTTTTCTTTCTGAGACCTAGAAGGAACAGAAGATGAACTGGGACATGAAGTGGGACCAGAACTGGGATTCTCTCTGGCTTCCTTCTCTCCATCCGAAAGCTGCAACGTTGCTGTAAGAAATATAAAACCCTAAGACGTTTCCTAAAATGTACCATATTTGATTTTTAATCACCATTTCTTTCAATGGAAGACTGATATAATACATATGTAAGTCTTACCAGAACTCTGCTGTGGTTTATCTTTGCTGGTTCTGATACTGCTTTTTGATGGTCCTTTGGAAGAGTCGGCTTGTCTTTGCAGAGTTGTGATCCGGTTTCTGACGTAGTCCTTCACACCTTTCCACGAACGTTTCCTCAGTGCATGCGGCTCGGCCTCAAGGCAGCGAACACAGTCGTCTTTTTGAGGGATTTTGTGCTTCTTGATGAAACTCATCAAGTGTTTTTCTATGGCATGAATCTCTGCTTTGTTCCATGGAAGTTTGGCTTTGCTGTGCAGTGCTGTAAAAGAAAAACAATGCAGTATTAAGATGGCTGTCATTCCTTAAGGTAAAGTCATTTGAAGGTGTGGTGGTTTCTGAGAAAGCAGGAGCTCATGAGGATCCTCTCTTGTGGAACCAGCTTCCAGTTTTCAACTGTCCAACAGACACAGGATCTAGATTTAAAACCTGGCTGAAAACTTTCCTGGTTGTTACAGCTTATAGGTAATCATTGATTAGTTCTGTTAGTAAAGGCCTTAACTGCTGAGAACTGCATGCTGTGAGCTCAGTCCAATTAATGTTAACATTTTCCATTAATGCAACTAATTCCTGTAAGGTATTCTGAGCTTACTGCATCATTGCATCTTTCTCTAGAGACAGGTGGCTGCTGGAGGTGACTTCCTGTTTCTCTCCACTTTCACCCTTAGCATGAAGGGTTGCATCAAGCTGATGATTTGATTCAATGTGGCGGCTCCCTTAAACTCCCATTTAACTGTAAATGTTTGCTAAACGTCAAGACATTAAAATAAATAATACCTAATTATGTATGGCACTCTAATGCGGACAGACAATACAGCCTGTATGGTTTATAGAGAAGTACTACAAAAAGAATAATGGCATAAGGTCATTTAAAATGCAACACGTGGCTCTAATTACATTCCAGTACTAATTGATATCTACATACAATACACCCGATTACTTAATCCTGAAGTTGACTCAACGCAAAATACACATTGGGAACAGCCAGGTGTTTGGAACATTTGACGTCCATAAATTCTTTCCATAAAAGGCAAATTATGCTGAAATACACCCAAACAACACAGAACACTGGACTTCAGCTGTGGGTATTTTTTTTTTTTTAGCAAAGATCACCAGAAAGCAGAACAATGTCGAAGCCGTGCTGTGCAGCATCAGTTAGCAGCAAGGTGCTGTCGCTATGGTTACGAACCAGAATTAGTAGAGGTGAATATATCCAACGCATCTTCAAGAGCAACACTATATCGTATTGTATCAAAGGAGAACAAGATGAAAACTCAGAAGATTATATGTATGTATGATGACTACTGCTGAGAATTACAGAAATACAATTATTAAATCTTGCAAACATATGGCAACTCTATAGTATGAACTGATTTTAACCGCTGAGGTTTAATTATTTTATGCAAATAGTTGCATATATGCTAAAACATGCATCGTTTGCAGATTTGATGAGTGCCTGTTGGGGAGGTCTTCACTTGGCCCACTTTCATTACCGTAAACGAAAATGTATTACTGATTCTCTGCTGCAAAAATATGAGATGGGGTTGGCACCAAGAGCTGGTAAGGAGTTATTGTTGAATATAAAAAAATGTTCTTACTGCAATTGTTCCTAACTTTTTATATTTATATTTTTATGGAGCTAATTAAAATTATAGGACATCTGATAGCTGGGAGGCTTTACCACTTCAACACAAAGAAAATGATAAAGTTGTATCTAATTATTGTAAGTACCTTCTCTCCTCAATTTCTTCACTGCGTCAGCCGTACTGCAGCCAGTCGCTCCTCTGCGCTGCTGATAAAATTGAAGTGGTCCTGAAATAAAAAAATACAAAAAGATTTCTTAGAAATCTTTCTAGTTCCCAAAAACACAAATTCATGTTTAATACATCCTGACTCAGTTAATTAGGAGTATATGATACTTTAAAGGAATTTAATCAAATTTCTGCAGTCTGTTATTTTTTTTAATGCATGTTTCTTAAATAAACTGTCAATAATTTTTTTTATTTATTAGATTCAGTCCAGATTTCTGCTTCTCCAGCTTCTAGCAAAAAGAGCTCAGAATCTGCTAAAATGATTTTTTTTACTTTTACATTAGAAAATGTTCATATTTTCAAACTATCTAAACTACTTACAACAAGGTCAGACCTTTAGGGTCAGAAATCTGGTGAGCTGTAGCTGCCATGGACTGGACATTAGTCAAGTTTATTTATATAGCGCTTTTCAGCAACAAGGCACTCAGACTTTATCAGTCTTAAATCCTGTTCTTTTAAGCAGTTTCAACAATGAAAACCTTCACATATGCAGAAATTAAATCATATCTTTCTAATTTAACCCTGGGTTATAAGAAGGTCACCTGTCAACCTCATAACTTAAGACAGTCACACTTGTGAATAAGCTCAAAAAGAAAAAGATCACCTCCAGACTCCATGATGGTATCATCACACATTGTGTCGTTGACTTGTCGCAGCATTTGGATGTCACTGCTGGGGCCTAAAACCTGTCTGACCTCTTCTTCGTCCAGGTTAAGCAGCTGCAGCACTGTTGTAAAATGCTTCCGGATCTTTAGCACTCTGAGGGCTGCAGGGTCTTCTGCTCCACACTCTTTGGCATACATCTGAATGCAACACGATCCTCTATGAGGAGATAGCGCAAATTGTCGGGCAAACACATATGGGTTGTTGCTGAAAATCCCGCAAGCTTCCCGAACATTAATCAGAAGCTCTATAGATGACTCAAGCGAGGGTTTAAGAATGATGGGGACCTTTCTCCCACAGCTCCCTCTGATGTTGACTCTACTGAACAAACCACACAGTTTCCTTTCCAGCTTCGAGACGGATACGTCCATGTCATCGCAAACATCTGATTGCACCCGTGACTTGAAATCTGTCACTAAAATTGACCCGACCTCTCCAGGAAGTCTCCTGTTGAAAAGAATTGTCCGGGCCAGAACCACCTTGGCCAGAGCTGAGAAGTTTTCCAAACAAACGTTCTCCTGAAGCTTCTTCTCAACAGCGTGGTGAGCCGCTTCCAAGTGATAATGCAGACGTTTCACGTCTTGAACAGATGGCACCTCATTAGCTTTTTTCCTCTGAATGGCTTTGATATTTGATAACGCACATGAAGTGACACGCTTAGTCCATTTTTTGTGATACATGGAGAGAAATATTTTGCAAGCCTCTACCACTTTAGTCTCGTCAGAGCTCCGGGCGTTGCACTCGACAATGCCGCAGATCTTCTTAAGGTGGTAACCAAGCTTGAGGGCAAGTGATGCCCTGGCATACTGTTTTTTTTCTGGGTCATAGCCTGCCAGCACCTTCACAGCAGACACCACATGTTTAAAGTTAGCAGGGTTAAAGAAATCCTCCAAACTCTGCATAGGGGTTGACTTTTGAGCCTCGAGCAGCAGTCTTGCAACGTGTCGAAGGTTTTGTCTTATGTATTCATGCTTCTTTGCATCACGACTATACTCATTAAACATCTGCTCTCCAAACTGCAATATGATTTGGTCTTCCATGACAGTTTCTGACACCTCGTCATAGACCATCTCGCCAAGGAGGGTCTTAAAATCCTCACTTAAACCCTCACAACTTTTAGTCAAAAGCGCACATACTGATACGATTCGCTTCGGTCCCTCCTGTGGTTTATCTTCTTTCTTGACTTTTTCTTTGCATCTTTTTATATGTATAAACATTGATTTTTTTCTAAACAGACCATGACAGTAGATACAATGAACAAAATCTATTGCTTTGCTTGGATTACTAGGTCTTAAACGTACAGCAAGTTGTCCGTTTCCTGTTTTTAAAACGTTTTTGTTGTGTTTGAAGTTTCCGTCGTTTATTAGTTGTTGCCATATCTTTTTCCTTTCCTTTGAATTCGCAGGGTACTGAAATGCAATGGCAACCTCGACTCTGTCGCTGTGGATTCTCGTAAGATGCCTTGCCATTCTGGTCATTGGTTTTGCACAAAACAAACAGTAATTTAGCTTGCTGCTACGATGTTTCTCTTTTGTTTTAGATGTTTGTACCACCACCGTTCCAGATTTCGACATCTGGTTATTTTCAAATGTCTTTTTAGGATAAGTGGCATTTTCTTCCTCTGACAAATCATCCTCAGATTGTTCCTTCTCCTTCCGCGTGTCATTTGTGGGACTCGATGGACAGCTCCGACTGGGACGATCCTCAGACTCGGAATCTGAAAAACTGACTTCACTTTGAGGCACATAATCAGAGTCGCCGCCAGCATTAGCCTCTGACCCACTGCAACTTTTATCCATTTCCTGAAACAATAAGGGAAAATTATTTTAAATTAATTGCTAATTTAAGAAATAGATAATGATGCTGGATATTCTTTTTCAATTGGCCATATTTCACTTCAAACATTAGTTTCCCTGAAAACTTACAGTGCCATCCACACTTATTAGCGCCCCTGTTAACGATGTTAAAATAAATTTTGTTTATTGCCGAAAATTTTACAAAAACGTTTATCACATTAAAAGAATAATCTCACACATTTTCCTAATTTATTTTTGACACTAAATCAGATTAAACTTTTCCTGTTTAGTTTAAATAGGACTACCAAATTTATTTCTATGTACTAAATGCCAGAATGAGATCCATTATGCATCTTTACATGTTTTTTAATTCAGATGTATATATTTCCTTAGAATTTGGTAAAACTGCCTGTTAAATTCTCTGATTGGGTCAGAACTTTTGGACATTCTACCCGAAGCTTCTCACATTAGTTTGCTGGATTTTTGGCCACCTCGATCTCACAGCTGAGAACAGGGCTTAGTGATGGTCACTCCGAAACATCGCCTCCTTTATCCTTAAATCACTTGGCAACAAATCTGCAGGTGTGCATAGGATCATCATGCATTTGGAAGATCCATTAGTGTCTTCGCTCTAACTTCCTGACTGATGTCTTGAGATGTTTCAACAGACCTTCTCACTAAAGATTTGAAGGTGTGATAAAGGGAGCCTTTTTGACACCTCCAAGGCCGATGAACCAGGCGGACTAGCCGACTGATGTATTGATGACATATTGTTTGTGCGACCACCCAGCCACAGGATTTAAAAGCAGAAGCATAACTAAAAAGTTATTTCTGACCAGAAGAACAAGAAGGTGAGATAAATCATTTCTATTTGGAGAATTTCCTTAACAAACAACAGACATCACTGTGTTCATCTGTCATTATGGTTTTGAAAGGATTGGTATGGAGAGATCTCAGAAACAGAATTTATGCCTAGTGGTGCCACCACACCTCCAGCTGTTCCACACTGGTGGCGTCATCTCTGAAAGCTCATAGCTGAGCAGGATATCTTTTGGTTTAAAAGAGGCAGCTTGGAGGCGATCTGTTTTTTCATGTTTATGACCGAGATACTTTATGAAAGAGGCTAATATTTCCACATAATGTTCTTTCTTAATAATACCGTCTATTTTCTGAAGCGCGCCAGTCCCTACTGCAGCAAAAACACCCACGAACCATGATTCTACCACCATCGTACATCACAGTCTAGACGGATGTTGCAAGCTTCCATCTTTATCCTCCAAATATAACGATGGTCATTATAGGAAAACACTTCAACTATGTGAGACCACAGGACATGTCTCCAAAGTTAAAGGCTTTGTCATAATCTTGATTAATCTGCATTCTTACAGGTGATAAACAAAGCCTGAAAATAAAAAGGTAGCTACCCTGGACTCAGCTGGTGACCCCGGTGACCCTGGGAATCCCGGGGATCCTGGTGAGTCTGACAAACTTTGTTTATCGCAGAATGAGGGCGAAGAACAATTTTCTGCAAGTGGAGACTAAAAACAAACAAGAAAACCAGATGTAAAATGTGTGTAACTAAACTCTGAACTTCACAGTAGATCAATAACCTGAAAAACTAAATACAGCAGTTTTTCCTGCATTTTAAAAGGCAGTTAGACATTTAACATGCAAGGTGTTTAGGTAACTTACCTGAACATCATTGTTTGAAGGCTCCTCTTCATTGCTGTCATCTGAAGGCAATGATTCAAGCTTAAGTGGAAAAAATTAAAAATAAAAGTTAAAAATACCCATCATCTTTATATATAAAAACTGCTATTTGTTTTAGAAAAAAAAAGGTATTAATGGGGCAAAATAATAAAAATAAGAATGACCACTACTTGACCTTCACATACTTACAAGTTTATCAATGTTTTCCAGTTGTTTGAGCAGCTGTGCACGCTGATTTAAAATTAAAGAGCGTCGTTTGTCGCTTTCAGTCTGAAAACAGGCACAAAAATAACAGCATGCATGTGAAAAACTTCAGTGATGCTCCATAGCTTTGAACTGTACTTGGAATGGATGACACCTTATATTTAGAGCAATAATCTGTAAAACCTCTAGAGAGATAAACAGAAGTAGGTTCAAAGTTCAAAGATCATATCTCTACCGAAGAAGGAAAACATTTCTCCTGCGACGGCGCTTTGTTGACATGACCATCTACACCGGTGACTGTTCCTGAGAAAAAGACAACGTTAAACACCAGTTAAAGACCACATATATGAAATGAACTGCCACACATTTCACCTCGAGTGGCTAATAGTGAATAAATAAACACTCAGCACGATGCTTCAGCTCTTCAGAGTGGTCAGGTTTGTGTGTTTAACTCAGGGGTTTGCAACTCCAGTCCTCGAGTGCCGCCGTCTGGCAACGTTTGGATGCATCCCTGCTCCAACACACCTGAATCAAAAGGCCGAGTCACTTCCGTGGCATTTTGGCAAGTTCTTTAAGGGCCTTGCAGGTCATAAACTATTCATTGAATTCAGGTGCGTTGGAGCAGAGATGCATCCAAGCAATGCCAGACGGCGGCACTCGAGGAATGGAGTTGCAGACCTCTGGTTTTAAATTTGATAGACAGGTCAGTGTAATAGTTTAGGTTAATCCCTAAAATCAAACCATGTTTACATTAAAGGGGAGATTCATTCTTTTATTACTTTTGTCACTTCGAGACTGGACTCCTGTAACTCTCTTCGTCATCTGCAACTAGTCCAAAACGCTGCTGCCCTTCTGACGGGTAAAAGGCGACATGAGCACATTACTCCCATATTAAGATTCCTGTGTTGTGTTTTTTTCCTTTAAAAGCCATTATTTCATGAAGGGAAATCGTCATTACAACATGATTGTGATTTACTGTAAATGCCAGATTTGTAGTTCTGCAACACTAATCATTTGCCTGTAAATAGATTCCTTCCACCTGAGCTGTGTGCAGCTCCCCCAGAGTTTCCATAAGCCTCTTGGTTGTTTTTCTCTTTCAATATTTTCATGTTATGAAAAGCATTCCCTGAGATGTCTTTACCATTGTTGACTTATGTTCTCCAAGAAACCTCTGAGGCCCACATTGAAAAGCAGAATTTGCACTGAGCTGAGGTGAGGTAAGGTTAAGTTTATCTATATAGCACTTTTCTGTAACAAGACATTCATAGCGCTGTACATGAGGAAGAACAATTACAATACAATCACAAAGAAAATAAACACAGATACAGACACAGAAAAACAAATCAAATGACATTAACAATCCTTGGGAGTAATAATAATTAATAATCCTGGTAGAAATTGGTTCAAAGCCAATCTTAATAATAAAGCATCTTATGCTAAAATGATGAAAAATTGATAATCTCATCATTCCACTGAATTCTAACTAGGGAAGCTGAGTCACTGGAACAAAACAGCTTTAATCCACATTTTCAGGTGCTAATAATATATTGCTTTTACTGGTACTGAAGTTGAACTAAGTAATTACAGTCCATTGTAGTCTAACTAAGAAAGCTGGGTATTGAGATTAAATCACAAACAGCTGGAAACTAATTACTAATTTGTAATAATTGCAATCTGAGTTCTGAAGGCAGTTGATGACATTAAAAACAAAAAACAAGAAAACCATCACTTTCCTTCAAATTCATAGTTTTGCACTACTTTCTTTTATTTATTTATAACAAAATCAACTTACAATAAAACACAACTTACCTCCACCACTAAATGAAGGTCCCCACTGATGCTGCCCCATGGAAATGGGTGATTTAAAGGTGTTTTGGTGTCTATTGTCATTAATTTGCCCCCCAAATGTTGCTGGAGACATGCTGACATTTGGTCCACATGATGAAAGACCAAAGGACTGATCTTGAAGTCCATGTGATAAGCCATGACCAGGTAACTGATTGTGAAACAGTTTGTAATTGGCTGCCTGAGGAGGTATATTCTGGACCCGACAAGGCTGCGGACCCTGGTTTTGTTGGGAAAGAGCTGAAGCTGGAATTGTTTTCGCTTGGTTTGTTGCAGCCAACCCTGAAGATGTGTAAGGAGAAGGCGGAACAAAGGTCATCCCATGAGAAGCACTAGTGATAGGAGAGCTTTGAAAAATTGAGTTGGATGAAAAAATGCTGTTCATGTTGGAAGCCTTCAAGAGGCTGTTGTTTCTGGAGGACAAGCTGTTCATAGAGCTCATAGAGCTCTGGTTGGACGTCTCCAAGTGGCCGAACAACGGTCTCTGATCAGAGGTAGAACCCAGACCGAGAGTTTGCGAGCTGGTGTGGAGGTTCATTGAAAGTCCTTGAGATGAAGTTGTGGGCCAGCCACTGTGGTTCAACCATGTTGGACACTGTGTGTGGTTCTTATTTGCAGCAGAGTTGTCCATTGTTTTCCATAACCATCTAGTTTGTTGCTTGGAGTCTCTTATTTCTTTAAGGATGAGACCTACAATAAGATAAAAAGGTACAGATTTAAATTCTCCACTTTATATATTGTGGTTTCCCTGAAATACTTAACTTTAAATATTTATTTTAATCATTAAAACGGCCATATATACTAACTATACAGATTTTTTCAGTAGTTGTTTTTTCTTTTAATGTTTTGTATTGCTTCACTTTTCAGTCTAGACCTTGCTGATCTTTACAATATTAAGTAAGGAATTGGAGGGGATTTGCTTTTAAACAACACATGAAAAAAGTCGGAATAATGTTTTTAGGACAACCAAATGCTGCCACGAAATCTGAGATATTTGTCGAAACTCCCATATTCCTTAACATACATTTAATTCCACATTATGACAGGTTGATATTAACAGTCATGTGGCTTTTATATAAATTTCAACAAATTTAGGCTTTGCAAATGGAATCTTAAGGTTTAAAGCAACCATTTAAAACTTGTTCTAAATTAGGGTGCTCTAAGAATACACAACTTATTAATCCATAAAATAAGACGCATTGTTAGGCTTAAATATGTCATCAGAGCTAATAAAGATTACAGTGGTACAAATAATAGGTGACTGCTTTGATTCACCATCCAAAAATCTGTTGTCTGCTTTACATTTTTTTTTTGTAATATTTACCCACTTAGAAATATAAACTGGCATATATGGTGCAAGAAAACTAATAGAAAGAGATTAAAACCTGTTGTTGTTGAATTTCTAAATCAATCCTTGTAATGACTAAGTTAACAACTCTCTGTCCCCGTCTTTATATTGTCCTCTCCTGCAATAAATATTACACTAATGTGGTTTGGAGGGCTTTCTTTTCCTCAGTCCGTGCTGGAGAAATTTTATAATATTGGGAAACCATTTACTAAATCCACATTTTCAGATGTGTTGAAGCAGAGAAACATCTAAAACTTGCAGGACACTGACCCTCGAGGACTGCCCACCTCTGGCCTAGGATGTTCCCCGCTTCTCGCCCAATAACCGCTGGAAATACACCCCTGACTGCCCCCTCATCCCAAATGTTTCCATTGTGCTTTTGAAAATGCAGTTTTTTCTAAACCTAAGGTTCCGTCGACAGAATTTTAATGCAAAATCTATTTTTAGGAAAGCCGACTAATCACCTACTATTCGCCAAAAACAAACACCTAAATATTCAAAGTAAAAATAAATGAGAATGCGGAATGCATAAACACATGCTTACCGCAGGGAACTGTTGTTTTTTGGCTAACTCCTTTAATGAGATGCTAGCTGCATGTCTCAACATCTGGATGTTTCTGAGCTGATAAACATTCAAAGTAGAACAATCTGCAAAAACAATGCTGTCAAAATTAAATCTGGCTGTTTTGCAACTAGAAGTTTGAACACTGAAGGCATACCTGCGAATAACCCGTGCAATGATTTTTCTCTTCTTCTTTTTCTTCGTGGTGTTTATTAACGTCTGACAAACAACGGTTTAGCGCACTACCGCCACCAACTGGTATGGAGTGTTAGGTTTTTTATTTCGGTGGCAACTTTTGAGTGCATTTCTGCCACCGTCTAAATTAATTTAATCCCGATTCCTTTGAACATCCCATCTTTACATAAAAAATGTAAATGCTACGGTTTCCGGTGATTTTTTCTCAACAATCCACAAACGGAACACCCGGTTCCCCAATAACTAATTCTAAAGTTGGTTTACAATGTCTGTATGTTTTGTGAGTTTCGCCTGGTTGTGGCGTGATGTATACATGTGTTTCTACGTTTTTAAGCTTTATGTTTTTTCATTTTTTTATTTTAATGATATGGAATAACTTTGACTAAAATAAAGGTGAATACAGTAGCCTATCTGTCTTTCCTTTCAATAAAAATACACGTTCTACTGTTTCTTCTAGTCCACACTAATCACCACTACCAGCATGATGCTTATTAATCACCAGAGCTCAATTTTCTGTCTTGATATGCCATCTTGCTCTGTTTTATTTCTATTGCTCCTTCTGAACCTTCCTCTGTATTCAATAATAACACCTCCTCTTCCTTTCTCTGTCTATGTTGCTATGTTTTTTATTTGTATCTACAGCGTTCCTCTTCACTGCTCCCTTTGCAAATTTATCTGCCAATTTGTCTCCATCCAAACTAAATCCACCAAAACAACTACGTTGATCCTTCACTTTTTGTTCTGGAAATTAAATCACATTATATCTTCTCTTGTATCTTGATGCATAAGGGTGTATACTAATTCATGCACTACTTGAATCTAAGCAAATTAAAACTTCTCCTTGTGAAATATCTTCTGTCCAACATAAAGCACATAAAAATGCTGAAGGCTATCCCATATTAACAGCTAAATCATTAATTATTTTTTTCCATAATTGAATACATTTTAAAGTTAAAAAATAATAAATATATTTGCTTGGTTTGAAATTTGGTAAATTAATGTAAACGCTGTATTCGATGTTTAAAGTGCAGCATCAATAAAAGCACTGATTATAAAAAAAGTACTTTGCAATTCTTATGATTTAATCAACACAACTTCAAGAAACCACCAGTAATTATAATACTGGTCTTCTTGTTGGAGCTGTTTCAATGGAGATAGACTTTAATCCCATGACATAAATGTAAAGGTAACCAATCAGGGACCAGAAGTAGCATCATATAACTGTTTGTTTTATCCACCATAATATCCAAACACATCAAAATAACAAAACACATTTGACAGCTTTGTTTCATGCTTTTATTGCACAAAATATCTCAGCAGCTCAATTGAACCGGAATCAAATTGTAGCGTGTGCTTTCCCCCAGTAGGCGGCGCGGACTTTGCACAAGGGCTAAGTATAAGGATGTAAAAATATAACTTACAAATAATAATCATTCTTTATGGGCCGTCTCAGAAAAAAAAAAAACTGTGAAATTAAAACCTATGTTGTTCAAGTTTTTTAACCAAAGCATCAGTCATTGCAACATATACTCAGACATAATAATACAACAATAATAATCACATAACCTAGAAAAAAACACGATTTTGAAGGGGATCATGTAAATGAAACACAAGCAGTCAAAAGAACCCAATCAATCAAAACAGAGTAGTTATACTTGGTTACATTACATTGTCTTAATATAAAGTCCAGGTGCAGTTATTAACGAGATTCAGTTCTGTTCTGTATTTGCCTTTGGTGTGTGTGTTAATGTAAAAAATAACAAATTCACAGGTGGAACTGATAGATGTATGAATGTAAAGTGACTTCAGTCTTATGGAAATAGAAAAATTACTAGTTTGCATCCATCTTTTGTCAAATCTTTTACCTAACTATGGAAAATGTTTTGTTAACTAAACTCTATTTTTAGAATTCCAAAAGAAACATGACAAATATAATTTTTTTCTTTGTTTAAGAGCAGGAAAATCATTATCAGTCATCACAGAACAGTTAATTAACAGAAATAGAAAATACAAACATATCTTACCACATAAATCAAAACAACTAAATCCCTGAGTCTGCTTGAACTTTTAAACATAATCTTCACAACCAATAAACAGAGCATTGCAAAAAAAATCATCATAAACTATTTTTGAAAATATAATTATGACATTAAACTGAAGAACTCTCCATAGCAAGTTAGTACAGAAACACAAAGGTTAATATCTTACATTTAAGAAGTCATAAATAAAAGTATTAGACATTAAAAATAAACACAAGGATAGAAAGTTGCCTGTTGCTGGTAAAAGTTAAATAAATGTAGGTGATTGGAAAAGTCAACCAATATTCCCCTGTTTATTTGTAATGTTTTGATCTTTTATGTTTTTAACTCCGGTTTTAAGTGTTTTTTGTAGGGTTGTATGCTTTGTCTCTTGCATGTAATATTCAAAGTCATTATATTTTGTGTTTACTTGTTTCCTTTGTTTCTCAAACTCAAAAAGTAGCATACGACTGGGCCTGATCCATTTTATTACCATATTAGAGGTTTAACCACTCAAACACTAGTTACTCTCTGTGCTTCTCAAGGAGACATTTTACAGATTTTAACATGAGATGTTTTGTCCTCACCAGCTTTTCCAATACAAAAGTATGGGAAGAGTTTTTCAGTGAAAGTGTCGTTGTGACTGCAGAGATGACTCCTGTCCTCACAGTGGTAGAAGGACACCTCTCCTCCATCATAGTCCAGTTGGATTCTGATCCTCTGGAGACTGTTCTTCACTGTCACAGCTTTACCAGCACCGTTAGAGTATTTTCCAGTGCGGTGCACCAAGCATAATACTCCAAATTTCGGTGAAGCATATGTTTCTCTCTTTCGGTCGAATGACTCTTTGACCAAACCAATGAGCCAGTCAGGATGATCTCCCACCTCCACCTCCCAGATGTGTTTTCCTGAGCGGAAGCCCTCAGAACCAAAAACGTTGGAGTACTTGATGTTTCTCTCTGGATTGT
The DNA here is from genome assembly GCF_021462225.1 of Girardinichthys multiradiatus. Lineage (NCBI taxonomy): Eukaryota > Metazoa > Chordata > Actinopteri > Cyprinodontiformes > Goodeidae > Girardinichthys > Girardinichthys multiradiatus. The sequence continues at coordinate 45,504,237 of NC_061805.1, forward strand.
CAGGAAGCTGCTGCCATGTCTCTCCACATTTAACACTGGTCAGATCATCAGACAAATAGAGACTTGGGTGTGCAGTGTTTGGGTCCAGAATGAGAGGACTGAAGTAAACCTTCTCCTTCATCTTCTCCCAGACTCTGAAGGACAGGTTGCCCAGGTGTTTGGCCACATCTATCAGAGCTCCTGAGACCAGCTGTGGATCTGACAGTGAGCTCTGGGCTCTGGTTCTGCTCTGAGTGGCTTTATAACTGCTGAGGAATGGAATAATGTTTTTGTGGAGCACTTCTTCAATAGCAAAAATACTGTCTGACAGAGAGGCGATCTGGTCCTGAATCCTCTTCATCTCTCTGCCGATAGTCTTCCCCTTCTGCTCCTCTTCCTCTCTCAGAGCTGCCAGTCTGGACTCCTCTTCATCTTTCAGGAACTGGTGGAGCTTGTTGAACTCTGCTCTGATCTGTCTCTCTGTGGACAACACCTGGATTTTAAGGTGTTCTGCCATTTCACTGAATGTTTTTTCTACCTGCATGTTCCAGTTCTTCTTGTCCTGCAGAGACTTTAAATCAGATCTTAGCTGCACCTTCAGCTCATTGATTGTTTGCTCTATAGGAACCACTTGATGATTTTGGTGGAGGGTAAACTCACACATGTGACACACAGCTCTCTCTTCATCTTTACAGAAGTATTTTGGATCTTCTGGATGCCTGCTACACACCACTATTAATGTCTCCTCTTGTTTTAAACTCACAGATGCTCCAGGGGCCTGGCTTTGGACCCACACAGATGGTCCAAAGGCATTGTTTTGGACCCTCACAGATGCTCCGGGGGCCTGGCTTTGGACCCCCACAGATGGTCCAAAGATCTGGCTTTGGACCCCCACAGATGGTCCAAAGATCTGGCTTTGAACACCCACAGATGGTCCAAAGATCTGGCTATGAACACCCACAGATGGTCCAAAGGCCTGACTTTGGACCCCCACAGATGCTCCAGGGGCCTGGCTTTGGACCCTCACAGATGCTCCGGGGGCCTGGCTTTGGACCCCCACAGATGGTCCAAAGATCTGGCTTTGGACCCCTACAGATGGTCCAGGTGCCTGGCTTTGGACTCTTACAGATGCCCCGGGGGCCTTGCTTTGGACCCCCACAGATGGTCCAAAGGTCTGACTTTGGACCCTCACAGATGGTCCAAAGGCCTGGTTTTGGACCCCCACAGATGGCCCAAAGACCTGGCTTTGGACCCCCACAGATGGTCGAAGGGCCTGGCTTTGGACCCCCACAGATGGTCGAAGGGCCTGGCTTTGGACCCCCACAGATGGTCCAAAGGCCTGGTTTTGGACCCCCACAGATGGCCCAAAGACCTGGCTTTGGACCCCTACAGATGGTCCAGGGGCCTGGCTTTGGACCCCCACAGATGGTCCAGGGGCCTGGTTGTGGACCCTCACAGATGGTCCAGAGGCCTGGCTTTGGACCCCCACAGATGGTCCAGGGGCCTGGTTTTGGACCCTCACAGATGGTCCAGAGGCCTGGTTTTGGACTCCCACAGATGGTCCAGGGGCCTGGTTTTGGACCCTCACAGATGGTCCAGAGGCCTGGCTTTGGACTCCCACAGATGGTCCAGGGGCCTGGTTTTGGACCCTCACAGATGGTCCAAAGGCCTGGCTTTGGACTCCTACAGATGGTCCAGGGGCCTGGTTTTGGACCCTCACAGATGGTCCAAAGGCCTGGCTTTGGACTCCCACAGATGGTCCAGGGGCCTGGTTTTGGACCCCCACAGATGGTCCAGGGGCCTGGCTTCCAGCAAAAGAATCAGCAAGTTCCTTCAGTGTGTAGTTTACTGAGAGCCTTTCATTTGAGGATCTTCTTTTACAAACGGGACAGGTTTTGTTTGTAGATCCTTGCCAGAATCTCTGCAGGCAGCTTGTACAGAAGTTGTGGCTACAGCTCAGAGACACAGGATCTTTTAAGGTATTTGAACAAACGGGGCAGCTTAAATAAGCTTTAAAAACAGTCACCTCAGCCATCTTCTGTTGTCTTTAGGAAGCCTTTCAGAAAAAGGACTCACCGATTTCTCTCCAGTGTAATTCCTGCAAACGTGGATTCCTTTGGAGATCGGGCAGCGATGCTGTTCCTGTAAAGGTGTTTCAGGTGTGTTCATGGTGAAAAACACTTAGATTGTTTTGTCTTCACAATGACGTGTTTCCAGTTAGACAAGTTGTGTTGTGTAATGGTTTTTCTTAGCTCAGTAAATTTCCTTGTGCTCAGAAATCTGCAAACAATATATGTGTAAAATAAATTGATTACATTTTTATTAATTAATTTTTATGTGAAGACATTGAGGAATTTAGAATATTAAGGTTTGTACTCCATCTAATAAACATGATATATTTAAATAATTTGTTTCAGCTCACCGAAAACTGGATAAACAGCATTTTTTCCTTCTGACCTGTTTCAAGAAACCTGTTCTTCTTTAACGTCAGTGTGAACGTGCTCTTGTAACCCACCAGGAGACCTGGCTAATGCTGAGTAAAGACGTTAGCCTTTAATAATCAAACGTGATAAACTGTAAAACTTAGCATTAAGCCGACAAATGTAACAACATACAGCTCCTGTCAGAAGTTTATGTTCACACAACAAGGGCATTAATGTCTTAATTTGGGTCTTTTAGGGATTTAATTCAATGGTTCTTTTACTTTGGAGGGACAATTGTCATATATCCAACTTTGTTGATTTTTCCAACCCAACACTGGCTGCACAAGTTTGAATCTGTGTTGGAAATTATTGACAAAATAATACATGTAGTCTCAAACATTTGCACACTCTCCCACTAAACTTTGGTTAAAGTTCCTTTAAACGGGCACATTGGCCCCTTGCATTTTTTTTTTTTAGTCCTAAACAAGATTCTGGAACAATTGTGTTTGGATATTTGACAACAATTTTTACAGAATTGATAGAGTTCATTTGAATTTGTTGGTTTTCTGGTATGGATCTAGCTTTTAAGCGTAATGAGCAAGGGCCAGTCAGAAAACTTAATGTAAGCCTTCAAAAGTTTTTATTTGTTGTTGTGAATTATTTTCCAGCTGGAACATCCAGTTGTGCTCAAGGTTCAACCAACTGACCCAAACAGTCACCTTCAGAAGAAAGAAAGTTGGAGCAACTGAAGATCCCCTGAAGCTCAGGCTGATCATAACCTGGAAGCTGCTGGAACAGTCGAGCCACTATTCAAAGTAAAACAATTTAAACTCTCCGAAAGAAAACCATTCTGGAGAACCCCTTTCAGAGCTACCTCTGGTCATTTATAAATCATAAATCCAGCTGGCTACATCCTAGACATGTGAGCTTTTAAAAATATAAATCAAAGGAGGCATGGAGAGGAACTCAGCAGGGATAAGATGTAGCAGTAGACATAGAAAAGTGCAGGAAAACTTCTAAAAGGTTAAACACATTTAGTGTTTACAACCTGCGTCTTAGGGCAGCTATTATCTCTGTAGACCCCACACAACCCAGGACACAAACTCTTCAGATTTTCACCTTCAGGATGGCGCTATTGAGCGCTGTTTGCAAAAACCAGACACCACAGAGACAGTTTCTATCCCCAGGCTGTCTCTGATATTCACTTTACAGTCAGAGCGCCCAGATTTGCATTAGTTCAACCTTGTCATCCTCTTCTTCTCACACTAAGATGATCACTGGCATTTGTATATCTCAGAAATAGTATCATAGGTAGTTAATTGACATTAAAGTTTTGTACCACTGATTTAAAAAAAACGTTTGGGTGTAATCATGGAACTGAAACAAGCATAGATTGACAATCTGGCGGTAAGTGTGCTTGCTGCATGTCCTATAACAGTAACTCTCAAACATTTATTCCCCCAGTTTAAAATCCCAGGTGATGTAAAAAATGAGACTCTGATAAATCATTTAAAAACCTAACATTTATACAGTATAATTAAACTGAAAGAAACCAAGTCTATTAGACTGAACAAAAGTTCAGACAATTTGACTGAATAGGTGTGCACATTATTAAAGTAATATTTTACTAAGGCCACTTTTGATTCGGTTTCAGCATTTTCAGTCTTGTTTTGTAAGAAACTATCATCATCCCTCTCCTTCACTTGGAAATATTTACCCACTTCACCAGAAAGTTTTCCAAATCTATTGGATTGTGAGATCGTCTTTTGCTTACACACCTCTTTAGGTGACCGCACAGATTGTCTGGTAACTTTAGTTCTAAGACATTTCTTCCCTCCCATGAAATCATTCTTTTGTTGAAATATCTTTTTATCTTCACATTTCAAGCAGACAAACAAAGGTTTTCAGTCATTGCTGACTGGTGTTTGGACCTGTTTGTTTTTTATCTACTTCAACAAAAACCTGATGTAACTTAAAATCATCAAGCTACCACCCCCATGTCTCACCGTGGGGAGAGTGTTCTTCTGGGTTTTGGGTCAAATTTAACTTTTGGAAGTGTGGCAGAAAGAGGAGTTAAGTTTAATCAGCCTTTTACACATTTTCACACAAGGTTTTAGAAGATTTTAACCAGGGCTGGGTGTTTTCTGAGGAAGAGAACAGTTTTACAGCCTTACGCCTTTGTCCACTTATTGAGAAAACTGTAGAACACATCCAGGCCATGATGAAATATTTGCAGGTCATTTGGTGCTTCTGGGATGTGTTCCTGATCAATTATCTTTATGTCTTTTTAGCCATTTTGGAGATACCTCCAGTTTTCTGTAATGAAACTGATAATAAATAATTTCAACTGTTTCTTTACTATCTTTCTTAACCTTGTAATCACATTGGTTTGTTATGTTATCAGCGTTTTGCTGCAGCTTTAACTGCTCCTTGTGGCAGCTTGTGTTTTGTATCTGGAAATCATCTTTAGGCCCTTAAGAAAGTTTTTGGTAATTAGTTTTAGTTGAACCAATGAAGTGTGAAGGCTTGTTGTAGCCATTATTTGTTTGATAAATTTGCCCTTATAGTACAATCTAAACAACAATCTCATTAAATCATGTTGCTTCATAGACATAAAAACTACACAAATCCTTTATCAATGATTTTCCAGACAGTGTTCATGTTGGCATCTTATACATGTCAATTTTGAATGTTGTAAATGTTTCTTTTCAAGACCACACATGCAACAACAAACATTAATGCCTTAGTTATTTCCATTAGCTTGTGCTTACAAGTTGGTACAGTACAACAACGTTAGAAACTAGAATTAAAACACTGCTCTGACCAAAATGGAGATATTAGTGTCTCCATCTTTGGATGTTCACATTTTCATGCAAAACATTACAGTAAGTCAGTGAATCCATTGGGTAAATTTGAATGGATAGAAAAACATTTGTGATTTTAGATTTCAGCTTTTTTCTGGATTTCTGCATATTTATATCCAGTACAAATAAGGCACTGAAGTCTGAAGGCTTATGCTGGAGTCACTTTAGAATTGTTTTTCACAAATAATTCATGTTGCAGCTAATATCAAGTGTCCTTTTTACTGTTTTCATATGTATCTTCTTAGAAAATCTGCCCAAGAAATGAAATTCAAACAAGATTTCTCTGACATTAGGAAACAAATACATCTTCTTATCTGAAGTAAAAACTCTCGTTCTGTGATAATTAAAAATCAATTTTCGTTTTACAGAGCCTGATATATAAAGATTGAGCTTCACCTGCTTTTCCAACACAAAAATAAGGGAAGAGTTTCTCAGTGAAAATGTCTCTGTGAGTGTAGATGTGAGACATGTCCTCAGAATCATAGAAGGACACCTCCCCCCTCTCATAGTCCAGCTGAACTTTGATCCTCTGGAGACTCTGCTTCTCTGTGACGATGTTATTCTCACCATCAGTGTATTTTCCGTCACCATGCACTAAACACCAGATCCCATATCTTGGCAAAGCACATGTCTCTCCCTTCCTGTCCACAGACTCTTTTGCCAAACCGATATTCCAGCGAGGATGCTCTCCCATCTCCACCTCCCAGCTGAGTCTCCCTGAGCTGAAGCCTTCAGAACCAAAAACATTGGTGTAATTGATGTTTCTTTCTGGATTGTCAGGAAGCTTCTCCTTTGTGTCGCATCTCTTCACGCTGGTCAGATCATCAGACAGAGAGAGCCATCGACTTGCAGTGTTCGGGTCCAGAATGATGGGACTGAAGTACAGTTTCCCCTTAATCCTGTCCCAGACTCTGAAGGACAGGTTGCCCAGGTGTTTGGGGACATCTATCAGAGCTCCTGAGACCAGCTGTGGATCTGACAGTGAGCTCTGAGCTCTGGCTCTGCTCTGAGTGGCTTTATAACTGCTGAGGAATGACAGGTTGTCTTTCTGCAGGTCTTCTTTACCAGCAGAGATACTGTCTGACAGAGAGGAGATCTGGTCCTGAACCCTCTTAATTTCCTTGTTAATTGTCTTCCTCTTCTGCTCCTCTTCCTCCCACAGAGCTTCCAGTCTGGATTCCTCTTCCTCTTTCAGGAACTGGTGGAGCTTGTTGAACTCTGCTCTGATCTGTCTCTCTGTAGACAACACCTGCTTTGTTATGTGTTCAGTCATTTCATCGTAAGTTTTCTCCACCTGTTTGTATTTGTCATTCTTGTCCTGCAGAGACTTTAAGTCAGATTTCAGCTGCTTCTTCAGCTCACTGACTGCTTGTTCCATGGGAACCACTTTGTGACTCTGGTGGAGAGAAAACTCACAGACAGGACACACAGCTCTCTGCTCGTCTTCACAGAACAAATGAGGAACTTCTTGATGTTTAGTGCAGACCCCCATTTTAGCTTGTTTTTCACTCAGATGATGTTGATCTTGGTCTTCCAGCTAAGGAGTCAGTCTGTTCCTTGATTGTAAAATTCACCCAGATTAAAATTCACTGTTGGACCATCTTTCAATGATCTTCTTTTACAAACGAGACAGTTCTTGTTTTTAGAGACACATGATCTCGTAAGATTTAAAAAATAAAAAGTAAAAATCAGAAAGAGTAGTTTCTTCTTGTCTTTGCACACAAAGCAGCAGTAGGACTCACCAATAAAAGTTTTTTTTCACCGTTCGAAGTCAGTTCCAGCCAATGCTTGTTTTTCAGCGGTGATCCAACAAGTTGTGAGGGCATTTTAACTACATTCAGCAGCAAAGAAAACCCGTTTCAATCTGTTTTATGACTCAGAGACGTTTTACTAGTCAGACAAGCTCTAGTAACACTTTTTCACTCACAAGCTTTTTCTATATATTTCACGTCAGTGCTGTTTTCCTGTCAATCTGACATTTTCTTTTCATGTTTTATTGTATAAGAACATAACAAAACAAGTAAAAAGAATTTCCAAAGAGGTTCTTTATAAGGAAAAAAGTGAGGTTTGGAACGCTGTTTGTGACAGAGAACATTTCCTTCTCATATCACTATAAACCTGATGAACAACATTGTTTCTTCAGTTGTAGCAGATAGCTGGTTTCAGTGGGTGGAGCTAAAAAATTCCAGGAATGCTCCAACCAATCTAAGAAATAAAATGTATGCATACTTTTAAAAGTTAAAGTAAGAAATAAAATAATTGAATACTGATACAAGCCTAATCACATCTATTGAAAGCTCTAAGATTATTATACATAGTGGCTGTGGCCACTATGTATAGTAGTGGCCACAGAACCTGAAGTGGCTGTGGACCACTTCAGGTTCTTAGGAACCACCATCTCTGAGGACCTGAGATGGTCTTCACACATAGACACTGTTCGAAAGAAGGCCCAACAGAGACTGTACTTCCTGAGGCAACTCAAGAAGTTCAACCTTCCACAGGAGCTGCTGGTCATCTTCTCCACTGCCATCATTCAGTCTGTCCTGTCTTCATCCATCTCAGTGTGGTTTGGCTCATCCACAAAACAGGACAGGTCCAGACTGCAACGAATAATCAGGACTGCAGAGAGAATAATCAGGGCTGACCTTCCCTCCATCCAGGACTTATACAGGTCTAGGGTCAGGAAAAGAGCTGCTAAAATCCCTGCACATAAACTGTTTAGAGTTTTACCTTCAGGCCGCCACTACAGAGCACTGTTTACTAAAACCAGCCGCCACAAAGACAGTTTCTTCCCCCAGGCTGTTTCTCTGATGAACATTCAATTGAGTACAAAACAACAGCATACAGATGTTGAAAATGCACCTTTTATTTATATATGTGTATATTTGTACATTGTATATATGTATATTCTGTAATACAAAAACAAAACCAGAGAGCAAAGTGTACCGGAGTCAAATTCCTTGTTTGTATGTACAAACTTGGCAATAAAGCTGATTCTGATTGTGATAATTGAATGTTCTTAAAGCATCTATTTATTTTGTTACACATTAAAGTGGTTAGTAAAGTATGCACTAATCATTGTTCAGTTTCAGCATTCTGTCTGCTGGAATTCACACCAAAATCAGTTACAGGAAATCTGAGTGAACTGAGACTGGTAGCTCCAGTAGGACTGTTCTTATGTTTGCTCGTTTGCATTCTTTTGCTAATGGCTGCAGTTTGTAGAGAATAAATGGACTGCAGTCATCAACTGAAGACAATGTGAAACAGCAAAATGTCCTGGTCCTGCCATTTTTGTTCATTCCCTTGTGTTTAGCTTCTTACTCGTTTCTGAGGTTCTGTTTGTACATTTAGCTTATTTCCTTAGGTCTTATGAAAGTCTTGCAATTAATTTATGTTGTGGTTCAACTCCCCATTTTCACTGTGTTAATTATAGTGCATTCCATTTGTACTTGGAAGTTCGAAATTTCAATTGGAACACCTCAAAAGCCAGAATTACGAGTTGGGGCAACACCACCATACTTCCGCATTCTGCATTCTGCCAATGCTGGCCTTGCAGCCAGGAAGTTCCTGGTTCCAACTTATTTTTAAATGAAGTGAAGATATAATAATAAATTATGTACTCTTCTTACAAAATCAAGTCATTCCATTTGGTTCATTTACGAAATACTCTGCCATATTGCAACTCTCCAATGAAAGCAAAGCTAACAGGAAAAAACAGCAATTTAACAAGCATGATCAATGTCATCAAAGTATTTTTTTAATACTGTAAACAATTATATAGATAGGGATGTAACTGTAGTTCTAGCATCAAAACTTCAGCCCTAGCTTAAGCTGATCTATTCAGGATACTGTTGTTGAGTAGCTTAAAAGGTTGAGTAGACAATCATTTATCGATGTATTCATAGAATTGCTCAGGACTCACAAAGGTATTGGCTCAGGTTCCAGTGATTGAGGTGGAGGAAGACCTGGAGGAGATGGAACATGTGCATGACATGAGGCATCAACAGGGAGCTGCATTGGCAACATTATTACCTCCTCCGAGGAGGTTCTGTTTTTGTCTGCATTGGTTTGTCTGTTTGTCCAGCTGTTCGCAAAATATCTCAGTAAGTTAGGAACAGATCTTGATGAAATTTTCAGACAAGTTGTATATTAGGACAAGTGTTTTTGATATGATAATCTCTGGTGCGCTCTCTACTGCCATTGGGTGATCAGTTTCCAAAGGTTGTATACCAATTATTAGCCAGGTTGAAGAGTTTGCTGAAACAGGGTCCACAAACAAAGGCAAGACAGAGACAAACTAAATTAAACCACTGCATTACTTTCAGTTTTGAGATCTCAGGATAGATGGAAAGCTTGTTTAGACCTGCACTGGGCTATGTGGAGAAGTCAAGCAGGTGTGTTTTGAGCTTGCGTAGAAAATTACCCTGTCTTCCAATTGTTCACTAATTCCTTCTGCACAGGTGTTTACCGAGCGAGTGAGCGGCGATTTCAAGGCCAGCATTAGTAATAATCTAGTGGAAGGAACTTAATGATCTAGTTCAGGAGAAGCACTGGCTGAAGGTTGCAGGAACTGTAGCCTCCAAGCTTCCCTGTTGGGGTGGTGACAGCAGCATTGTGGACTTTAACTATAATGTTCAAATGATTATTATTAAATGATTAAGCAGGTAAATCTGATTGTTAGAATCCTTTCATTGGACAGGAAGATGTTGTTGGCAAATAACTCAAGCCTTCCTGTTTTTCCACAAACTCTTTGTCCCGAGAGTAATTAAACTAACAGTTATGAGTAATAAGCAGAGCTTAACCGGTATACAGGGCAGGGTGTTAACCGCAAATTAAAGCAATGAGTAATCAGACAACCGGCCTGCCACGCCTAGGAAAAAACTTTCACTAGACGACAGACTGGGTTTACAAAGATCTACAGGACAAAAATCACAAGCCAAAAAGAAAGGAGTCACTCAAAAGTTGTAAGGCACATATTTAGAGCACAATATATCAAATCTCATTGTCATTGCAAAATCAGTTTGTACTATATAATAGTTGAAAAGGCCATGATGGATGCAATATTTGGTAGGTTATTATATTTTAGCGTCAGGTATTCAGTGATATATTTGGCCACACTTGGATGGACTTTAACTACCTTTAATACTCACACCTGATGTATATTTTTAGTGACTAAGATGCTAAAGCTCATGTAAAATGATGGGGACATTGTGCAATGGTTAAGAAAGAAACATTTCAAGAAAGTGTGGGTTAATTGTAATCAATATTTTTATCACAATTTCTAGCAATAGCATTGAAATTAAATATTTTCAGGAGTTACTGTTAATTTTTAGGATCACTAGGTTTCTGCAGAGGTCCGCATGCAGCCATGACTTTTGTGGCGTGCGGACTATGAGCCAGAAGAAATAATAATAAGTAAATCAAGGCAATAAATTGGCTGTGCACGCAATGGGTTTTTAGTATGGTATCCCTTGGGTTTACTAAATACAGTGACTAAATACAGTGACCTACACAGGGTGACCACCCTGTGTAGGTCAGTTCAAACTGTGCAAGAATCACAATGGGTCCCCCTTGTTACCTATATAGCTGTCTTCGATCAAACCTCTATGTGCAATTAAATGGGCCCATCATATAACACACTAACAATTTCCAGCCCACATCATCCCTATATGTGAATGTTAAAAAAACTGCATTCTTACAGCCATAATGTGTAAAATATTTTTGATAACGTCAACTCTTTGGGAATTTTAATTGCAATACTTAAATGTATTTCAAATGTGTGTCTGTGTACACAGTCATTGAACAATTTAAAAGAAATATATGTTCATTTGCATTGGGACAAGTGGTACCTATTCACAAAAAACACACACTTCTACATAGTCTAAAATAAATTTTAATGCTTCTCATTGTTTAGTTTTTGGTTAAAAAACATACAGAGTATTAAAATGTTTGAAATTCATCACAGAGTAAAAGCACAACTCAACAAATTATCTAGATGTTTTAAAAAAAGACAGCTCAATTTTTAAACTAAATTGATGCCAGTCAGAGTTCAGAATGTTTTGTTTTATTAAAGATATATAAAAACATCAATAGTTAAAAATATTAATTAAGGCACTAAACTGTGTTTTTTATCAGAATCACAGTTTTTTATTAAATGCTTTTAGTGGTGCAGCAGATGTAAACTTGTTTTAGCACCTTATTTAAACAAAAACAGGAATCACTTTTTTTTTTTTAAACAGACACACCTTAGCAGTCAACTGCTTTGCAGTACCTCCACCAACCTCATTTTCAAACACAAATATTTTGTCAAAACCCAAGAAAGAAGCAAGAAACAGATTGTAGTCACATTACCACCTATTTACTTACTGAAACCTACACTCCAAAGAAACTTTCCAATGATTTAGAGGTGTAAAACCATTAGGTACCAAGCTGTGGAGGTCCAAAAGTGCCACAATAAATAAAAAGCAAAATCTTTAAATTATTACTTTACTGTGTCTACATTTATTTGAAAGTGTTGAGAAATGCACAAATAGTGCATTTAATGTATAGTTATATCAATATGTCAATAAATATATCTATTTCATTAACAGAAAATATAAACATCTAACTCTGTATTTAATTATTTCTAGGTTGCATGCTGCAGCACATCATCAGCAGTCAGTGGGCGGGGCTAACAAAGCTCTTTTCAATATAATTGGTGTTGACTAATGGGTAGGTTAACCAGTCAGAAATGTGGATCTCACTGATGAGCGAGAGTGACTATTTAAACCAGGGGTTCCCAAAGTGGGGGTCTGGTCCCCCCAGGGGGTTGCGAGACACCAAGTAGAGGGTTGCTAGATGATTTTCAAAATCATCATAATGTGACCCCTGAGGTATATGGATGGCCAAAAGGGACATTTTAAATAAATAAATATATTATGAAAAAAATGTATGAGAATGTAAATAAATAAATGTACCATTAAATTATGAAATGTACAAAGATTTGTGTTCCATTAAATAATTAAATGTAATAAAAAAAATTCATTTAAAAATACTTATATTTGTTTACTCTCTCTATATATATTTCTATATAAACTATTTTATGGTACCTTCCAGCACATAAAACATAAAATAGATGTATATATTCTGATTATATTTTCAAAAAGTAATGACTTTGAATTTCACATTTATTATTTAATGATGGATTCAATAAATGTTTATCGATTTGTATAGTTATTGATAAATTAATATATTTATTTTTCTGTTTTGTTTAACTTTGAATTTGAAAAAAGTATAAATAACTGTTTATTTATTTATTTGTAATTGCATTTTGGACCATTGGGCACTATGTACAGTGAAAGCATGAAACAGCAAGATTAAAATTTAATGCACAAAAATCACGAAGAAAATTAAAACTGTGAAAAAATACTGTTGGTGAAAATAGAAGTAATTTACCATAAGCAGAAAAATCCCACTAAATTTTACACCACCAATCCTTAGACATGAGACATGCATACAATCTTACACATAAAGCATCATTTAATTAAGTCAAGCAGGATGCCCCAACAAATAAGAAACATTTTAACAATCATCAGATTGTTTTTTTAGAGATTGTGACATCAGAGGTTTTGGTATTTCCGGTGTGTGCGATACTAAAGTAAGGGAAGACTTTCTCATTGAAAGTGTCTGTGTAAGTGCAGATAAGAGACATGTCTTCAGGGTCGTAGAAGGACACCTCCCCTCCGTCATAGTCCAGCTGGACTCTGATCCTATGGATACTCTTCTTGTCTGTGACAGCCTTACCATCACTATCAGTGTATGTCCCACTGCCATGCCATAAACACCACACACCAAATTTAGGTGAAGCATAATAGTATCTCTTCCTGTCCGCAGACTCTTTAACCAAACCCACATTCCAGGCAGGATGATCTCCAACCTCCACCTCCCAGCTGTGTTTCCCTGAGCTGAAGCCCTCAGAACCAAAAACATTGGCATAATAAAAATTTCTCTCTGGATTATCAGGGAGCTGCTGCCATGTGTCTCCTTGTCTGACACTGGTCAGATCATCAGACAGATGGAGTCTGGGGTGTGCCGTGTTTGGGTCCAGAATAACAGGACTGAAGTGGATCTTCTCCTTCATCTTCTCCCAGACTCTGAAGGACAGGTTGCCCAGGTGTTTGGCCACATCTATTAGAGCTCCTGAGACCAGCTGTGGATCTGACAGTGAGTTCTGGGCTCTGGTTCTGCTCTGAGTGGCTTTATAACTGCTGAGGAACGACATGTTGTCTTTCTGTAGGTCTTCTTCAACAGCAGAGATACTGTCTGACAGAGAGGAGATCTGCTCCTGAATCCTCTTCATCTCTCTGATGATAGTCTTCCCCTTCTGATCCTCTTCCTCCCTCAGAGCTGCCAGTCTGGACTCCTCTTCCTCTTTCAGGAACTGGTGGAGCTTGTTGAACTCTGCTCTGATCTGTCTCTCTGTGGACAACACCTGCTTCTTGGAGTGTTGAATCACATCATCGTATGTTTTCTCCACCTGTTTGTGTTTGTTCCTCTTGTCCTGCAGAGACTTTAAGTCAGATTTCAGCTGCTCCTTCAGCTCACTGAGTGTGGGATCCTGATGGAGAGAAACTTCACTGAGAGGACACTCGGCCTTCTTCTCATTCCCACAGAATAAATAAGGATCTTCTGGACGTTTATTACAAACCAGTTCTAACTTCTTCTCTGGTTTCTCCTGATCAACCAAATCAAATTCCTGTATTTTAACAAAAGAGTCAGCCAGTTCCTTTAGCATAGCATTTACTGGAAGCGTCTCCTTAGAAGATCTTCTTTTACAGATGGGACAGTTCTTGTTTTCAGTTTGTTCCCAGAATGTCTGCAGGCAGCTTGAACAGAAGCTGTGGTTGCAGCTCAGAGACACAGGATCTCTGAAAGTCTCTGAACACACATGGCAGCTCAGGAAACTTTCCAAAAGAGCTCTCTCTGCCATTTTCTTCTCAAAGTCTTAAAAATAGGACTCACCATATAACTTTCATCACCCTTCCACTCTTCTTGCAAAGATTGTTTCTCCAACGGAGATCTCACAGCATGTAATGATGCTTCACAGCCAAGGAACGGCTTTGAAAACTGCTTTCGTTCTATTTACCTATTAAGTGTGTGTACCAGTCAGACAAGAAGTGTCATTTAGCGTGAGGTCTCTGTAAACCTGTTCAGTAAATATTTACCGCATCACCAGTCATGAAAAGTTACTTTAATACTAGTTAATCAAAATCCCTTAATTTGGATTACCATATATTCTGGAAATACATCAGAGAGGTTATTGCATTTAGTTTACTTAAGTCTCATTGTTTGCTTATCTGCCATAATCCATAAGGATTTATCTTTTTTACTTTTTCCTATGTTAAGTGCAAAGACAGTTTGACATCCAAGCACTGAATAACAGGGAAGATCAAAAGCCACACTATCTGGTCCTTATTGTAAGGATTTGTTTATATTGAGGGTTTTTTAATTACAGACTCAGTTTAAAGTGAGCTGACAGTGGGCACAGATATATAAACCTTTTGATGTCTATTATTAGTATCAAACATATCTAAAACTGCTTTGGGTTTATAGGGCACTTTTTGGAGGTCTTTCATGACCCACTAAGGTCATCTGGGATAATATCTAGGAAGTCCTGGGTCCTATATTGTAAAGGAGCTTTAACATATCAGAATCTTTTTTGAGAGATGTGGCTTAACTAAAGCAAACATTGAAGGCATTTAGGCAGAACAACAAAGCTGTTTATTGGCTTTGTGAAACAGCCCACAGTTACTGACCCTGGATATTTCTCCACTCATGTAAAACATGTGGGGTTAGAATGAAAGGACCAATCACAATGAAGAGGCGGGGACAAAGCTGGCCACAAATAAAACAACCAGCGAACGCACAGATGAATGCAGTCATCAATATAATGAGCCAAACTATTAAAGCATGAATTTATCCAACTTCCTCTCATTGCAAATGTTAGTGCATTAAAGGCTGCAGGTATCCCCTGTTGGAAATTAAAGACAGTTTTACTCTTAATGTCTGTGTAGCAACCCTATTTTAAATTTTCTTGGCACTAAATGATTTATAGAGATAAAACCTATTCTTCTCAGCAGGGGGAGCTGTTGTAGTCAGTCAGTCATTGCCTATCTCCTGCAGTCTATGGGCGAGAGGCGGTGTACACCCTGGACAGGTCGCCAGTCCATCGCAGGGCAACACACAAACATTCATGCACCTAAGGGGTATGACAAATGTTTCAGGAGAAAGAAACCTTTGAAATTTGCAGCTTTGGATCAGCATCAGTATTAAATGGACTAATATAACTGCCTGCTGGGTTCTTACTGTAATTTGAAGGTCAGTGAACTACAGAGTTTTTCTTCAACAACCATAGAAAATAAATAAATGTGTAGAAGAAATAAATAAACTTTAATAAACAACCAACAAAGATCATTTTCAGCAGCAGGTTGAATATTAAGGAAATAAGTTTTACATTGAGGAATAGAAAAATCATCATATCAGTGAGCAGAACCAGTCAGTGAGATAACTGGACCTGAATATTTATTTCCAGAGGTTTCCTGCTAAAGTGAATCATTACAACAATTAAAAACAAGACTGAGAAGAAAACCCAGTTAAGAAATCTAAGTTCTTTGTGTCCTTTCTGAACTTCTGTTCACAGTTTTTATAAAACAGTTAGAAACAAACTAAAAATAATAATTTCCAATAATATGTTTATATTTAATATTTAATTAAATAACTTTGGGTCTGTAAGGTACTGTCCCATGAATACCAGCCCAATATGGTGGTGGTATTAGAACAATAGATTAACAAATTTTACAATTGTAAAAACATTAAAAAGTCACTAAAGTCAAAGAAAGTCAAATAAATCTTTTAATACTGGTTTCAAAAAAGTAACAACAGACTTTTTAAATATCAAGATGTCAATTTATTTTTTTAGTAATCCATTTTATTAATTTCAAGTAAAAGTTTAAAAACCTTGAAAATGATTAAAGATGTTTATTAAGGATTGAAATAGAAAGTTGGTCTGACTGCAAATAGAATCACTGATCTAAAAATGCAAAATAATTCAGAGAATTGAAAAACACAAATTTGAACTTTAAAAATACATTTTAGTTTTCCAGATTTTGATATCAGACGTTTTAGCATCAGCAGCTTTTCCAACACTAAAACAAGGGAAGAGTTTCTCACTGAAAGTGTCTCTGTGAGTGTAGATGTGAGTCATGTCTTCAGAGTTGTAGAAGGACACCTCTCCCTTGTTATAGTCCAGCTGGACTCTGATCCTCTGGAGACTCTTCTTCACCTTGAGAGTTTTACTATAACCATTAGTGTATTTTCCTTCACGATGCAGTAAACACCAGATTCCATGTTCTGGTGAAGCCTGTCTCTCTCCCTTCCTGTCAATATTCTTTTTAACCAAACCCACATTCCAGACAGGATGATCTCCAACCTCCACCTCCCAGCTGTGTTTCCCTGAGCTGAAGCCCTCAGATCCAAAAACAGTGATATGCCTAGTGTTTCTCTCTGGATTATCAACAAGCTGCTGCTCTGCGTCTCCACGTCTCACACTGGTCAGATCATCAGACAGATAGAGCTCAGGGTGTGCAGTGTTTGGGTCCAGAATGACAGGACTGAAGTGGACCTTCTCCTTCATCTTCTCCCAGACTCTGAAGGACAGGTTGCCCAGGTGTTTGGCCACATCTATCAGAGCTCCTGAGACCAGCTGTGGATCTGACAGTGAGTTCTGGGCTCTGGTTCTGCTCTGAGTGGCTTTATAACTGCTGAGGAACGACACGTTGTCTTTCTGCAGGTCTTCTTCAACAGCAGAGATACTGTTTGACAGAGAGGAGATCTGCTCCTGAATCCTCTTCATCTCTCTGATGATAGTCTTCCCCTTCTGCTCCTCTTCCTCCCTCAGAGCTGCCAGTCTGGACTCCTCTTCCTCTTTCAGGAACTGGTGGAGCTTGTTGAACTCTGCTCTGATCTGTCTGTCTGTGGACAACACCTGCTCCTTGGAGTGTTGAATCACATCATCATATGTTTCCTCCACCTGTTTGTGTTTGTTCCTCTTGTCCTGCAGAGACTTTAAGTCAGATTTCAGCTGCTCCTTCAGCTCACTGACTGCTTGTTCTATAGGAACCACTTTGTGACTCTGGTGGAGAGAAAACTCACAGACAGGACACACAGCTCTCTGCTCGTCTTTACAGAACAGTTTAGGGTCTTCTTGGTGTTTACTGCAGACCACCATCAGCTTCTCTTCTCCTTTTTCTGTCTCAGATGATCCAGATTTCTGTCTTTCTGTAAAAGAATCACCCAGTTCCTTCAGTGTGAAATTAACAGGTGGAAATTCTTTAGAATATCTTCTTTTACAGATGGGACAGTTCTTGTTTTCAGTTTGTTCCCAGAATTTCTGCAGGCAGCTTGAACAGAAGCTGTGGTTGCAGCTCAGAGACACAGGATCTCTGAAAGTCTCTGAACACACATGGCAGCTCAGATAACTTTCCAGCAGAGCTCTCTCTGCCATTTTGTAATGAATTATTTTATGAACAAAAATCACCAAAAATTTCAGCTGCTTCTTCTTAAAATCATCCAAATAATTATTTGTTTTTCAGCCGAGCTCCAACACCCAGTAATGGCGTCTCAGATTAGGTAAATAACGTCTAAAAATACTTTCTGTAATTTAACCTGCCAGTCACATGTTAAATCAAAAAATCTGCGGTGTCAGGTTGTCTCCAGCAGGTGGTGCTGTTGGAACATCTTTCAAAGCTGAAGGTTGGTTCTTGTTTTTGAAAATGTTAGTCATGATGAGGATAAAAGCTGAACACACATGACAGCTCAGGTAACTTTCAAAAAGGCGATTTTTCTCCGTTCTGCCATTTTGTAATTAATTATTTTAAGAACAACACTCACCAAAATTTCAGCTGCTTCTTTTTAAAATTATCCAAATATATGTTGTTTTTCAGCAATTCTAAAGGCGTCTCAGCTCCGATCAACAAAGTCTAAAATTACTTTCTGTAGTTGGACCCTTCAGTCACATGTGAAATCAAATAATCTGCGGTGTCAGTTTGTTTGGAACATCTTTGAAAGCTGAACATTTTTTCTTCTTTTTGAAAATGTTACAGTCATAATGAGGATAATTCTTACAAGTTTGTAATAAAACCTTTTCTTTTTGAACAGTTGGAAAACCTGACTCTTTACTTTCTCACTGTCTGCTTTTTTCAATTCAACATAAAGTAAACATTCATTCATTCATCTTCTATACCTCTTATTCCATAGTGGGTCACGGGGGAGCTGGTGCCTATCTCCATCAGTCTATGGGCGAGAGGCGGGGTATGCCCTGGACAGGTCGCAAATCCATGGCAGGTCAAAATATACAAATAAATTAATAAATATTTTCAGTCTTGTGTAAGATTAAAGAGTGAAAATACTCCCACATCAGAGTATTTAGATGAAAGTATGTTACACAACATTGACCATATTAGGCCTAAAAATTATTTTAGTCATTATCTGATGTTATTTATTGATCCTTCCTCAGATTGATAAAGAAGCTGTGATCCTCCAAATCAGAATCAGAATCAGAATCCATCAGTTAAGATGGATATTTATCGCAAAACAGTCACAGGATATTTTCTAAGAAATATATGAAGATGAAAAGATGATGAAGAAGAACAGGATTCAAAATCAAACCAGAGAAAATTCTGTTCAATTATTCCTTCAATCAGAACTTGAAATAAATGCGAAAACCATCCTGTTTATTTTATACTGTCTTTACTTGCTTTCATTGACACATTCATTAATAAATTCAGATCTACAGAGCTAAGAAGTCTCAATGATCAAGGTGAGAGGAATAAAACAGTTCAGGTTTTATAAATGAGGCTTTTCAGTTCTTCTTCCAATATTTGAAGGTCAGATTGTTTCTTTTCATCATCAGAGTGTTTCTAGCCTTCAAGCTCTGCAGCAGCATCACTGTTACAAATGTTTGCTTCTGATCATCAACCTGCAGTTTTATTTATAGAAATAATGACTTCAGTCTCACAAAGCGCTTTAAGAAAGTTATATTTTCTCTGCTCCTTCATGACTGTTTACAACTAAAACCATATTTGTATTTAAGGAATTCATCCTGTGCTAGAAGAAAAATTATAATATTAATCCTTGAGGTCGCTGGTATGAGGCAGTTGTGGTCCCATCATTCAAATAATAACAGTCATGGGCACTTACTGTATAAATATAAATACACTGCTCAAAAAAATAAAGGGAACACTTAAACAACACAATATAACTCCAAACAATCAATTTCACAGCTGTTGGAAAAATGGAAAAGACAACAGGGGGAAATCTTTGGTGATTAGCAAGACACACTCAATAAAGGAGTGGTTCTGCAGGTGGGGACCTCAGACCACTTCTCAGTACCTATGCTTTCTGGCTGATGTTTTGGTCCCTTTTGAAAAATGTTGGTGGTGCTTTCACACTCGTGGTAGCATGAGACGGACTCTACAACCCACACAAGTGGCTCAGGTAGTGCAGCTCATCCAGGATGGCACATCAATGTGAACTGTGGCAAGAAGGTTTGCTGTGTCTGTCAGCGTAGTGTCCAGAGCCTGGAGGTGCTACCAGAAGACAGGGCAGTACACCAGGAGACGTGGAGGAGGCCGTAGGAGGGCAACAACCCAGCAGCAGGACCGCTACCTCTGACTTTGTGCAAGGAGGAACAGGAGGAGCACTGCCAGAGCCCTGCAAAATGACCTCCAGCAGACCACAAATGTGCATGTGTCTGCACAAATGGTTAGAAACCGACTCCATGAGGATGGTATGAGAGCCCAACGTCCACAAATGGGGGTTGTGCTCACAGCCCAACACCGTGCAGGACGCTTGGCATTTGCCAGAGAACACCAGGATTGGCAAATTTGCCACTGGCGCCCTGTGCTCTTCACAGATGAAAGCAGGTTCACACTAAGCACATGTGACAGACGTGACAGAGTCTGGAGACACCGTGGAGAGCGATCTGCTGCCTGCAACATCCTTCAGCATGACCAGTTTGGCAGTGGGTCAGTAATTGTGTGGGGTGGCATTTCTTTGGAGGGCCGAGATGAGATCCTCAGACCCCTTGTGAGACCATATGCTGGTGCGGTTGGCCCTGTGGTCCTCCTAAAGCAGAACAATGCTCTAGCATTGTTCTGCTTTAGGAGGACCACAGGGCCTCATGTGGCTGGAGTGCCCAGGCATTGTAGGGAGGTCATACAGGCACGTGGAGGCCACACACAATACTGAGCCTCATTTTGACTTGTTTTAAGGACATTACATCAAAATTGGATCAGCCTGTAGTGTGTTTTTCCAATTTAATTTTGTGTGTGACTCCAAATCCAGGCCTCCATTGGTTAATAAATTTGATTTCCATTGATGATTTTTGTGTGATTTTGTTGTCAGCACATTCAACTTTGTACAGAACAAAGTATTCAAAGAGAATATTTCATTCATTCAGATCTAGGATGTGTTATTTGAGTGTTCCCTTAATTATTTTGAGCAGTGTGTATGCATGTAGCCAATCAGTATGAAGTCAACTAAGTGGAGCCACATATTACCGTAGCCAGCCGTTTTACTGAGGAAGGAAATCTGGCCTCCCAAAACAACCCTCTACAAAAAGGTGACGTCAGTTTTTTTTGGAGAATGGACATATGTAGCAATAGCAACAAGTTTATACAGTGATGTCACCACCCCTTTAACATCTTTAAACTGGAAGAGTATGCATTGAAATTGGAGTCTGAGATTTGTTTTATGGACCATTTCTTCTGCTCAGCACTCATTATCTGTTACACATCATCTATTTTACGCTGAAAGACAAATAAATTAAAGCACATTTGTCCAAATAATTCTCTACACTTTGTGAAAACAACCTTTTAAAACCAAACCCTGGAACCTGCCACCAGCTCAGTTTATCAAATGGGACCAACTTTACTCTCTAAATTCTAATAACTCTTTGGCTTCAGATCTCCTCTCTTTGGATTCACTGAATGATCTCAGTATTAAATGTAAAGATGTTTAACCAGGATGAAAGCATGTTTATGACAATCAGTGATGGATATTGACACCTGACACAGTTTGAGCTTTATCATCCTCCAACATGAAAGAGCTGCAGGAGCTCTGCAGGCTGCACAGAGCCAGAACATGAAGACTCTGGACCAAGTTCTGTTCTGGATCCAGTTTTCTGGGAGACAAAACAGAGCTGCTCAGTAAAAGACAGAGTGGTAGAAAAAAATCAGAAAAAAAAGAGATTAATGTCTAATATGAATATCTTTTCACACCAGCAGCAGACATTTAAAAACTCTAAAGAAAACATGCAAAATATAGAATATACTGCCTTTTTCAGGGAGTACAGCCTGGTTGGCATCCCCCCAGGTCTTCCAGGGGCCATGGGGCATCCAGTGAGGCATTGGGGCCGGTGGTTGGATTTTTTCACCCCAAAACAGCACAGCTACGCTGGGGGTTCCCCTCAGGCCCCTCCTGTGTCAGAGAGAGGTCGTGTAAACGGATGCGTCCTCCACGGGCACAGGGGATGTGGTCCCCCAAGCAGGGCAGGAAGCACATCAATCTCATGGAGCTGCTGGCAGTGTTCCTGGCTCTTCTGAGCTTTCTTTCTGGATTGCAGGACAGGCATGTCAGTCATCAATGCCTGACCAGGTCATGGAAGCTGCTGAACTTGACTCACTGGTGGCTTACCTGGGCTGCCCTGCACTTTGCCAACCTCAGGGCAGCATACATTCCAGGCCCACAGAACACATCTGTGGATTTTCTGTCTCGTCAGAATCCGCTTCTGGGAGAACGGATGCTTGATCCATTGGTGGAGTTGTATCTGGCAGACCTTCGGCAGAGGGGTGGTCAACCTTTTTGCCTCCAGGGAGGTGGTTCACTGTCCCCTTTGGTTCTCCCTGACGAACTGCACCAGTACTTTGGGCCACGATGCGCTGGCGCATGATTGGCCCTATGCTCTCCTTCACGTCTTTTCCACTGTTCAACCTGATCTTTCAGACTCTCCTGAGAGGAGGAGGGGCATAGGGTCCTGTGGGTGTCCCCCTTCTGGCC
Source organism: Girardinichthys multiradiatus (assembly GCF_021462225.1). NCBI lineage: Eukaryota > Metazoa > Chordata > Actinopteri > Cyprinodontiformes > Goodeidae > Girardinichthys > Girardinichthys multiradiatus. The sequence continues at coordinate 45,526,597 of NC_061805.1, forward strand.
AGCAAGGACTTAGTTTAATCTGCTGCGTAGGCTTTGCTCTGGCTAACTGATGTTCCTCCCCTCCAGGAGAACCTCCTGTCACAGCTGGGGTGTTGGATTCTCCAGCCCGACCAAGGTCACCTCCAACTATAGGTTTGGCACCTGCAGGACCTGGCTCCTCCTTCTCCCGATATGGTGGGGAGGTAAGCCGCACGAGGGCTAGTTCGTGGGCACTGTCCACACATGCTGTCTATGCAAAGTGGGTGGTGTTCGACGATTGGTGCCGGGGTGATAGATAGAACGAAACCTATGACTGTAACTATGGTTCTGTGAATCCCGGATGACTGCATTAGCGCTTGGTACACCAGATTCCTCATGCTCGCGAGACGTAGGAGGGACTGAGCTTCCGTGTCATGTGACTATATAGACTCATGTTGGTCACTGGTAGGTCACGGGTGACTTTTTTGCCATTAGTACTAGACCTGATCAGTCAGTGCTTGAAGCACTACCTTTGGTGGTCATATGAGATTCATAGAACCATAGTTACTGTTGTAACTTTTATTCCCACTCATCTATGTTAATTAGCCTCGCTCCTTCAGTTGCTCTGCATTCTCCATACCACCAGCTGCTCCAAATTTCACCTTATTATATCTTATTGTTCAATGGTCATTTCTCCACCCTGCCTCTGTATTTATACTTTTTGGTTTTCATTAATCACCACTGGCTCTTACCGTTGGTTTACCTGCTCCATATCTGAAAGGCTGCCTGTTTTCCATGTCCTTTACTTGCCAGTTAGTTTACCTTTTCAGTTATTATAGAAGGACTTCAGCTTACCTTGTGGCTCCCATACTCTAGTCTGCATGTTGGTCCTACAAACACCTAGCCCTGTTTGACAGCAACTAGTTATATTTCCTCAGTTACTTTTGCTTGAGTAATCTTTTGAAAAAAAAAATACTTTTAGGAGTACAGTGCACTGTAACGTTTATTGCTACTTAAGTAATTGTTATAGTTTTCCACTTATTGTGGAAGGTGATGATCCGGGCTTTGAAGGGAGGAATGGAGTCCTTGGTGCCAGTCAGAGTGGTGGGGTGTTTCAATTTGTTGGAGGGCAGACAGGGTTTTCCAGAGGAAGAAGCTAATGAGGAGGATTGGGTGTGCTGGACATGGAAACAGAGATCAAGGAGGTTATTATTCTGCTGAACTGAGCCAGAGTGCTTGAGCTTTGTCGAGGAGAAGAACCAGGAAGCTTCCAGGGGATTACCTTTAAAAAGGTGAAAGAGTGGTCAGGGCTAGGTTTCTCAAAAAACACAGTTTGCAGTCAAAGAGGTCACACGAAGGGCTAGAGGTACCACTAATAAATAATTAGAAATCCATTATTCCAAAAATTAAAAAGGCAACAAATGAAAGTTCCTTAACTAATTAAAATAAAACCAAAAACCCAGCTCTTGCTATTAGCCATTTTACTTTCAATTTTTTTTGTCACAGGAAAATTGTCTTGGGAAAATTTGTCACGGGAAAATTTTAAATCTCTCTGTGGCCATAATCTAACTTTATTAAAGCTTGACATTATCTCTGTGTCTGACTTTCCTCTGTGAATAAAGTGAGTAAAATCTGATAAAAAGTACTGATTCTGGTTCTGAGCTCAAAGCTCAGGGTCCCCCCCCCCACCATTCCACCATATCAAAGCCATAGGTTATAATTAGTCCTTGTTTGCAGACAGCAGCAGCAATAGCACCAGACAAAAAGGCAAAACTACTCCTGAGTTGTACAAAAGTACAAAAGGACTGAGAAAGATCAGGTTTCGGCCATGTGACACTGAGGAATCTCAGACCTGCACTACTGATTAAACATTGCACTGTCAGAACACTTATTGCAGGTATGCTACTGCAGGGTAATACACACACTCTTTGCTGAATTTCATACTGTGAGTAAAATGGAAATAAAGAATGGGCATGAATGGTCTGAAGGTAACGGCAGACTTTGCAAAGTCACTGTAGGTCGATTAAAGCTTCAGAAATGCACCTTCAGACACTAATGAGTGTATATTTCATCAAAAGTATAATAGGTTGGATGTTAATACTTACAGTCATTGAAAAAACTAAGTACAATCCCTAACCCCCTGATTATCCACAACAACCAGAAGTAGCTGTTTTCTACCTGACTTTATCAGTCTCTCACATCACTGGGGATGAGTTCTGGCCCACTGTTCTTTACAGCATTTCTTCAGTTCCCAGCTTGGGTCATGCTTCAGCTGTTGCACAGATGGACTCAGATTTAACTAAAATGCTTTAGTATAAGGAGGGGTTCATGGTCCAAATCCTGTCACTGTAAAACAAATCAAAATTCCTCCACCACCATGCTTGGCTGTTCAATTCAATTCAATTCAATTCAGTTTATTTATATAGAGCCAATTCACAACATATGTTGTCTCAAGGCACTTCACAAAAGTAAGGTACATACAATCCAATTAATCATAACCATTGAACAGTGCAGTCAGATTCAGTTATTATTCAAATTGGATAAAAACTTTTTTTATCTAAGGAAACCAAGCAGATTGCATTGAGTCAGAGACTTGTAGCATTCACTCCTCCTGGATGAGCATGTAGCGACAGTGGAGAGGAAAAACTCCCTTTTAACAGGAAGAGACCTCCAGCAGAACCAGGCTCAGTGTGAGCGGCCATCTGCCACGACCGACTGAGAGTTTGAGAGAACAGAGTATAATCACGGCAGAATTAAATGTGCACCTCAACTCTCCTGTTTCCACCAGAACTGTCCATCGGGAGCTCCACAGAGTCAATATACACGGCCGGGCTGCTATAGCCAAACCTTTGGTCACTCATGCCAATGTCAAACATCGGTTTCAATGGTGCAAGGAGCGCAAATCTTGGGCTGTGGACAATGTGAAACATGTACTGTTCTCTGATGAGTCCACCTTTACTGTTTTCCCCACATCCGGGAGAGTTACGGTGTGGAGAAGCCCCAAAGAAGCGTACCACCCAGACTGTTGCATGCCCAGAGTGAAGCATGGGGGTGGATCAGTGATGGTTTGGGTTGCCATATCATGGCATTCCCTTGGCCCAATACTTGTGCTAGATGGGCGCGTCACTGCCAAGGACTCCCGAACCATTCTTGAGGACCATGTGCATCCAATGGTTCAAACATTGTATCCTGAAGGCGGTGCCGTGTATCAGGATGACAATGCACCAATACACACTGCAAGACTGGTGAAAGATTGGTTTGATGAACATGAAAGTGAAGTTGAACATCTCCCATGGCCTGCACATTCACCAGATCTAAATATTATTGAGCCACTTTGGGGTGTTTTGGAGGAGCGAGTCAAGAAACGTTTTCCTCCACCAGTATCACGTAGTGACCTGGCCACTATCCTGCAAGAAGAATGGCTTAAAATCCCTCTGACCACTGTGCAGGACTTGTATATGTCATTCCCAAGATGAATTGACGCTGTATTGGCCGCAAAAGGAGGCCCTACACCATACTAATAAATTATTGTGGTCTAAAACCAGATGTTTCAGTTTCACTGTCCAACCCCTGTATATCTTTATAAATGTCTATGAACACGGTTGTAAAAATTGAGCTTTGAGCAGACATGTCCGGCAGCCATCCTTTAAGTCAAGTACACGCAGCTATGCTTTGCCCTTTATAAGATACAATAAGTACCGAGTATTTAACGGTTGTAATTATCAAAGGCATTGAGCCACAGTTGCAAGACATCTCTGGTCTTCGATTCATTAATGAGGATTTTGGTTAAGAAATTAATTTTGTCAAATTATTTTTGCTAATTATAATTCTTGATAAATATTAATTAATCGATAATAATAATTCCAACAACATGCCTCTGTTAGAATAAGAGCTTTTACAGTGTTTGTTCAGCCTGTGTTTTGTTGTTATATCATCTAAACCAGTTATTCCTAAATCTTCAGCTTCTGACCCACAAACCAACAGGAAGAGACTCATGACCCCCAACTAGTGACTGAGTATAAAACTGATCCAATTAAACAAGGATATAATGACAGGACAAGCAGCATCAACGGCCAACATATTGCTTTCATCTATTTGTAAAGTTAGTTTTATTATTTATGTCAGAAATATGCTTTTTTTATTAATGAAGAGGATCTACAGACCCCACTGGGAACCACTGATCTGAGCAACAGCTTTAAAGTTTGATATAAAGTCCTCTGAACCTTCAAAGAAGTCATTACCATGGTAACAGACCTGAACATCAGTTCATGTTCCTGCTGAAGATGCATCATGAGCTGCTGATGGATTTCCTTAGAGCTTCATGTTTCTTTATGCTCCTTTTTGTTTTGTTTTTTTCTCATTTCATCATGTTGGTTCATGTTAAACTATTTATGACTTAGTAACTCAAAGCTGTTATGAAGGATAATATCCTCACAGATAACAGTATTTCATGGATCCACTGTTTCTGCTTTTCCTTTATTTGTGTCTCTTTTAGAATTCAGTCACATCAATAATTTAAACTTCTGGAGATTTCTTCCTGATCTGGAATAAAATCAATGTTTACAATCTTATCTCTTAAACTCACTCATTTTTAATATTCCTTCACCTTTCTCTTCCAATTTAACACAAACTGCCTTTTTTTATATTTTGAAATTACATTAAAAAAGACACTGAATAAAGAAATCCTTTTATACAGGTTTCACAAAAGTAATAACAGACTTCTCAAATGATATCAAGACGTGATGATTTTACATTTATTTTTTCAGTAATCCATTTCTATTGTTAATTTCAAATAAAAGTTTAAAAACCTTGAAAATAATTAAAGATGTTCAGTAAGGATTTAAAAAGAAAGTTGGTCTGACTGAAAATAGAAACACTGATTTAAAAATGCAAAATATTCAGATAAATTAAAAACACAACTTTGAACTTTAAAAAGAGATCTTAGTTTGACAGATTTTCAGATTAGAAGTTTTAGCATCAGCAGCTTTTCCTACATTGAAGTATGAGAAGAGTTTCTCAGTGAAAGTGTCTCTGTGAGTGTAGATGTGACTCATGTCTTCAGAGTCAAAGAAGGTCACCTCCCCCCTGTTATAGTCCAGCTGGACTTTGATCCTCTGAAGACTCTTCTTCAGTATCAGAGTCTTACCAACACAATCAGCGTATTTTCCATCACCATGCCATAAACACCAGATTCCAAATTCTGGTGAAGCAAATGCTTCTCCCTTCCTGTTAACAGACTCTTTAACCAAACCCACACTCCAGACAGGATGATCTCCAACTTCCACCTCCCAGCTGTGATTCCCTGAGCTGAAGCCCTCAGAACCAAAAACATTTGAGTAATTAGTGTTTCTCTCTGGATTATCAGGAAGTTGCTGCTCTGCGTCTCCACGTCTCACACTGGTCAGATCATCAGACAGATGGAGCCTTCTGTTTGCAGTGTTTGGGTCCAGAATAACAGGACTGAAGTGGACCTTCTCCTTCATCTTCTCCCAGACTCTGAAGGACAGGTTGCCCAGGTGTTTGGCCACATCTATCAGAGCTCCTGAGACCAGCTGTGGATCTGACAGTGAGTTCTGGGCTCTGGTTCTGCTCTGAGTGGCTTTATAACTGCTGAGGAACGACATGTTGTCTTTCTGCAGGTCTTCTTCAACAGCAAAGATACTGTCTGACAGAGAGGAGATCTGCTCCTGAATCCTCTTCATCTCTCTGATGATAGTCTTCCCCTTCTGCTCCTCTTCCTCCCTCAGAGCTGCCAGTCTGGACTCCTCTTCCTCTTTCAGGAACTGGTGGAGCTTGTTGAACTCTGCTCTGATCTGTCTCTCTGTGGACAACACCTGATCCTTGGAGTGTTGAATCACATCATCGTATGTTTTCTCCACCTGTTTGTGTTTGTTCCTCTTGTCCTGCAGAGACTTTAAGTCAGATTTCAGCTGCTCCTTCAGCTCACTGACTGCTTGTTCTATAGGAACCACTTTGTGATTCTGGTGGATAGAAAACTCACAGACAGGACACACAGCTCTCTGCTCGTCTTCACAGAACCAATAAGGAACCTCTGAGTGTTTCTCACACACCACTTCCTTCTGTTTCTGCTTTTCTTTTTCCATCTCAGTTAAAGCTTCATTCTGCTTCTCAACAAATGAAGCAAGTTCTTTGAGAGAGATGTTGTTGGATGGATTTTCCTTTGACCATCTCTTACAGATGGGACAGTTCTTGTTTTCAGTTTGTTCCCAGAATTTCTGCAGGCAGCTTGAACAGAAGCTGTGGTTGCAGCTCAGAGACACTGCATCTCTGAAAGTCTCTGAACACACATGGCAGCTCAGGTAACTTTCCAAAAGAGCTCTCTCAGCCATTTTATAATTAATTATTTCATCAGCAAGACTCACCAAACTTTTCAACTGCTTCTTCTTAAAATCATCAAGATACTTCCTTGTTTTTCAGCAGAGATCTAACATGCAGTAATGGCGTCTCAGCTCATTTCAATGACGTCCGAATCACGTGTTAAATCAAACAATCTGTTGTTTCCGTTTTTCTCCAGCAGGTGGTGCTGGATCATGTAGCAGATTTTGGCAAAATTGTAATAAAATTGTTTTTCTTTTTATACAGTTGAGAAACAACTTGACTATTTACTTTCTCACTGTTTGCCTTTTTCAATTTAACATAATGTAAACAAAGAAATATTTTTTCAAGTCTTTTGTAAGATCAACGAGTGAAGATATCCATATGAGAGTATTTTGTTAAAAGTATGTTACACATAATTGACCATATTAGGTTGGCAAACTATTTTAGTCATTATCTGTTGATGTTATTTTTATTCACATTGATAAAGAAGCTGTGATCCTTTAACTGAGTTATGCTGGAAATTTATCAAGAAACAGTCAGAATATTTTCTAATAAATATACGACGGTGAAAAGACAATAAAAAGGAACAGAAATTAAAATCAAATCCAGAGAAAATTGTCTGTTTATTCCTTCTATCATAACTTTAAAGAAATGTGATAAAAAACAATCCTGTCTAGTGTTTGTTTTTCACGTTCTTTTATTGAGTTTGTGAAAATATTCAGATCTTCCTCCTCTACAGTCACTCTGATTCTCAATGATCAAGGTGAGAGGAATCTTAGGTGTCAAGGAGGAATAAAATGGTTCAGGTGTTATAAACGAAGCTTTTCAGATGTTCTTGTAATATTTGAAGGTCAGATTGTTTCTTTTCATCATCAGAGTTTCCAGCCTTCATTATTCTCTGCAGCAGCATCACTGTTACAACTGTTTGCTTCTGACCATCAACCTGCAGTTTAGTTTATAATAAATGCCTTCAGTCTCACAAAGCGCTTCAAGAAAGTTAGATTTTCACTGTTCCTACATGACTGTTTACAACTAAAACTGTATTTGTGGTGTTATCATCAGAGGTTATTTTATGTAAAATCTTTTTGGAAGAGTGTGCATTGAGTGCATTGAGTCTGAGATTTGTTTTATGGACCGTTTCTTCTGCTCAGGTCTCATTATCTGTTGCACTTCATTTATTTTAATCTGAAATTACAAATAAATCACTGAACATTTGGGCAACTAATGCTCAACAATTTGTGAAAACAAGCTTTTAAAACCAAACTCTGGAATCTGCATCTGCCCACTTCACCAGATAGGACCGACTTTACTCTCTTAAGTTCTAAGAACTCTTTGAATTCACTGAATGATCTCAGTATTAAATGTAAAGTTGATGTTGAACCAGGATGAAAGCATGTTTCTGATCCCAATCAGTGCTGGACATTGACCCCTGTCACTGTGATATAACTTCCTGCAGTTTGAGCTTTATCATCCTCCTACAAGGCGCTGCAGGAGCTCTGCAGGCTCCACAGAAACCAAAACATGAGGACTCTGGACCGAGTTCTGTTCTGGATCCAGTTTTCTGTGAGACACAACAGAGCTGCTCAGTAAAAGACAGACTGGTAGAAAAAAATCACCACTGTGCTGCAATTAAACTATTGAGTTTGGGACACTGATGTGTTTTAACAGTAAAAATGAATATGAAGCATTTCATATGAATAAAACGGACAAATATAACTGCTTCCTGTGTTTGTTGGACTGTTTTAATGTGCTGAAAATCATTGAACTGCTACATTTTAATTCAACAGACAAACAGAATAATTAGTGTCTGAAATGAACTGACTGATCAAATCTGTGTCTCCATTCAATCAAATTCAGAGTATAACTGTACAGACAGCAGAGTCCAAGACTTTATACAGATGTGAGATCTGTTGTCTGTAAACAAATAAACCTGAGATGGTTCCTGTACCTGTTTGCTTCATTAATCCCCTGTCTTTATGTGGATATATATACAGATAGATATATGGGGCGACTGCGGCTCAGGTGGTAGGAGGGCTCGGTGGTCCCAATTGTATGCAAGCCTCACTTCTGTCAGTCTGCCCCAGGACAGCTGTGGCTACATTGTAGCTCACCACTGTGTGAATGTGTGTTTGAATGGGTAAATTAATGATTGTAGTGTAAAGCGCTTTGGGGTCTCTGGGGACTTGATAAAGCACTATACAAGTACAGACCATTAACCATATATTTTAAACATTAGTCTATATAATAATAAGTCATATGTGCTAGTACCTGTTAGTTTGTATTGTTTTATTTTATTTTATATTTATTTTTTAAAATAATTTCCAAAGTGGAATCAACAGCTGCTTTATTTAACTTTATTTAATTTTAATATCTAACTTTTAATGTAGAACTGCGAATTTGAGCTTCTATAATCAGATTTAACATTTTAATCTTCAGGTTTTATTTTTGACTTTTTCTGACTTTACCAACATAAACACATTGATGTGATGATCAATATTCCGTATTACAGCATCCATTTGGATTATTATTAAAGTCATAAAGACTTTGAACGTTTGTTCAATATGAATTAGTTTTAAATATGAGCGACTTGCAGTGAAGTATGTTAAAACTGAAGTGAAAACATAGAATAAATATACAGAGAAAGATTAAACAACCTGATTTATTGCAGAGTTCCAAAAGTAAATGACAGAAAAAAATACATTTATATAATTATCAATTTTATTAGGTAGAAACCAAAAGGTGCTGCAGATTTAACTAAATATTTTATGAAAAACTACATTTAAATTGTACCAATGGCTGGTATTCTTTGAGATGAACACAATTAAAATATGAGTATTTAAATGAATGTCTAAAATTCACATACATAAAAGTTCATATACATTATGCAGCAGATTTGGAGAAATAAAGGTTTAATCTAAGTAAAATAAAAATAAAAACTTAAATCCAAAAACACTCTAAAATCTATGATAAATAAAATTATTAATCAAATTTCAATGATAACATTTCTAAATAAAGGATTTGGTGTGTTCAATAAAACTTATGTCCATCTAAAGCTTCAATTTATTTCATATATGTCAGGGTTAGATCTTAAATTTACGTTACGATTATTTATGTAGCTATAAATGCAAACCAACCAACATGTGACCAACATCAAAGATTAAAACTGATTTGAAAAAATTATAAGTAAAACAAAATCCAAAAACCATGAAAACGGCTATTAATTGTAAAAATATTTACTAAAGGAGTCAACAAAGTAAAAATATTTGATTACAAATGTCACGTCTCGGTTTTCGGATTCATCGTATCTGACAGCACTAACAAGACAAATTATTAAACATTTAATGTTTAAATCAAATCAAAAGTGTTTTTCAAAATAAGTTTTATTACTTTAAAGTTAACTAGTCTGAAAATAAAATAGAACATTTCATTAACTGATCTTGATATCAGATGTTTTAGCATCAGCAGCTTTTGCTTAATGGAAATATGGGAAACTTTGCAGAGTCTTGGTACAAGTTGTGCTGACCTACAGGCGCAACCGCTGAACAAGCAACTTAAAGGACTCATAAGTTAAATGACATATGTGAGCAGTGAAGGATGCTGGATTAATGCTTTTGGCATTAAATAACGACATTTATTAACAACAAATTGAGTAATGACTTTAAATATCTACCAAAACAGGAAATAAACAGCAAAGATATAAAACATGTTATTTAAGTTTATTATTATATCTGAGGATGTTCTGCAAATGTAAGAAAAGCTCTTATAATTATAATTATAATTGTTTTATTCTTGTTGGTAAAACTTCCTCAATGTGACATCTTTCTGTCTGATTGTCATTAAGATGCCTCACTGACTGGCATCAGTTTGTTTATTGCAGTGAAGCTTTGAGTCTGCTTTACAGGCTGAAGAAGGAGTCCTATCGGCTGTGGTTGGCTTGTGGGACTTCTGAGGCGGCTGACTGGTACCGTGAGGCCAAGCATGCCGCGGGCTGGGCTGTGGCAGAGGCAAAAACTGGGCCTGGGAGGAGTTCGGTGAGGCCATGGAGAAGGACTACCGGTTGGCCTCGAAGCGATTCTTGAGGATCTCCTCAATCCTGCCATCACGCATGCCTTGGTGGAAACAGAGGCTGGGGACTCGGGGTTGGACTCTTTCATCACCCAGGCTGAAATCACCGAGGTGGTTAAAAAGCTCCGCGGTGGCAAGGCTTCAGGGGTGGGTGAGATCTGCCCTGAGTACCTCAAATCTCTAGATGTTGTGGGGCTGTCATGGTTGTCACGCCTCTTCAATATTGCGTGGCGGTCGGGGACAGTGCCTCTGGACTGGCAGACTGGGGTGGTGGTCCCCCTTCATAAGAAGGGTGACCGGAGGGTGTCCCAATTACAGGGGATCACACTCCTCAGCCTCCCTGGTAAGGCCTATGCCAGGGTATTGGAGAGGAGAGTCCGGCCGATAGTCGAACCTCGGCTTCAGGAGGAGCAGTGTGGTTTTCGTCCCGGCCGTGGAACACTGGACCAGCTCTATACCCTCTACAGGGAACTCGAGGGTTCATGGGAGTTTGCCCAACCGGTTCACATGTGTTTTGTGGACCTGGAGAAGGCATTCGACTGTGTCCCTCGTGATGCCCTGTGGGGGGTGCTCCAGGAGTATGGAATCGAGGGCCCTTTATCAGGGGCCATCCGGTCTCTGTACAAGCGGAGCAGGAGTCTGTTCCGCATTGCTGGCACTAAGTCGGACCTGTTCCCAGTGCATGTTGGACGTTGGTCCTACAAACACCTAGCCCTGTTTGACAGCAACTAGTTATATTTCCTCAGTTACTTTTGCTTGAGTAATGTTTTGAAAAAATATATACTTTTAGGAATACAGTGCACTATAACGTTTATTATTACTTAAGTAATTGTTATAGTTTGTTATAGTTTTCCACTTATTGTGGAAGGTGATGATCCGGGCTTTGAAGGGAGGAATGGAGTCCTTGGTGCCAGTCAGAGTGGGAGGGGGTTTCAATTTGTTGGAGGGCAGACAGGGTTTTCCAGAGGAAGAAGCTGATGAGGAGGATTGGGTGTGCTGGACATGGAAACAGTTCCTTAACAAATTAAAATAAAACCAAAAACTCAGCTCTTGCTATTAGCCATTTTACTTTCAATTTTTTTGTCACAGGAAAATTGTCTTGGGAAAATTTGTCACGGAAAAATTTTAAATCTCTCTGGCCATAATCTAACTTTATTAAAGCTTGACATTATCTCTGTGTCTGACTTTCCTCTGTGAATAAAGTGAGTAAAATCTGATAAAAAGTACTGATTCTGGTTCTGAGCTCAAAGCTCAGGGCCCCCCCCCCACCATTCCACCATATCAAAGCCATAGGTTATAATTAGTCCTTGTTTGCAGACAGCAGCAGCAATAGCAGCAGACAAAAAGGCAAAACTACTCCTGATTTGTACTTTTGGCAGAGTACAAAAGGGCTGCGAAAGATCAGGTTTCTGCCATGTGACACTGAGGAATCTCAACTATATTTGCTGTTAAAGACTCAACAGGGAACACAGTTTATGATCCTGAAAGAATAAACAGCACTTTCAGAGATTTCTACAAAGCTTTATACTCACCACATATAGACGCGTCAGATAACGACATTGATCAATTTCTGGATAAAGTAACACTTCCTAAATTATCAGATAATCAAGCGATGGCCCTGGGTGTACCGCTGACTTCAGTCGAAATCCAAGAAGCTCTCACTAGCATGCCCAATAAAAAGGCCCCAAGCCCAGATGGATTCCCAACAGAGTTCTACAAAGAATTCTGGAATATTTCGGCTCTACCATTCCAAAGAATGTTGCAGGAAACCAAAGAAAATGGCAGACTTCTGCCAAATATAAATTCTGCCAACATTACTATCCTGTTAAAACCAGGAAAAGACCCAGTACTTCCTACTAGCTACCGTCCCATATTCCTTATTAATGTTGATCTCAAAAAAATCTGTAAAGCTCTCGCAAAAAGACTAGAAAAGGTAACTCCTCTCATAATACATTCTGACCAAACTGGCTTTATAAAAGGGAGGCATTCATCCACAAATTCACGCAGATAACTTAATTTAATAGACTGTTCCTAAAGTAAAAAGGTTGAGACTAATATATTATCTCTAGATGCAGAAAAAAGCATTTCATAGAGTTGACTGGAAATTCTTGTTTCCAACCTTGACTAAATTTGGTTTTGGAAACTCGTTCAAAAACTGGTTAAAAATATTATACACTTCCCCAACGGCATGTATCAGGGCAAATAATCAAACATCTTCCAGCTTCTATCTTCAGAGGGGCACCAGGCAAGGATGTGCACTTTCCCCCTCATTATTTGCTATTTTAATTGAACTACTGGCGGCAGCAATCAGGCAAACTAAAGATATTAAAGGCATAAAAGGCATGAATATTCAGAATCAGAATCAGCTTTATTGCCAAGTTCGTACATACAACAAACAAGGAATCTGATTCCGGTACACTTTGCTCTCTAGGTTTGTTTTTTTCGTTATAAGATATATTCTGCATATATCTTTGTGTCCTTAAATACATATATACAATATACACATATACAAGGTGGAATTGCAACATCTGTATGCTGTTGTTTTGTACTCTATTGAATGTTCAACAGAGAAACAGCTTGGGGGAAGAAACTGTCTCTGTGGCGGCTGGTTTTAGTAAACAGTGCTCTGTAACGGCGGCCTGAAGGTAAAACTCTAAACAGTTTATGTGCAGGGTGTGTGGGGCCTGCAGAGATTTTAGCAGCTCTTTTCCTGACCCTAGACCTGTATAAGTCCTGGATGGAGGGAAGGTCAGCCCTGATTATTCTCTCTGAAGACCTGATTATTCGTTGCAGTCTGGACCTGTCCTGTTTTGTGGATGAGCCAAACCACACTGAGATGGATGAAGACAGGACAGACTGAATGATGGCAGTGGAGAAGATGACCAGCAGTTCCTGTGGAAGGTCGAACGTTTTGAGTTGCCTCAGGAAGTACAGTCTCTGCTGGGCCTTTTTCCAAACAGTGTCTATGTGTGAAGACCATCTCAGGTCCTCAGAGATGGTGGTTCCTAGGAACCTGAAGTGGTCCACAGCTGACATGATGTTGTTGAGGATGGTGAGGGGGATGTATGGGGATGTTGTTCTTCGAAGGTCCACCACCATTTCCACAGTCTTGAGGGGGTTGAGTTCCAGGTAGTTCTGACAACACCAGTGTACCAGTCGATCCACCTCCTGTCTGTATGCAGACATCACCGCCCTGGATCAGACCAATGACAGTGGTGTCATCTGCAAACTTCAGGAGTTTCACAGACGAGTCCGATGAGGTGCAGTCATCTGTGTACAGGGAAAAGAGGAGTGGGGATAGAACACACCCCTGAGGGGCACCAGTACTTATTGATCTGGATCGGGAGAAGATGCTCCCCAGTCTCACCTTCTGCTGTTGGTCTGTCAGGAAGCTGTTGATCCACTGACAGGTGGAGGCTGGGATGTTGAGCTGGGTGAGCTCTGGTGGAGGATGTCTGGTATGATAGTGTCGAAGGCCGAGCTGAAGTCTACAAACAGGATCCTGGCGTACGTCCTTGGACAGTCGAGGTATTGCAGAATGAAGTGTAGACCTAAGTTAACAGCATCATCTGCCGACCTGTTTGCTCGGTAAACAAACTGCAGGGGGTCCAGCAGGGGGCCTGTGATGTCTTTCAGGTTGCTTCAACACCAGCCGCTCAAAGGATTTCATGACCACAGATGTCAGGGCTATAGGCCTGTAGTCATTTAATCCTAGGATGGTGGGTTTCTTGGGCACTGGGATGATGGTGGATCGTTTGAAGCAGGAGGGGACCTCACACGTCTCCAGTGACTTGTTGAAGATCCGGGTGAAGATCGGAGCGAGTTGATTTGCACATTGAACATAAAATCAGTCTTTATACAGATGATGTATTACTTTTTCTCCAGCATTCGCAAACCTCCATCTCTCAGGTAAATCAGAATCAGAATCAGAATCAACTTTATTGCCAAGTTCGTGCATACAAACAAGGAATTTGACTCCGGTACACTTTGCTCTTTTGTTCTGTTTTTGCATTACAGAATATACAAATTTACAATTTACAATGTACAATATACACATATCTAATAGAAAAGGTGCATTTGCAACATCTGTATGCTGTTGTTCTGTACTCAATTGAATGTTCATCAGAGAAACAGCCTGGGGGAAGAAACTGTCTCTGTGGCGGCTGGTTTTAGTAAACAGTGCTCTGTAGCGGCGGACTGAAGGTAAAACTCTAAACAGTTTATGTGCAGGGTGTGTGGGGTCTGCAGAGATTTTGGCAGCTCTTTTCTTGACCCTAGACCTGTATAAGTCCTGGATGGAGGGAAGGTCAGCTCTGATTATTCTCTCTGCAGTCCTGATTATTCGTTGCAGTCTGGACCTGTCCTGTTTTGTGGATGCGCCAAACCACACTGAGATGGATGAAAACAGGACAGACTGAATGATGGCAGTGTAGAAGATGACCAGCAGTTCCAGTGGAAGGTTGAAGTTCTTGAGTTGCTGCAGGAAGTACAGTCTCTGCTGGGCCTTCTTTCGAATGGATTGATAAATTATTTCTCAAGAATTTCGGGTTATTCTATAAATTGGTTGAAATCCACAGTTCTTCCAATTAATTGTGCTTTCCACAATTCCGTTAATACACAACTACAGTCAGGGAATATTACATATTTGGGTATTCATGTCTCTCCTAGATTGGCAGATTTAACAAAAGTGAACCACATCCTGCTTTTGAAATATTGGAAGATGATCTCGCTAGATGGAAATCTCTAACAATATCACTCATGGGCAGGATTGCTTCAATAAAAATTATGGTCTTGCCAAAAATCAATTACTTATTCTGAGTGATCCCAAACAAACCGTCATCTGACTGGTTTAGATTTCTAGACTGCTCCATCACTAAATTTCTTTGGAAATATAAACCCCGACGTATTAGCTTAAAAACACTACAAAGGACCAAAGATAAAGGAGGACTAGATCTGCCTAACTTTCATCATTACTTCTTAGCCAACAGGCTACAATACATCTCAAAATGGTTTAAACACAGTCCTCTAGATGAACCCTGGCTAGACGTAGAACAGACATTTCGCTATAATATTAAGATTTCAGATCTACCATTTATTAGCTCAAATATAAAAAGACATGTATGCTTTGAAAGCCTCAATATCAGCACCTGTCTGACAGCATGGTGGGAATACCTAACAATGACACGGTCTTCACTAATCCCACGCAGACATACACCCATCTGGAACAACCCCGACATCCTACAAACAAATAATATGATAAAGGAATTGAATACCTGTAACATATATTTGAAGGAATTCAGTTCATCCCATTTAACAGATTAATTATACAATATGGGATGGACAAGAATATATTTTTAGAATATAAACAAATTCAATCTGTAATAAATATTAAATTTAGGCTTAAAAATATTGGGTCACAAATGCCATCAAGTATACTAGAGTTCCTAAAACTCAACCCTCCAAAATTATTGTCTAAATTATACAGGACACTGTCTAATATAGATGAATCAATTTCCCTTCCTATTACGAAATAGGAGGTGGACTTATCAGTCAACTTTGACCAAACATTCTGGTCTCAGATACGTTCCAGAACTTTTTAAATGACCAAGAACCCCAGTAAACAATTAATACACTATAAAATCCTTCATATAGAATACTATACAAGTCAATGGATGTTCAGGATGGGTTTTGCTTATGCTGCACAGGCAATATACCTGTCTGAGATACAATATTTCACCTATCCCCTCAGTGTGTTTGTTGGGCAACCTAGATGATGTCAACATAGAGACAAATTTAGTTCATATGGTTATGTATCGCTAAGAAAACTATCCTCATCAATTAGAAAAATAAAAACCTTCTTAATTTTAACCAGTATACAAACTTTCTGTTGGATTATATAAGTCTTGAGACAGCCTCTGCTTCCACATCAGATCAATCTCTCTGGGCTCCTTTAATCAGCTCTATCACCTAGTGGGGCTGGGGCACCTTTGACTTCATCCTGTGGGGCATTGTTGCGGATGTGGGGGGGTGTCTGGATTTGGGGCATTTGGTGTCCCTGGGCTGGAGTCGCTGGGGGGTCTGGCGCCGGGGCCTGTGGCCCCCACTGTGGTGGGGCTTTGCTGGCTCTCAAGGGCGACATCTGGTGGTACTTGGTGCTTTTGGGGAGGGGCCTGTGCCAGCAGACATAGGTTACTGGCCCAGTGGCCATGCTACTCCTTTGCGGGTCTGGGGTGGGCTCAGGGGCTCTGGGTTCCTGGGGTGTGTCGCCCCCAAGTTGGGGTCCTGGCTGGGCCTGGGGAGCTTGGGTCCTGGCGGGTATGTCGCCGGGGTTTTGGGCATGCTCTTGCACCCGTCCCTTTCCCGGGGGCCTTTGGTGGATTGGTGGGCTTAGGGGCCTCCTAAACTGGCGAGTAGGTAACATCTCAGTGCAGGTGCTCTCTCCTGAAGCAGTGCATTCTGCTGGTGGGGCGGAGGGTCTGTGGGAAGGAGAGGGGCAAAGTTAACCTGGGTGTCTAATGTCTTATGTGTTCTGGGAGTTGTTCGAATGTTGGGGTGGGTGTAGGTTTTCTTCTGGAGTGGTGGTAGGTAGTTGTCCTTGGGTGGGGATAGGCATAATTTGGACCTGGGTGGTTTCGGTTCGGATTCTGGTTCCTTGTCTGGGTTTCGGTTCCTGACGCCGGTCTCGGTTCTGTCTGGAGAAGGGGGGTCGGAGGGGTCTGCATGATTTGGGCGGGTGGGCTGGCTGAGGTTGATCTCGGGGTGGACTGGTGTTGTGGAATTTTCTTATCAAAGTGGAGAGAAGTTGACTCATAACAAGAGAAAATCCGGACTTTGTCTTTATAAGTTTTATTCAAAGGCATTCAGTGTTTAAATGACTCTGTCACCGAGCAAGTCAGTTAAGCAGAGCCCCGATCAACAATTACACACAGTATTTATACCAGAACATGACAGTGTTATCTCAACTTAAAAGAGTCTGTGTTTTATGACCCAAACCCTTCTTGAGTTCAAAGGTGACAAAGTTATCTGGGAACAGACCTAACTGCCCTTCTCGATATCGTCCTAAAAGATGGGTCTGAACCATTAAACTTCTGATAATGGCTTTTACAGCTTCCTCCACTAACACAGATGTTCTGAGGAGTGAGATAAAAAAGGTCATACACTGTGGAATGCTTACTGCAAGAATTTCCATCACACTGGTCTCAGCTTCTCGGTGGGTTTTGTTTTTGGCTCTGTGGACTCTGCCTTTTGAGGCATTTGGGTGGGCCCGCTATTTTGGGTCGGGTGTAGCTTATTGGCAGCCTGTGTTGGTGTGGGATGTGTTTTGTTGCCCAGCTGGCCTGGTTGTGGCTGCAGTCCGGTGCCGGGCCTAGTGAGTTTGTTCTGTCTTGGTATGGGGTCGGGGGTTCCATTGTGGGTGCTGTGCTCACCTCATCGAGCTCACCTGTGGAGGTGTGCCCCTGTGGGAAGGGAATTCATGGCTTTTGGGTTCAGGGGCATGTGTTCGATATTGGGGTCCGGTTGCCCCTATGGGGTGTCGGTCCTGGACCTGGGAGTATAGAGTATGTATAGTGAGTGTGAGTGTACGACATCCATTATTGTTTGTCTTTACGTAGGGTGCGTGGGTTTGAGAGTTTTAATGTGTACGCATGATGGTGTGATCGTGTTTTTTGTGTCTGGTTGGGTCTTGGACTGCTCCTTCTCCTGGATCAGTTTCCGCCACACTACCTGTCGGTGGTTGGTGTATCCGGACACCAACACAACCAGCTTTTGACAGAAAACATCCAGTTCTGGTCAGAAGTTTAAATCCACTCATCCTGGGAATAAAAGTCATTATTCTGAGCTTTAAATGATTTAGTTGAACTGTTTTTTAGAAGAAAAAGATTACATCACAAACAAAATAAATGATCTTTGAAACGAAGAACTGGGTACACAAGTTTGAATTTATTGTAGATTGTGTCTCATCCACAAAGTGTCATAATTATACATACAGTCTCACTAGCATTTGGTTTAATGTCCCTTAGTAAGTTGGACCTGGACCACACTCTGTTTGTAGCCATCATCGAGCTTCTGACCTCATCCTGACTCTTCTTTTCAGAACAAATGGAGTTCATTGATGAACTGTTTGGTTTCCTGTCACTGACCCAACTTTTAATCGCGTTTCACAATGTAATGTTGATATTTAACCAGGATGATAACTTGTTTATGTCGTGAGGCGACATCTTTGGACTTTGTGG